>NW_008796044.1:19112601-19178550 GCF_000699145.1 Aptenodytes forsteri
GGGGTGAGCGAGCAGCTGTGTGGTACTCAGTTGCCGACTGAGGTTAAACCACGACAGTCCCTAAAGAGGTGACCTAGCCAGAGACAAACATCTGGACACATTTCTCTAGTCCAACAGCTCCAAACATTAAATGAAAAAAGTCTCGTCCATGTCTTATGGTTTATCCCACTACTTCTAGCTAAATCCATTTTAAAATTATGTTCTTTTCTTGGCACTTGTACCCTTCACACACTAGTAGCTGATTATCGCAGCCACTCTTAGTCACTGTTTATCCAATTGAAACATTTTGTTCTTTTAATCTTTCCTTTTAAGTTCTTCAAGCTCCTTAATCATTTTTGTTGTACGTCTCTGGCTTCGTTGTAATACACAGCTTGCTGGCATTTTGGTACTCTTAATAATAACACTTGTAAGTTAATAGAGTCATGCCAAGAATTAATCTGCCCAAATTTACAGAAACATTTTTAAGAGGCCAAAAACCTGTAATCCCTCTTCAAACGATATTGGTAAGACTGCACCTAGGTTTCTGCATTCAGTTCTCCATATTTAAATACTAAAACTTGTAGGGAAATTAATGACTTAATTATCTCAACAAAATTAAAAGATGGATTGTTCCCCCCCACTTCTTGCCAGCATGACATACTACAGACTCGAGCCAAATTGGCTTTCCTCCATCAGCCTCAGATGTCTTTGCCCCCCACCTGCCCCTCGGTTTTCTGATGGAGTTGCTGCTTTCCAGGTCTCGGCCTCTGCCTGATGCACGCAGCTCCCGATAGAGAAACTGCACCTTGGAGAGGTCGTACCAGCAAGGAAACCTGTTTCCTTCCCAGGCAAAGACTGTGCATTAGCTTATTTTCTACATACAAGATGTAACACTTAAATAGAGTCTCATTTTATATACCTTCAACTTTTTAACCTTTCTGGTGATCCCTTTGTAGAATTATTTTACCTTCACATGATTTCCAAAGCCGTTCAACAACTTTGTGCTCCAAACATAGTGAAAAGTGCCCTTAAGGTACGGCATCTGAATGCTACCTGACACATGCATTAGTTCAATGCACCTGCACACTGCTGACTCACAAAAAACAACCCAAAAAACCCAAACCGGGTAAATTTGGAGGGAAAAAAATTTCTTAGCTGTCCTAGATGAAGACACAATTGTGCCTCACGATACCCATTCAGATTCCAGAAAGAATGTGTTTTTAGAGGCGGCACACTGAATCACACAAGCAGAAAGCAAGCTGCTTGAGGCCCTCCATTTCTTCTGGCTGTCAGGGTTTTTCAGTTTTGTTTTATAGTTTCCTTTGGCTCTATAAAATACTTTGACATACCGCTGCAGACCTCTGGCTTGCTTTCTATTCCATTTTTTTCTGACTAAGTGAGATGCCACTTTGAAAGCCACTGAGGCATCACTGCTAAATTACACCCACCGTTTGTGCAGACAAGCATGTAGTGAATTTACTCAGACTTACCAGTTCAACATTTAACTCAGTTCAGACCTGGGAGAACACTGGCGACAAAACCCCTGTGCTAGACTAGACCGACGAGCTAGCGGGGTGCACGTAGCACCCCCTTCCCCCGAGTTCCATGCACACGTTTACCTTGGTTAGTTCAGCGGGTAGCTCTCGTTTTCACCTTTCTTTTGATGACTTTGACTGTTCCATTTTTACAGAGAAGACAACACTATTTCTTATCGCAGTAATTCATTTTGCTCCTCAAGGTTCACTTTCACTGAAGTTGATCTGTTTAACCAAACATCCAGGCAGCCGTTCAGAGGGGCAGCAACCTGGCCGCCTCGGCATAAACACAGAAGGTGCACCCCACAAAAATGCATTTTCTCCTGATTTTGTAGTTCTTTTTGTACTTTATGATGTATTTTAAGCTAGTCTAGCTAAAATTATTTCAGTTGGAGGGAAGTGAAGCTGCATTTCTAAAATTTTATAATTACTGACTGTTGATAGTTGACTATTTCTCATAAACTATTTCTGTTGTGGAGCATTTCCTATTTTTATGTTAGACAAAGCAAGACTTTATGGAGCAAATCAGCCATTTGGTAGGCCAAGTTAATGAAAGACAAAATAAATTAACACAAGATTCTAGTCAACTTAATATTTTATTTCTGTGAGAATAAATTCTAAAATGTAAATGTTGCAAATAAAAATGTTTGGACATGCTTATAGATCTCTAGCATTAAAACATTAAATCCTAACTAGAATTAAGTGAATAACTGATCTGAAACTTTTTATCCCTTTTTACCCTGAAAAACCCAGAACCAATAAATCAAATCAGTCAGATTTGAGTTGATCAAAACACTTACTAAATCAAAATTAAATATCTTTCAAAAACTCAAGTCAGTTTGTTTCAGCATTTTCAGATGATAATTTTCATTTACTAAATTCACAGTTTGATTATTTTCAAATTTTGTTCTACTGAAAAAATTAATAAAATTCTTTCAAGCTAACCTAAACTTAATTTTTTCACTGTTGTGTAAAAACTTCAAAAAGCAAGAAGTACTTAAAAAGTATTAACTTTAGCTAAAGGAAAACCCTTACAGTGGAAGAAACAACAAATTAACAGAAAGCATTTTAAAAAATGCTTATAAATGCACTTGCAGAGTGTGTATTTGCATGAGGAATCATTTTATACAGCTGTACCAAAACAACTGCAAACAGCAGCAGAACAGCACAGCTCCTTTCACTTAACCCTTAAAATAGAGAAAAGGAAATTAAAATTGCTTCATAAGTCAGCCCTGGTCCTAGCCCAATTGCACCGTTATTTATTGTAGCTTTATACCGTCCCTGTCTCTGTATAACATTTCCATGTCACAGGCTGTTTAAATGAAGTAATTGTGTCAATTGATTAACTTCTGGGGCTTTAGGGCTCTTTTACACTTTAAGTCTCAGCAATCCTGGTAACACACAGTCGGGTCTGTTGATGCCGGCATCACCCCAGCCCCGGGGAGCTCACCGGGAGGGACCGCATCTCCTGCTGGGAGGGACCAGCCGCCCCCAGGACAGAGCCACGCTCCCTGGGGCAGCATCCCTGGGGCAGGAGGTCTGGTCTCAGCTGATAGCGTTTGCTTCTATGCATGATCAAGAGATGGAAAGTTTCTGAACCCAACACTTCATTTTGCCCCTCGGGGGTGAGCGGTGCCAGCTGAACCATATTTTGGAGGTCAGCCCTCCCTGACCTGAGAAGGAACCCACACAGGTTTGTCCTAAGGCTGCAAAGGACTGTTTCACCTTTTGCTCAGCTGAAACCCCACAATGATTTTTATTTATTTATTTATTTTTCCATCTTAATAAAAAAAAATTGTAGAAATAGATGTTGCTATGAAAAGACAGACGGCTGTGAGATGGCCGGCTTCAGATGACATCAGTAATGGGGGCGAAGGAGAAGGGTAGAAAATGTATTTTCGTGTACTACAGATATTGTTCTTCAGAGACAAATGATACCAGCAAACACAAGTTCCCTGCCAAGATATAAATATCAAGCTGCTGATACAAGCCTGCTTTTGTGGTAGCTAGTTCAGTGATTCGGAAATGACGCCAGAGGAGGGTGCAGAATTACAGGCGTTGCCTCCGATGTCACCCACTGCAAAGGTGCTGAGGGGCCCATTTATTTTCCAGGAATAGCAACATCATTACTAAAAAATTCCATGATGACATTGAGCTCTTCAAGTTGTACCAGCTTGCTTCTTTGAAAGGTAATATCAGACTTCACTTGGAAACACACTAAATTACAGACATTTTTCAAACCAAAAGAGGCTGAAGTAAAGCGACCAACATACTCTGTTAATGCTGCTTTATCTTTTCATTTTGGCAAAACATTTGCTACCTGTCTTCATGCTGACCAGCAAGAGCAACCATTTCTAAAATACTGTGCTGAAAGACCTTTTCACATTAAGGATATTTAAGAATTCCCAGAGGGAATGCATTTGCATGCAGTCCAGTATATTATTAATCAAATAAACCAGACATGCCAAACACAAAGTGAAAAGGAAATACTTAGAGGAGCTATTCTCTGCCAGTCTGAAGTAAAAGGATAGTTGGCAACCGAGATACAGACTTTACTGGAAGAACAGCTTCTGTAGTGCTAATCCCATCTCAGATACTTAAATGCTTTGATTTTCACAGCCATCAAAAACCTCAGCGGACAAAAGATGTGTAAGAGGATCCATTAGACAGAGAAATCAGGGAGCATTAGAATAACTGAAAAGATGCAAAACAACTAGAGGAGAGGAAAGACCATTTAGCTTATCCCTAGCAAAACAGAATGACATGTGGCTTGTCGGTGTTGGTCCGAGATATCGAATTTAACACTATGTGCACATCACCGTGAGCCTCCTCAATGCATTTGTAACTGCATCATTTTAAATGAGTCGCTAGTCCATAAAATACATCCCAGCATCTGGAAATAGAAGAGTATGTGCAAGTCTGAAGGGGAACGACTCCAACCATATGAATAAATTTGCAATGGAACTTTTCAGTGCATATGGAGAACAGCACATCTGAATCACCTGGCTGTGCCGGCTGCCAGCCAGGACGAGCCCAGTCTCCAGCGATCTGCTCACTCTGAGTGAACATGGTTCGCAAGGGAGGGAGAGGGCTTTTGGGGGTGGGTTGTTTCATTGTCTTTGGGGTTTTTTTTCTTTAAAACCTTAATACCTTCAGGACAATTAGACACACCAGTTCCCAATGTGTTTCTTAGACACCTGAATCTATCTGTATGCTGTACACATGCACACACCCAGAGAAAGACATAAGAGGCAGGCAGAACACTGAGTCTCCTTTTGCTGCGAGAACCAAGCTGAGTTCAGTCCTCCCTTCACCTCGATATCAACACCTGAGTGGATCTGGGATGAGAACACACGCTTATACGTATAGGGAAGAAAAGCTGTGCTTGAATACTCGCAACAGAAACAAAAACTGTCTTGTATTAGAAATCAGGTCAGTAAACCAGAGCAGTCAGGTTCTTCAAGAGAGTCGCTAAGTCCTAAAACAAGCTGAGAGCGAAACAGCTGCAAATCACACTGACAATAGCCGCCTGCTCCAGGATCCAGCCAGGTACACTTCGCATGGAAACAGCATTACCAAAGCTAACAAATTCATGACCCAACAGTCTTCATATCCATTGTTTTGTAATAAAATCCAGCTCATTTCAGAGTCTATGCAGAACACGACTACGACCAAGTGCAGGGCACCAAGGACACCCTCAGGGCCACGCTTCAGCCTGGGCTGGAGAGAACGCGTGCACAGGAGGGACAGTTTTGTTCAACTGGAATGAAAAGGGGTTTTGATGCTTCAAAAAGATACCGAAGTTAAGTACGGCAAGACCTCTCCTCCAGCCTGTGCAGACCTTGCATGCCATCATTTCCTTTTGCAAGATTTTCAGGGCTTCATACTATGACCTCGTTCCTCCCCTCCGCAGGGCTGGTCCACGCCACCACCGCGCACGTCCAAAGGCAGCAGCGAGGAGCAGTTTAACTCCTCACAAGGGCCTCGCTCCTCTGGGACACAGCGAAGCACCGCTCCTCCCAGACCCGCTTCTGAAACTGCAAGGAAGCCATCAGCAAATCGTGCACGTGCTGCTCCATTACTGAAAAGTTTCTGCACACTTCCACCGAGCACCCTCGCTCCATCCCACCGAGGCCATTCCCGGCCTGCCAGCTAACTGGCATTTGACGAGATGATCTCAGATCTGTTCAGAGATGTATTATAAATGTTAATTTGCTCCGTTTATTTAATGAAACTCATTGAGACTAATCCTCATTTTCTAGCAAGTGGAAAAAAGTTCCATTTAATTAAAATTAATGACCTTCACGCCTACAGAAGATTTTCAGGCTCAGAGGATTAGATTTAACACTTTGTGCAAGATGCGAGTACAAAACCAATGCTCAATTAGATGAGGAAAAATCTCTGAAAAAGACCATCATTTCTATTGATAGTTTAACTTCTGCTTGAAGGGGAAAATATAGTCAGTGGAGGGAAAAAATGATGTTTCCTAATACTGACTACTCTCTGTAATCATAAAAAATATGTTTGTAGTTTAATTGCTTCCAGTAAATTTACTGAAATAACATTCATCACTTCTTTTTATTTTTAATTTTTGAGAATTAATATCACAAAGAAACAGAAAAAATTGGATATATCATCATTAAAAAGGCCTTTTTAATATGTGGGATTTCAGACATGGCAGATTTTAGAAACTAATGGCAAAATTAGATTATACTAAACGTTCTGACATAAAACATGAAGACTAAGCAAATGGTGAACCACATTTAGCTGCGTATCACTATTATTCCCCTCACACAAAGCCTATATTGCATGTTGTTATCTATATGTATAATTTATTAGAGAAATGCCAGTGAAGTCCCCTTTACATTGAACTGCTGAAATTACTTTCAAAATTAATGGATACAGATTTTAAAAAAATAAAACAACTTACATTCAAGGGAACGCACACTTAGCCTGCTGGGACAGTGCTCAGAGCTCGTCTCTTAATCCCACCCTCACATTAATATTAAGGTACAAAAATTAACCCATCATCCTAAGAAAATCACCTTGTTTCATTAGAACTGGAGGAAGGTATATTTCTATTTGTAAACAAGTTATTGTGCGCTACTTTGCTGTGTTTTTCTGATTTACAGTTGTGTATTTTTAATGAAATAATGCATTTCTGCTTTAGGTAGATGTCTATTTTAAATTGACTGTGCATCACAGTGAAATTATGAAATCCTTTATTTAAATTACTGTGGCAAAGCAGAACACGGCAAATTGATGTGTAGGAGTTGAATGTTCTTAATTTTCTAATTACTGCTTTAAAAAAATATCCAAAAAACAAAAACAAAAGAAGCTTGCAACAAAAAGCCCGGCAAATGCAAGAACCGTCTTAACATCATACTCAAACCAACTAAAAGCTGAACTCTCTCCCAACCTGCTTTCATAATTGCTTTTCTTTCTGGGGGCATATTCAGCCCCTACCATTCATCTCAGATATTAGGGACTTAGTATTAAATATAAACTTTAAATATAAACTATAAACAGTCTAAAAGCTGACAACTTTCCGTACTGATGTGTTTTTCAAACAGAAAAAAGGAAAACATAAAAAAACATTTATTTCCACATTCATCATGTTCCCAAATCTGCATTTCTTTTGGTGATCACATTTTACTTTTTAATTACTGTTGAACAAAGTCAATTTTTCTCATGGTCCAGCTGATAATCTTCATATCTTGTTGAGTTTTGCAAAGTTGCAAATGGTTTACATATTTTCACATTTATCTTTAAAAATGTAACTTTCAAAAATTTCTCCTGAAGCAACATCTGTGTTTGGATATATTTTAATTTCTTCCCTGAAGTTTACTCGTTAGTGGCTTCTTCTCCACACCTCAGTGATAACGTCTGAGGCGTAAATGAATGCTGTGTTTTATTTACAGTTGTGTATTTTTAATGAAATAATGCATTTCTGCTTTAGGTAGATGTCTATTTTAAATTGACTGTGCATCACAGTGAAATTATGAAATCCTTTATTTAAATTACTGTGGCAAAGCAGAACACGGCAAATTGATGTGTAGGAGTTGAATGTTCTTAATTTTCTAATTACTGCTTTAAAAAAATATCCAAAAAACAAAAACAAAAGAAGCTTGCAACAAAAAGCCCGGCAAATGCAAGAACCGTCTTAACATCATACTCAAACCAACTAAAAGCTGAACTCTCTCCCAACCTGCTTTCATAATTGCTTTTCTTTCTGGGGGCATATTCAGCCCCTACCATTCATCTCAGATATTAGGGACTTAGTATTAAATATAAACTTTAAATATAAACTATAAACAGTCTAAAAGCTGACAACTTTCCGTACTGATGTGTTTTTCAAACAGAAAAAAGGAAAACATAAAAAAACATTTATTTCCACATTCATCATGTTCCCAAATCTGCATTTCTTTTGGTGATCACATTTTACTTTTTAATTACTGTTGAACAAAGTCAATTTTTCTCATGGTCCAGCTGATAATCTTCATATCTTGTTGAGTTTTGCAAAGTTGCAAATGGTTTACATATTTTCACATTTATCTTTAAAAATGTAACTTTCAAAAATTTCTCCTGAAGCAACATCTGTGTTTGGATATATTTTAATTTCTTCCCTGAAGTTTACTCGTTAGTGGCTTCTTCTCCACACCTCAGTGATAACGTCTGAGGCGTAAATGAATAAATGAATTTTACTCAGTGCTGTCTTTTTGATTTAAGAATTAAATCTGCATGAACCCTGTGCCATTCCTCCCTTCAGTTTGTCTTTAGTCCATTCTGGTAGCACCACTGGCATCCTACAGGCAGTCGGGGTTTTTTTCAGTAATTCTTTGCTATAACACCACTGGCAATACAAGGTATGCTCCAAATATTCCAAGGTAACCACGTTTTCCTGCAAAGCAAACACTAAGAGGGTTTTATAATGAGGGACCTGAAGAAAATCCTCTCTACCCCCATCCCCAGTGGCCAAACCCCTGGAAGCCCCCAGTGCAGCCTGTGCTCAGGTCCCCCGTGCTCCTTGCTCCAGGGCACGTGTGCCAGGCACACACTGGCTGCAGCCACCCTGCACAGAGCCATCGTCTCCCAGCATCTCGCTGCTGGGTCACAGGCTCAGGGCAAGGATTGCAGCTTGGCAGGGAAAACCACAGTCCAGTGCACAAACCCAAAAAGCCAGCAGCCACTGGGCTTCCTGGTGGGACACGTGGTTTGACCCTGCCGTATGGGGCACCTCATACAGTAGCCAAATCAAAGCTTGCAAATACCCCATCATCTGCATATCCAACCCAAAAAATACCCTATGCCATTTTCAACGTCCATTAGTGTTTATTATCATAAGGCTCTATTTTAACATGGTTAATACAGTTTGCACTTACAAATAGTTGCTATAAAACAATATACCAAGGCATCACAGGCCATGTATAAGGGCTATATTATACCGAGGCATCACAGGCCATGTATAAGGGCTATAGGAACATCAGAAGAGATTTCCATGAATATATGTAAACGCATGACTTCCCAAAATCTGTTTACAGCCCTCTGTATTGGGACTACAGCCCTCTGTATTAGCAGTGAGCCATTGCCTGCTGCAGATATTCAGTATTTGCACTTCATCCGAGTCCTGTAGCAACCTCCTAACTTGTCTGCAACACCAGGTTGGGGGCAGCGTGTGAAATTAATGTTAATGTCAAGTCGTGCAACAGTCCCTGCAAAACTTCCCTGCCGAGAGTGCGGAGCAGCCCCGTGCATCGCTGGGCTCATTGGGTGATGGGGGCTCGGGGCAGCCCGTGTTGAGGGCAGGACAGGCAGCACCCCGCTGCAGCGCCCTGCTTCCCGCTCTGCCAGCGGGTCACACTCAATGGAACTGAATATTACTGTTTTCTGCTGATGCCCCAGCCTTTCCCAGCTGGAGGAGGGCGTTCATAACCGAAGACCCAGACGGGCTTATTCCCTCTGACCCGCTGCCCTGTACAGGACCAAAGTCTACAAAGTGCAAAGCAAGAGGCTGAGAACAGGTTTCCCAAGATATGCTTACAGTTCCCCTTGAAAATGCCGAGCTGGAAGAAAACAGGCCCCAGCCACCTCCCATCACTCAGTCCTTGTGCAAGCAAAAAGCCAGAAGAGTCAGCCGGGGTTTATCAGGTGGCAGCAGACAAAGGCAGCACAGAGCACCCAGGGCTTGGCTGTAACTCCAGCTACGTATCACCGGTGCGGCTCTATGCCCATAATGATGGATAATGAAATTAAGTAGCAATTAGGACTGGGCTAACCTCTAAAGGTTACAGGAGATCCTTAAAGCTATCCAGATACACACAAGCTACAGGGTGCCTTTTGATTTACGAACCTAAGCTCAAAGCACTGGGCTTAGGGCTGAGGTCCCTTTTCAGCAATTACTCAAGTAAATTCTCCCAACAACCCATTCGCATCCTTAATAAGGCCTCTGCATCACTGCAACTTGTCTTTAAAGAAAAAAAAACATACTTTTTTTACACCATTTCCAAAGAACAACAACAGGGAAGTGTGCGAGGACAGGTACAAGCATGAAATCAGAAAGAAGTTCACCTCTGTCTGTGGACATCTCCAACTTGGGATATGATGCAGACAGAACATGGAGACACCAGATTTCAGCTGCTTCCATAAAAAAAATCTAAATAAATATAATTTACATAGATTAGACACCTAATTAGGGTTTTTGAAGACTACTGTCCTGCCTAACTGCCTGAGTCCCTCCAAGCCTCAGTACAGCCGGCCAGCAGAGCAGCTCCATCAGCACATCTGCCATCCCTGCCAGGAGCTGAGCCACACCGCAAGATGCTGAAGTGCCCCTGAAAAGCCACCCCTTGAACTCTGTATTTCCCTATTTCACGTTCAAAATATTATGTACGTATTTCTCAAACCAATTTTTCCTCAGCCAGCTACTTGTAACCAGCAACCTAAAATATTAATCACCAGGTTGAATGAATTAGTAGGATCTTTAGTACCTGGGATTGCACAGATCACTCAACCCCAAGTTCAAGAAAAATTCCTGAGGCTCTTCACTGAAATATATCCCAATTACCCATCACCACTAATCACTTTTCAATGCATTTAGGATAGCAGTCGTGAATCATAGTCTCATCTGCTCATTTCCAGAGCTTTATGCACTAGCAGGGGCTCTCAGGAACATCTTCAGGGAGCACTGAGATGCAACGGCTTCCCCAGAAAGCTCTTTAATGGATCTGGGAAACAAGAGTCTTACAAAAACATGCTCCTAAATGGATCTAAAAATAATTTTGTTCAGGTATCTAAAGAACTCTTTAAAATAGAAAAATAAATGTTTAAAATAAACAAACCTCAAACACCAAAGCTTTCCTCAGTCCAAGAGCTTTAAAAAATCATGCACCTCCACAGACCTCCACCACGAGCTGCAGAAAGTCTCCCTTAGCCCATGTGGCACTTTTATAACCTTCCTGGGAGTGACACGCTCTCTCCTGCCCTCCTTGGGTCACTCCTAATGCCAGGTGGCTTCAATGGGCTGATTCATTAGTCAATTAAGCTAATTAGGGGGGGGTTATGTTGAATAATTCAGAAGCATTTATAAAACCATTTCAACATTGTGGGCCAAATCCTATTTAGAGTTGCAACCCTACAAAAACATTTGATTTCACATTGAAAGTGACTGATGAGCAGTATTTAAAATTATCATTCAAAATTTCCCCAAATTCAGACAAGCAATATTACAATTGCCTTTTCTACAGAAATCAACTAAATAAATGTCAAGCTACCAGCAGTTTGTTTCTTCTGTGGAAGCATTTGCCATCATCAGTTGTTCAGGACAAACAGCAGTATTGTGACGTGTATTTGTTTTTATTTAAGTGAGCTCCAATTGGGATGGGTTGGTGTCGGGAGTAATTGGGTACACATGCTGAAATAAGGAGGCACCGCGGTGTAAACGAGCTGGGGCGTTCCCTCTCCAGCCACACAAAGTCGTTAGCAGAGGACGTTCAATGACAATGGTCTTTCTTGCCATTAGCACGAACACAGTGAGGAATGACCCGACTCTGGCGGGATGGCACGCGGGGTCCAGCAGAGCGAGAAATGCAAAGCCAGCAGAATCACCGTACAGCGTGTGGCTGTAAAAAAACGCTGATACGCGCCGAGCAAAGGGTGCTTGTGCTTGTGCTGCACATGCGCTTGCACCATCCTTCTGCTGCAGACCTCCCGTCCTGCTGCCCGCAGACGGAGCCAGCTCCCACGGGGCTGGGAGAGCCCCAGCTCCTGGCGAGGGCTGAGCTAATGCTGCTCTGGGCATCTCTACGTGCTTTGACTAAACGAGGTGCCCCAGCATCCTTCTAGACTTCTGCCACACTTGGGATGGAAATGCCTGTTGTTTCTCCACCTTTTCTGTTCGGATTAGCAGATCTATAAGATGCTGCTTGGTAATGGTGACAGCTGAGTAGAGGTTTTCAGGATCAACATTTTAGTTTTGTAAATCTAATGTGGCAAATAGGTAGGAGTTGGTGACCAAGCTCCTTCTGTAGACATAATTTCTGTGCCTTCATTCCTCCTTCCAAAAACGACATACATCTCTAGTTTGTAACAAATTGCAATGATAAATCTATTGAGATTATAAAACACATATAATAAGATTGAGACATTTAAACATAAATGGTAAGGGTAAACTCTACATGTGAGGTGGGACTAAAAGGGTAGGAAAGGGTCTCCCACCACCTTCTACACCTACTCCAGGCAAGTGTTTTATTAACATTCAAGAAAAACAAATGCTCAAGCTTTTTTTTCCTTTTTTTTTTTTTCCCTGATTTACCTTCACTCTTTAATTGAAAATAAAGCTTGAGAGCAGCCTGGCCCTGTCAAGGCTCTGCAAGCGGAGCAGCTGGCCTGGAGAATGGCCACAGCTGAGCCCCATGCTGCAGTCTGTGCCCAGCTCGCTGCGGCAGCCAGCAGCACAGCCCAGGGGGAGCACAGCACCTCCCACCACAGCTGGCCCCAGGCTCCTGCCCGGGCTGCACACCAGAGTGCTCCGGTAGCCCATGGGGCTGCAAACTCGAAATGCTGAAATTTGGGTCAAGCCAGCTCCCCTGAAAATCCCGAGAGCTTCCAAATCAAGCTGCCAGCTGCTAGCAGAGCAGAAAGCCTCCTCCTCTCCTCTCCTCTTCCTCTCCTCCCTTCTCCTCTCCTCCCCTCCCCTCCCCTCCCCTCAGTGATGAAGATGAACGGCATGGATGCCAGTGGGGGGAGGTTTGCATTCGCTGTGCTCTGCGGTGCCAGGTTTTACGGTGCTTTGTTTATGGCACAGATGGCATTTTAGGGGAGGCCAGGGAGAGGAGACAGCAGTGCCAACGATGCAAGGGTTGTGTGTCTGAACCAGGCTACCCCAGCTGGAGGCCAGTGGCCAAAGAAGCCCACATGGTGGTCATGAGGGGTCTCATTTGCTGCCTGTGATGCCCAAGCTCCAGAAGTGCCCTGTTGAGATGTGGGGAGCTGAGGTTATCACTCTGCTTTGGAGAGGGTAATGCGAAGAACGCCCCCAAACCAGCCTCTGGTCAACACGTGCTGAGCTAGCGACCTGCATGGACTTGGTAACATCGTCTTTATACTTTGATGAGCACGGTGCAATTCTTGTTGCTTCAGGAATGACTTGGTACCCTAAACCATCCCAAGGAAACAGGTGCCAAAAATACATAATATATATTGATTTATGCAGGTAAATGCTATTGCAGAAGGGATTCCATCCAAATTATTTTATTTAGTATGGATCTGGAAAGTTATGGACTGAAAACCATCTTGCCACAGATATCCAAGAACTGGAGAAAAGGGAAGTGATTTTCTTCAAGTGGTTGTGTCCAAAGCCCAAAGCTGCAGCACAGAACAACAGGAATGGGACTCCCCTCTTGAAACCAACTTCCCTTTTTTTCCTTTTCAGCATGTTTCTAAAGGAAAGCCTGCCCATCGTCTTTGCCTCAAAATTGAATTCTTACCAATGATGAGTTATACACATAAGAAATGAAAAAAAGAGAAAGGCAAAAAAGGAAAGATCCATAGCAAGAGGTTCAGGTGCATCCTCTGGGGTCAGGCTCCTGTTAAGGTTATTACCCACTGCCACATTTAGAGGATTTGGATCTCGGCTCTATGTAATCCACACTGTTAATTTCCACTACAGGTAGCTCTAATCTTCTGAAATGATCTCCGTAAGCAAGCAGTGCTCTTGGGCTTCTGGAATGACTGTGCCGCTGCCGAGTAAAGCGGAACAGCTTGTAATTTTCCATGCATGTACTTTGATTTCAAAATCCGACATAGCAGATAAGCATTAGTTGAAATAATTGTAGAAACTGCTTCTACTAAAGCATCTTTAATACAATTGAGGTATCATTAGCAGCAAGACACTTATTTTATTACAATTGTTTAAGACTTAACAGTGATTATTGTTGGCACATATACCAAAGTAAAAATCCTTTGATATTATTTTGGTTAAGACATTTAAAATATTGTCCTAATGGAATAATTAAACAAAAAGAGAGACAAAAATAAACAGAAAGCAAAGCTTAGAGAACCAAAGAGAATAAACCATATCACTGCCCCTGTACGCCGCACATCCCTGTCAGGGCGGCTTGCTGCCTGGAGAGCGGGTGGTCCCACCGGAGTCCCGCAGGGCAGTGGGAGCCATGCCCGGGGGTCCTGCCGCAGGGATGGGGAGCCCTGGCCATACACCAAGGCTTGGCAGAGGCAGCTGGAGGGGGGGTGGGAACAGGCGCACCGAGCAAGGACAGCGGCATGCAAGAGACATGCAAGGGCAGGGGAAGATGAGTGGGGAGAGCGCGTGGGAACGGCAGGAGCGGGGAGCGAGGAGCTGGCAGCGACGCAGGCAGGGCCAGCTCAGCCTTGGCCAGGGGAGCGAGTGGGCGGCAGTGAGACGACGGGAGAAGATGGTGTCGCAGCTTGGAGGGTTAGAAACAGATGAGAGGTGAGCAGCCACGTCTCGGGTGGCCTAGGTGACATGCTAGCTGAGATAATTTGTTGTTTACATGTAACTTCCACAAATTTCATTTTTGACTGAAAGAATAAAAGCAGCAGAACGTGGGAGGCGGCTGTGTGAACTTCTGTTGCCTTTGCTGCGACCGTACCGTGCTCCATGAGAAAAAGCATCTCTAGATATCCAAAGACAGGCTGCTAGGAGTTTAAAGATGAATTACGAAGCCAGGAAAAAAGTAAAGGGAAGAAAAAAAGAAAAAATACATAGCTTCAATCACCTCTCTAATCTACTGGAAAAACAATCAGGCAGGTTTCAGTACAAGATTCTCCTCTGAACATGGAAATCGGGACACCTGCAGGCAAGGCATTTGCAAGTGAAGCCCACCTCGCTTCCCTCAGTGCTGCTCTGTTTGCAGTGAGTGCAAAGCGTCTCCTGGTGCTCTAGGAAACATGGAGGAGATCCTGCTAGTCTGATTTCAGATTTCTCGTGTAGCCTCTTGCAGCCCGTGCCTCTGACTTGCCGCTGTCACAGCACGGGCTGCACCAACCTGTGCTGCTGCATGAAGTCCCAGATTGAGTGTCTGCTCCCGATTTCAGCCTTCCAGGGCTAGCAGGGAGCCACATGGAAATATAAAATCGAGCCCATGGAAATGGATTCTGGCAATGCCAACTTTTTATGTGCCATTTAGATGCTGTTTCTAAGCAAGGAACAGTTCAAATTCCAACACACCACCTAAATAATAAAAAAAGGAATTCTGAGTAATAGTACCCTGAAATAAAATTTCCAATCACGTCTTCATTAATACCAGGAGGAATTTGGGGTCACAGTGATAATTTCCATCTCTGAACTCTGGAGAAGTGGAAAGGCAAAGTTTATCATGGGGCACAGTCGTGGGCCTTCAGAAAAGAAAACCTACGTTACTGTGTCACTAACCATCCGAGATCACTTTGCCTTCATCTGGCAAATAAAAAATATGAGCTCAGCCCACAGGCACAGCTCCAGCAACTCACGTGAGAATTACTTATCTCGTGCTCACGCAGCCCCGCTCAGGCATGACTCTCAGCGGGGGACTCCCACCTCATTCCGCTTATTGACTGCATCGGCAGCATTTAACATAATATTACTTATGTTTCAGTTGCTTAAGTTTGCAGCCTAAACATCTTCAACATTGTGTATGTAGGTACATATATATCCATCAGAAGTATGGCAGCACGAATCCAAAGGAATCTAAATCTCAACAATGCAAAAATCCAGCTGAGGAAGATAAAAAATAGCCAAAACTGTCATTGTATTCAACCTCAGGAATAAGTCTCCCCAAACTTTGAGCCCTCGTTTGCTCTCCTCTAGTTCCATTTCCAAATTCAGTATTTATCCTTCTGATTTGAACATCCCATGTGAAATGAGCAACATTTTGATTTTACTTGGATTTAAAATATATGGTGGCCTGAAGTGAAGCTGGAAGAACAGGCACCAGCACCCAATTCTCTCTATGCACAACACCCAAAAGAAAAATCTTTATGAATGGGTTCCTTAAAGGCAGAAGTAAAAAATTCACATAAAATTCAATTAAAATAATTTAGCCTAATCTGCTGTTAAACAATTAAGACTTTGCTAAATCAGGAGTAGAATTTACATAAAAATTAAACTAACCCATGTGCAATATTGAGCCATTTCAGAATCACCAGTAATTTAATTGAATATGTTTAAATGGTTTGTTATCAGTATGATTGTTGTGGATTTCTTCAACGTCAGGAAGGTAATCAGAGTAAGCACCAGACATGCACACCCCAGACAAATCAATTATGCCATAAAACTGAACTTAATGAATAGTCATTTTCATATTTTTGTTTTATTTGAAGTTGCTTTATTTGCATGTTAATATAAATATGTGCAGCTAATTTCAGAAAGCAACTTCCATGCATAATTCTGCACAATTTAGGGAGCCCGTGCTGTGCAGCGGTGATGACTCTCACAGCATTTGCACTGGGTTGCTTGCTAGGTTTGAAGCCAACACAAGTCCCACCACGGGAGAGCAGAGCATCCCCTCCCTGCGCGTGCAACGGGCATCCCCAGCAGGAACGCTGGCCCTCGTGTGTTATGCACGACACGGTGCCAAAGGCCAGGCTAGCCTGCTGCTTACAAAAAAACATTCCCCACGAGCACTCATTGACTGACTACAGTCTTTCCTAAGAAAGTCTTCAGTACCTATGAAAAAGGGAGGACAGTGCTCCCCTCCACCCTGAAGAAGTCTGAGAAAGGTATTCTATCTAAAACAAATTTTTATTTTCAGCGGTGCAACCAATTCAAGGAAAAAGTTATCTGCTGAATGCAAATTTATAAAAAAACAGATATCTGCTAGTTGCCTCCTTGGCTCAGCTGTGGGGAATTCATACTTTGCACTGTGGAAGTCATCAGCATTCAGCAAGATGGAGTCCCTGTTAAATACATGCATTTTCTCTGCTAAATGAATCCACTTGTTGCCTCTCTCTGCCTATACGTGAGCACCAATTTCTCATTTTAACTCAATTTTAACTACAGAATATTTATTCTTTTCCATCATTTTTGCTTTTGGAAGACACGGTTGCTCCCTAATGCGAGGCCAATGAAGTCAGCTGTTACTGCTGTGTATGTGTGGTCCGAGCTCTCCACGCAGCCAGGGAAGCAAATGAGATGCCTGCAGATTGAGTCAGAGCTGTACAGCTTGGCTGCTCAGCTGAAAAATTGGAGAAGCGGGAGGCTGCGGCGTGGGTCAGGCTGGATGGGCTGACTGCTGGCTTCATCACCATGTCAAAGCCACTGCACGTACTCAAGCACATGAAAGAATAATTGAGCACACGTTTAAAATAGTCCAAAAGTCAAGGAAAAACTGACACCGCACTTATTAATGGGTATGATTTATTGAGCCGCATTCTTGAGGCTTTATATCTTGACAGCCGAGTTTATAATACTCTCCTTTAGGACAGGGAATATAGAAGAGTTCATCTGTCTGTTACAGAAACCTCTATTTTTTTTAAAGCTTGATTCAAATGTGTAGGGTGGCTCCAAATGCCACGTCAGTTCTTTCTTTTTAATTAACACTTTTTCATATGTGTAAACATAGAACACAAATAAATAAATAGAAACGTGACAAAGGTATTTTAATGAGTTAGAATATTAAATCCAAGTAGGATTTTAGGGTATAGCTTCAAAGACTCAGCTGTCTTCTATCGATATACTGAGCCGCATTCAGTTAGCTAGCTCAGATTTTGCTAGCTTTGTGGATGAGAAGAGCTCGAGCCCCATATGGGCTCCTCTTGGAGACATGCCCATGTGTCTGCGTTGGTTTTGCATGATCTGCTAAAGCCTTCTCTGGCGCAGGTACGCCATTATCTCTGTGGGACCTGGATGGTTTAAAACAAGTTTGGGTTTGTCTGCTTGAATTAGAATATAAGCATGCCTCTCAGCACCTAAACGCTTAACACTTACACTTAAATTATTAGTTACAGTTCCCACCCATCTGGCCAGTGGAATGACTGAGTTCAGTGTCACCATCACGAAGGTTAGAGGACGTTACCAAACCCAGCACAAGGCATGAATCTTTTTGCGTATCGGAAACTGCAAAGCATAAAGACGGTCTACTGCATAGTTTGTTTTTGTCTAGATTGATTTAGTGAAAATTAAGTATTTTTGTTTCCTGACAATGAAACAGACAGTTGTGTTTTATCAACAGGTACAAACAGGCAACAGCAAAATAACTTGCCCCGCAGTGACTGTGGAGACCTAATCCGGACTTGCAGCTTTATTACAGGCTGAAGTAGTAAATAAAGCTCCTTTGCCCCAGAGGTCATAGTTTAAAACACCAAAGCTCACAAAACTAAAACCTTAAGCCCTTAAGTACCCCCCTTCCCTTTAGGTAAGTCTGGAGCACCACAGCAAGAGGCCAGCGGGGTGATGCTGGGTCCAGCCCTGCGCATCGCTGCTCAGGTGCATCATGACCAAGGGCTGGTCAGACCACAGCGGGGGTGCTGGAGTGACCAGCGATTAACCGGGTCCCCCCGCGGCAGTCCGAGCTGCCAAAGCACCCTGTCCTGCTCTCTTTATTAAGGCAGCAGGGCCCCAGCAGCTGGAGAGTCTAGGAAATGAGGGAATACACCCCGTTACCATGCCCAAGAGACCAGCCAGCACAGCTCTACAGAAACCATGTGCTGTCATTATGGTCAATACTATATTAACAAATATATTAATTTATCATTAATTGTGCAGCCTTGTTTCACGTCTGGAAGCAGCACAGGGACGTGGCCACCTCCAGCACTGCATTTTCTTACCTCGGGGCTCTGCTTGATAGCAAGGAGCAGGAGATGGCAGCTCCACCAGCAAGCTGGAGCAAAAAAAGAAAGCTTCAAACAGATGGTTTCAATTATAACCCCGGCACCAAATCTGAATAATGACTGTGCAGCTGACATAATATTAAGAGCGCTGTTAATGCTGTTAATTGTTAAAGAAGAGCCTGCAAAGCAAGGATGTAATGCACATCATGAGCACCTCCGCAGGAACGTTATTAACTACCGGGGAAATGGTCTGAGGTTAAAGCTACTAAATGAGGGTCAGATTTTTGAGACAGCAATTGTGTAGCAAGTGAATTAATACATGGCAGAAGACATCTGAGGGGTGGATCTGACTGTAACACGCAAATAACTGAATGCTGTAATTCAATCTCTACCCAAAATTTACTAATGTTTGCTGCTGTGTTTACACCAGACAACTTTAATACTTGTTATTTACTACTTAATTTATGTTAAATAACTACGTTTGGCAATCACTAGGCTGAGTGCTTGGTATTTGGTTTCAATACAAAAAATACAAAATTACCCAAGCAGAGTGTATTCTTTCCATCCCAAATTCAGCCACACAAACAGGAATCTCGTTCTCTCTCTGACTTCAGGTGCCTTTTGTCTCTTACTCTCTGGCTGCTGAGACTAGTCACCTCATTTTCCTATGGCTTTGGTACAGTTGTTGTTGCTAATAACAGCTGAAGAAGAGAGATAATATTATATCTGGGTTTTAATCAAGATTTTCTTAAGAGCTTACTACTCATAACTGGGACCAGCTGGAGTCATCCGTGGCATCCGTGACTCTTAATTCTTTCATGCTCACTTGAAGCTCACACCGTAAGTGGATGCGTTTCCCAAATAGCTCAAAACCACTTCAGATGCTTACAGGCACAGAAGAGCTATTTTGAAAACGCGTCTCCAATTTTGGCTGCAGAAGACTTCAGTATTTAACCCACAAATGCTTTTTTTGCCTTTATGCAACTTCTCCACAAAGCGCACAAGCCGAGGTTTCTCCCCTCCGTGGCCCATGGAGCACTCACCACCACGAGGAACGAACAGCAAGGGGGTGAGGTCTGGGAGATGTCGGTTACTTAAGACACCTAGGAGAGCCTGCGAAATCAAGGGCAGCAGTACATCACATTTGACACATCATAAGGCCACCCTGAGGAGCAGCACACTTGAGCTGAGACAGCAAGCCTCCGACCCAGTTCCCACTGAGAGGCGCAGACCGGCTCCCGTCCGCAGGCTGCCCGATCCGTGCCGGCAGCAATGGAAGCGAAATGGAGGGGGGTTGCCCGTTTGTTAAAAGGCAAAGGAAAGTTTACTGCAGTTCTTCTGACTTTTTCAGCTAAAAACAGCTGAGAGAAAAATGCAGAAGGATCAGGTTTGCCTTTTCCTTGCTGGCTCCCACCATCCTAAACTTCCCAGCTGCTTATAGCTCGGTTACAAGAGGCCAGGTGGACAGAGATGTCACGTTCTGTGCTCTTACTTGTTTGTCCGAAAAAGTTTTAGTCACAATGTCTTGGACATTTCTGAAAATAAGTTTACTAAAAATAAGAGCGACCTTTTTTTCTATAAAACACCCCAGCTTTCCCCAGGCTTTGCAACAGGGATTTCTCGTGTGCAGTTGTGTCAGGTACAGCCTGCACGACTACCGGGACACTCCACCCAAATCTGGTCCTTGGAGGAAAACAAGGAACAGTTTGCACACAATCAGACAGCATTAAAGATTCAGTAGCTGGATGTCCTGTGGGCTCCCTCCACGCCAGCAGACTCAGGTGCCGTCTGGTCCCAGTGGGTGGCTAGGGCTTCAGATAAATCTCTTGGTGGTTAGGACATTGGTTGTCACGGGAGTTGAAATATAAAAACGTGAAAATGGAGGATGTCCAGACGTGGAAGTGATAAGACAAGCATCAATAATATGGAGGGAAGGTCTTCACCTGGACTGCACCAATCCTCTGCTCCATCTTGTTCTCCCGTTCCCAGCTCTGCTGGGGCTGATCGACACCAGATTTACATTAAGGCAAAGAAACACAATGCTGCAAAACCAGCGGCAAAAATAAAAAGGATAAACAAAGCAGTTGGGTATTATTCAATAGACCATTAATGCTACAAAGACACAAAATAGGCACTAGAGAGTCACGCCTATAATCAAATTTTTAAAAAAGATTAGGGTCAGGATGAAATGAAAGGCCAGACATGTTTGATTCTCTCTGCTAGTTAAGAGAATTACATGTTACACAATGGAAGAACTCAGTAACAAAAAAAAAGGAATAATTATTTTGGAACAATGAGAAATCTGGGAAGAGAAACCTAATTTTTTTTCTCCATTTTAAGCATGAAGTCCAGTTGTTTTCAGTCTAGGTTAACTTCAAACATTTATTTTCCCTGTCTAAGAAGCTTTCTGACTGGGAACAAAGTGAAAGAAAAAAAAAATTTATATTTGTAAGCCATTTCTGTTTGAGAAATAACTATTACAAGCAGTCAGACTAGTGCATGAAGTTAATCTTAAAAAAAGGTTGAAGCTTTCTTATTTTCCTTCTTTCCCAGTAACAGCAGCCATTTCTATCCCCCCTACAGACTGCAAGTTGTTCAGTGTAGCTTAAGTTTCTCCCTTGGCAGACGGTGCTGATCCCTTCTTGGCACCAATTTCCCTGGCCAGACACGCACCAGGAGGATGCAGTGTGCTGGGAATGAGGGCTGGAAGATCAAACCTCTGTGATGTTTCCAGGCCCTATAAATAACCTCAAGAGACAAATAGCACCAAAGATTGACCCATGCATATATACCGCATAGATTCACATGGTTTGCATGGCAGCAGCTATTATCGCAGGGCACTGGCTGCTCCTTGAAGGTGCTTTGGCATCGTCAGGAGGGATGGACCAGCCCCAGGACGCACTCGGGTGCATACCTTCTGCTTGCTTGTCCCCGCTGGCAACCCAGTCAAATGGATTTGGTCTTTGAAATATTTCCTAGGGTCAGGAGAAGGCGAGTACAAATAGCAGGTTAAACAGCAGAGCATCAACCTGCCGGGTGAGGAGAGATAAAGCTATTGGCAGAGGCTTCAGATCCTTTTCAAAAACATACAATATTCTTTGAGGTACCACCCGAAACATAGGGCTTTCCCCTCTCTGCTCGGCTCTAAGCACCAGGAAATACTGTTTCCCTCCCTCTTTCTGGTCAGGTGAATGTTTATTGCACTAAAAACCAGGCCAGCTGGGACAAGAACAGGTAAAATTCCCAGCCACAGCAGTTCCACCGGGAAGGAGGTTGAGCATCAGCAGGGCCGGGATGATTTGGCTGCTCTGAAGGGAGCAGGGTTCAGCCTGGGCTCTCCTGCCCCGCACTCTGCTGCAAACATCTGTCTGTGCCCCCGAAAGGAGGCTGAGCACCGGGTTTTGGGACAGGGCTTGGGTCCCCAAGCAGCCCCCGCACCTCCGCTCCTCCCTCTGCGGGCACCGAGCATGGAGGAGCTGGCAGCACTCGGCATCGCCACACCGAAGCACCCACACGGCTCCCTTTTTCCTGAGCCGGGGTCCTGGGCAGCGGAGCTGCAGCACGCAGGGAAGGCTGCAAGATGGGCTCCGCTGCAGCTGGAAACACAGCCCAGATCGCGAGGAGTCTCCATCTTCTCCCTCCTTTGGCGTCTCCTGCAAACCTGGTTCGGCAGTTCCTCCCTCGCTCTCTTTAAACAAGCGATTTCTGAGCTGCTGTGTGTACTCATCACACAGTGTCTTGCACTAATAGCCAAAGCTCTTCTAAAATGAATCTCTCTCCTCTCCTAAAAATAAATGCAAGTAATATCAGATGCCATCCTGGGTAACAAGAATTAATAACTTGTTTCTTCAGAGTCAAGTGCATCCCATAGACAGGAGGGGAAATAACTGTAACCTGCCTCTGATTACAACAGGAGATAATGGGGCTGTTCCTGGGCCTTCCTCGTATGTCACTGTCTCTTCTTGCCATTAGCTATTTACTCCACACTCATTGAATCATACCTTGGATTTCATTATCAAAACCAATAACTGTTTTGTTACAAACCAGAATATGTTGCGCTCTGCCTGAAAAAAAAAAAACTGGCATTGTATTTCTCATAATAAGTTTTAATTGGATTTTAGCTCTCCGCCTTTTATACTTCATCTTAGGCTTTATTGGGTTTAATTACAAATCCATAGCTATTTGTTATGTGGCTCTAGTTTGATATTTTGCACTGACAATTACATTTTTATTCAAAGAAAAAATGTATTAGGAAAAAATAGCAAGAGACAGGCTCATTGTATGAGCTGATTAATTGAATTCCAGTTTTATGTGCATTTATGATGAATGATTGCATGCCAAAAAATGAGTTGAATATTAGATCAGAGTGCACTTATTCATTTTAATTGGTTTGCACAAAGTGCAAGCCACTGTAATGATAGATCAGCTGCGAAAACACAATAGCAATGGAGGCACTCAATGCCCTGATTCTGATGTCTCCTAAAACTCCGTTCACAATTCTTTAAAATCTTTCCACGCAGAAGAGTGGCGAGATGGAGGGTGAAGCTTCAGCACTCTCATTTAAAGAAAGCAAGGACAAAACATCACTACCTCTGATATGGTCCCTTCTTTTGAGAGCTGTAATTTAGTTTTAATTATTCATAACATTTATTATCAAATAAGGTGCCATATGTTTTTGCAGAAAAATAGAGAAGTCTTAGAAATTAGAGACTGTAGCTCGCTGCCCCTAAACCTTTTTGGAAACATTGAGCAAATATGCACAAAAGTAACAAAAAATTAAAAACCAATCCCACCTGTATTGGCCATGAGCTATTTCAGGACGGGGTATGGATCTGGTGCCCACACTAGAGAACTGCCCCAGGGCCCCGTTACGGCATTGCGGGGACGCTGCAGCTCTGCTCCTCTCACCGCTCTCTGCCCCAGCCCTGAAGCGCGGCCAGCGACAAGTCACCTGCCCACAGCGGCGAGATGCAATTCTGAACAGCACGGGGAAACAAAACTCCTCGGGAAAGGGCCCTGGCTTTTCTTCGCATCAACACAACTTGGTTTTAACATTTTGGTCAGAGGAGCAAGAAGCAAACTGACTTTTTCATTACCTATTTGCCATATGGTAGCACGGCACTCGGTTGCACCCGCCGGGAGTTGCACCACCAACTCCAGCATCCATCTACTGCAAACAAATGTCTTTGGCTAACAACTCACCTCGGCCAGGACTGCACGTCCTGCAGGTCATTAGAAAGAGCCGGAGCCTGTTGCAGAGGAAACCTAAATGTGTATTTAAAGTCATAACAAACATCAGCCTCACAGAAAATGCACCTGCGTAACCACAAAGGCTTTTCACCATACTTTGAATTTTGTTAAAAATAGCTTGTAGTACTCTCAATTTGAAGCTCTGATGTGATGTTGTGCAACCGCAATTCAGCACCATCCCACGGCATAACTTAATGTGACACGGCACTGAGAAATACAACCTGACAAACTAGTGGCCACAGTAAGTCTTGCTGGAGAAAGCAAATTTTACTATTTGCTTTCCTCACCAACCACTATTAAACATGGTTTGCCAAGTATTGAAACTATTTAGTCACCCCAGTTTTATCATGTCACATCAAATTAATTTGAAAGCAGGCAAGGACAAACACTAGTGCCTGAGCACACCAGACTGATGCTCTGAACCAAGACCTAGGGTGGAAAAAAAATGCAAAGTCCTGCTTTTAGAGGATGGGGCATTGTAATGACAGAAAATGTGGTAATTTATTACCACAAACTGATTCAATACAAAAAAAGGAAAACATTTATTTCTTACTGAGCTCTGAAAACCTGCTGGAATAACAGAAAAGGACCCCCCCTCCTTGTGTATTTAGCCTTCCTTCCAGACAGCAAGTTTATTATATTGAGCCTTCATTTCAAATCAATATTCCTAGTTACTCCTTTGGCCTGTGCTTATTGACCACAGCTATCCTCGCAGCCTTCGTATTTGCAAAATACGGTTCACAAATAATGACATTTGAGGGAGAAAAGCAGCACAATTCATTACTCTCAACTTTGCAAAGCAAAGGACAATGAGCATAAGCCAGAAAAACAAATCCAAACCATTTTCCCCTGGGAAGGTGAGCGCCAAAACCTGGATAGGGACATTCTACAACCTGGAAGTTTGAAAACCCTTGCAAGTTTTGATTTTGTGGGTTTTTTTAAAGCTTACTAAACAACTCTGGAAGGAGAATTTGGTGTCACAAGCACTGACCTAGATCGTAGCAAATTTACTATGTAAAAAATAAACTGTACACTCTTATTAAGTGAAGCCATTGTGACTGTTTGATTGCACTGACACTATGCTTGTACCACATCAGTGCGACGGCTTTACAGAAACTCCTCCTGATCCCCAGTGACAGGAAAGGGGGGAGCTGGGCTCCCGCTATTAAACAGTCAGCGACATTATGAATTGACAACAGATGTGCAGATCCTTTTGCAAGGATGCTGCTTTTTAAATCAACCCCTCAGCTGCATTCCAGCAAACTTGGAAAATACCGTATTTTGTCAAATGTCATTAGACAGTCATGCATTTTTTCTTTATTTTTATAGTACCTTCTCAAGTAATTTGTTTATATAAAACAAAAACTTCCCATTTACGTGCAGCATAAGAAGTCAGTGGCTGCAAGCACAAGTGCTGCCAGGCCTTTTCACTCACAACCCACCAAGATTTTCCACCAAGGCTTCAGTTTTCTGCAGCAAACAAGACTCTTGCATGCTCGGTGTGTGCTGCAAGGAGCGCGGAGGAAGCGAATCACATGTTGGGTGTCAATACAAGAAAGACGTCCACTGGCTGGTGCAGCGGCTCCCGGCAAGGTCTGAATAAAATAACTTTCTTTTCACCCGCCCAGGCTGAAAGGCCGATGTGCTGCGGGAGCGCCGGGAAAAAGCCTGGCACAAACAAGACATGTCAGCCTATTAAATGTATTAAAAAAATGGCTCGTCTGAAGTGGTCTTCATATGGTCGTATCTAGAGAAATCAGGATCAGTCGGGGAAAAAAGTGAAATTAATGGAGATGGGCAGCATCAGACAAAAGGCTCTCTGCGGTAATAAGATGAAAGAGCTAAAAAAAAAAAAAAGAGAGAGAAAAGTAAAGCCAAACACTCAAATGCATTTAGCCCAGTGAGAAGGGAAAGAGATCTGCGCAACACACAGATCCAGTTACTGATTTTATTACATTCATTGTCTGGAAATAGATTCACATCCCAATACAGATGAGTCCACAAAGCACAGCTCACAAATGGATTTGGAGAGACTCCCTTTAGGAGTACTAGTTAGAACCATCCCATTTTTATAAGATAAAATGTTCTTATCATAGGACTACAAGACAGTATAAAAGCCCATTAATAGAAATGGAATAATCAAAACACTCATTGCGAACCTCTGAACTGAAATATGGGTGCACAACAGCTAAAGAACCATAATACTTTCCTTAAATGTGTTTGTAACTCACAGCGAAATATTTAATGTCTGCTCTGCCCACTCTTAAGATCTTTCAATTTTACCTGCTGTAGTCATGACCTAAAAACAATCCTGATCCTCAGCGTCCCAGACTTCATAATTGGAACATCCCAAAGACAATAAGCACTCTGCAGCTGTCACCACTATGTGGAAAATAAGCTTTTCGCAACTGGTACTGGGGAAGTTGCCCAATTAATTTTTCAGACCTGAACAGCAGCACTAGAAAAGAAATGACATCTTAGAGATCTGCCAGTTTGCTGTGCTTGAAGAGTCAGTACAGGTCAAGTAAAAGCAGAGTAACAAGTGGCTAAATATTTACGTGCAGGATGGTTTCAAGGGGTTTTCCTGAATGCTTTAAAGTTCTCAGAATGAGAAATCTGAATAGCTTTTGTGCCTCTGCTCATATATTCCACAAAAGTATAATTTATGATTGTTAGATGTTGCCATCAGCATAAGATTAAGGAAACAAAACAACCTAAAAAACACCTAGGAGAGAAAATGAAGAAAAATCCATGTTTTTCCTCCTTTCCCTCATACCAGTCCTCCCCTCCTCTACCCACCCCCCCACCCCGAAGGATGCAGGAGTCCAGACACAGCACGCGGTGGTGACTCCCGCTAAGAGACGGGATCTGGAAACAGGGAGGTCACACACATCAGCGCTGCTGCACTTCCCTACCTGCACAAAGGAGGTTCCCTGGGCCACACCAGCTCCCGCAACGTGCCTTTGAAGGAAAGGCTGAGTCCTGCCTTCTCCTCTTGGCATTTCCCCTGGCGAGTGCCCGCGCTTTGCCTTTGAATCTCCCGACAGCTCTTCCTGGCTGTCAGGGGAAGAGGGGTAAAAAGCCACCAAGATTTAGACTTTAAACCAGCATGAAATTTGCTGGTTGGGTTCTTACCACGTGCAGAGTCATCCCAAGCAGGTTGCAGGAACAGAATGTGTATATATATTGAGATCTATGTATTTATATATTAAAAGCCACAAGGCGTACCTTAGCTACAGAATAAGCAGCCTTTTTCGCAAGGCTTTTTCTCAAAGCTTTTTTCCTTTCTTATCCAGAGAGATGTTTAAACTAGTGGTCATGAATATTGGTTACAGACTGGACCAGAAAGTCTTCAGCTGATCCTGGCTTCTTCTGGTTATTCATTAACCAGCAGTAGAAGATAAGCATTAAGTCTTTTCATGTGTTCTCTGTGTGAACTGGGTGCACGTCTGTCTGCGTTGTGAGCAGAGCCATAGCAGACAGCTTCCCCTTGCTGGAGGAGGAGGGAGAAGAGCCAGTGCTTTCCAGTACATATTCACAGGTGAAACGATGCGCAGGAAGGTGGACGTCACTGGTGGTTATAGCTGCTGGTGTGTTGGGTCATCCCGGGGGCCACCTTCGCACAGAGATCAAGAGCTGGGAGCTGCACGGTGGTGATGAGCAAGTTTAAGTGAGAGACCCGAGCCCCGTTAGTCACAGGAGCGGTTACACCAACGTTGACACTTTGTCCAAAGGCTGCTGAGCCAAGGGCAGAGCAGCCCAGCAGCCCTAGTGATCCCAACTGGCTCCAAGCATGGCTGTGACAAATTACGGGTCAGTAAAACATTGATATTCACGGGGCAGTAAACAAAATCTAGCTTTAAAACACCACCAGAAAATAGATATGGTTGTTCTAGCCAAGAAACTTAAAATTAATTTTACAGAGAATATTTTACTTACATTTTTCTTCTGTTTCTTGAAACCCATGGCATGCAATAGCACACAATAGATTATTTTATTTCCCCTTTACTGGAGCAGGAAGGACAAAAATTACTGTGTTATTTGCTTGCGTAAGTAAAAAAAAAATCTACAGGAACAAAGAAACTACATATTAATTCTTGCTGTAACAAATCATCTGACACTGAACAGCCAAAGTCCTACTGGCTTTTAGCTGATGACTACATGCCAGTCCAATGCAGAGATGGCGATTTCCCAACTTGAGGTGGCAAGTCAGTGGCATCTCCTCCAGAGCCTGCCAAAAACCCCTGCAAGATGGGCAGGGGAGAGGAGGCAGAAACAGGGAAGCTTAGAGATGCCAAGAGAAAATAGAGACTGCGAGCAAGTGTATGTTTACTAATGTCTGTTTTATTGTCAATAATGGCAGTCTTTAACAAATAGCCAATTTCTGTGGAGCTAATTTCAACTCAAGGCACTGCATTTTTTTTTTAAACGTCAATTATCAACCCCAGTGTAACTGCTTCTGACAATATGGCAAGATCACTGTTGACTTGCCAACTATTTTGTCTTTATCAAATGAGGAAGGGGGTTTCTATTATGAGGTTCAGAAGCAATCCCCTTTATTCTTGACTGCACAACTCTCACTGCCACAATACCTTGAGGAGACAAGAGGCTCTGCAGCATGAAGGCATCTTCCTCCTGCTGTTCCCAGTGCAGCTCTGGCTGCAAGCGGAGTACAGGACTGCCTGCTGGACTGCAGGCAGTTTTAAAATGTCCATCTTCAGATAGAAAAGCATCTCTGATCTAAACTACATGAACAATTAAATGATCCTGTGTGCTCAACACAAGAATCTCTGAAAAAAATGCATTGTGTTCAACGACAGCTGAGTGCTCTCCAAGGCAGAGTTCAGGAGCAAACAGCATTTCCTGAAGAAACTGAAAGTTAAAATAAACATTGATAAGTCAGAAATTAGGTCTCCTTGCATAGACGAATGGGTGAAAATTGGTGTATTGCACTACGGTTCCTCTGTTGCACTTCACATAGTGGATGGGCGCTGGTCATAACAGAAGAGCAGTGAAGGGAGAAGCGCAGCACGATGTGCTGCGTGGATTGCCCGTCTCGCACAGCCAGCCTTGCTGAGGCTGTGAGACAGCAGCACATAAGACCTTACAAATCTGACAGATCAGAAGAAAACACACCGTCATAACAGTACAAAAAGTCTCCCGATGCTCAGAGCAGCTAGCAACACCAAGTAACCTGTCGCACAAGCAGATGAGGTAATCTGATACAGATGCTACAAAATCTCCAATTCTGACGGCATTTGATGTTCACCCATGAAAAGTTCAATTTTCTCTGGCTTGTGAGAGATTTCGGGAATAAAATTTCTCCAAGATGTTTGCAAACAACTGCTTCCCAAAGTGGGAGCCCTCGCAGAGCGCTGCGGGTATCAGGCTTGCAGGAGAACGTGCCATGGGGCTGGTCCATTTTCAATGGCGTTTTCTCCTCTCCCCTAACTTGTCAGTTTAATCTCTCCACCCTGTTTGAGGCCCGATATCACACCTGTAAGAGTCATCTTCTATACCAAGTAGGGAAAATGGTTTTGGTCGTCTTCCATAGCACATAGGGAAAACGGTTCTGGCCCTGCTGAGGATCTACGATCTGCCTGTACTTCAGTGCCACCCAGCAGTACTGGAGTCATCGCTGCAACCGAGGTGCCTGGGTTTTCTCTTAACATTTGGCACAGACACGTTCAACAAGTGCTGTTTCCCCCCAGATTTCTTCTGTAACTCATTGCAGTTGGATCAGTGAGTGTGGCTACTGCTTTTTTAAAACCAGAAATCAAAGTAATTTAAAGCTAGTAACAAAATTGATTAAACCAATTTTTTTCTTTTAAACTGTCAGACTTCTCAGCTGGTAACTTCACAGCTGGTACTTCTTTTTTTAAGGGACACGTGATGTAATCTATGAAAGCTTTGACAGGCTATGAAGGAGATGTAAGGAAGGGGAGATGAACTCTGATCCCCTAATGCAGGGACTAGTTTTCACACCTCCACGGGCGGGTTAAGTGCTTGTGCCTCTCTGAAGATCTGGGACTACTGACCTTGGAGAATGCCAGTGAGAGTCATTTGTGAAATTAATATGAGCAGCGAGTTTGAAAACCTGCCTCTACTGCAACTTGCAAGCCATCACCCTGGTTCAGAGCATAGGATTAATTTAAAGAAAACAGACTGTCCCTACTCAGTGAAAACTGAGGGAAGCCTGGAACCAATCCATGCAGAATTAAAGTGGGATTTTTATATTGCTACAGAGCGGAATGAAGAGCACCCTTTTTCAGACAAGCTGCATTGTCTTGCACTTGTCAGCACAGGTTTGTGCCAGTATCAGGACAAACAAAAGGGTACCAATATGAAAGCGAAAGAGGGACAAAAGAAAAACAAAGGCTAGACTTAGGCAAGGAGAGATGCTGACAAGCAGACAGAAAACAGGACAGTTTGAGGTCACATGCTAATTTATATTCAGAAACAGCTTCCAGTTTCAGCCTCAGGATCAACTGATATTTTTCCCACCTATTATCTTCTTGAATGTCCTTGCACCAAGAGGAAGCGACCATAATTCGTGTCTGTCCTTGGATAAACTGCTCTGAGGACTGAGGGGCTACAGCCCTGCAGAGGCTGCATCGAGGGGGCGTTTTTGACACCACCACCTCAAGCACGTCTCAGTGGAGCCCTGCACACTCCTAAAGATGACCCCCTGTGCCTCCGACAGCATCCCGAAAGCAGCACAATGACTGAGCAAAAGCATTTCATTCATTAGTAAAATTGAGGACACTGAGCAAAATATATCCCTGGAAAAAAACAACCCTTATGTTTAAAGTAAACATCGTAATAAAATGGATATACTCAACAGTATTTTCAAGAGTTTCAAGCAGGCAAAACATTGAAGTGCTTGAAATGGTTTTCTCTTTATCCTGCTGGCATTAGTCAGTAACAGCTCAATCAGACAAGATTCTCATGGGGAAAAAGGGTGGAGGAGTCTGGAGTAGAAAGTTCAGATTTTAAGGAAGAGTCGAACCTGATAGCAGCTGTAAGCATCTCAAAACTAGGACAGAAAACACCATCATTGGGGCCCTCATTATACCCCATCTCACTGCTTGCCATCCACCTCCGTGCCTGGAGGGGTTTTAATTAGCAGGACATCTCAGCATCCTGACAGCCTGGCACTTGCCTGGGATAGAGCGAGAAGTGCACAGTGCTGCTGCCCAGCAGCCATCAGCATTTGTTGCAGCAGCAAAGAGTAGATGCTAAAACTCTGCCACACTGGAGAAAAATTATCTGTTTTAACCTTTTTTGCATTGTTTTTTACCCACCACTTACTCTTAGTCCTGTTACCTTCTTAGTTTCTGTATGGAGGTAAACATGCGAAGATATAAACATGCATTTTGAAACAAACAGAACTGGGTAGAAAATAATTGCTATTTGTGAACGTACTAGGCATTGATTAGGGAGCCTCATACAAGATGTATGAAGAAATGTAAGCATTTTAGGAAAGTGACTGTATTGATCAGAATAGGAAAAAATAACCTAAAAATACCCTAAAAATTCAGGACTACAGAAAGGCATATAAGATGAAATGTGGTCCCAAAATAAAGATGGGGTCTACAACACAATCAGTATTTCCTGACCAGGAAGACAAGCTGTGCTAAGGAACTGGAATTTCTAAGACTAACGCATAGCAGAAAGGTAGCGGGAGTGAAAAATGGAAAAGAAAAAGCAAAAGAAAATGAGCTTCAAGTGGAAAAGAACATCTCAGCTGGAGAGAGCCTTTCCAGCCCTGCCTAGGGAAGATGTGTTAGAGGAACAGAGTTGGCTTCCAGAAGCTTAAGACCACCAGATTAAACTCTGTGAGTTGAAGCAAGACCTTTCACTAACACCCATACGTTCTTTACATATGAAGATAGCGGACATTTAATTTGGGCCAGAAAGTAGGCTGATGGAGAAAAATTTTTTACATAGGACTGAAAATGACATCCTAGATAATGATTCAAATAAATCCCACCATTAAAATCAGCTCACTTTATAGCTGCAGCAGTGGCAAACCGATAGCAGAGGGTGCATCAGTGCTGGTGAACGGAGACACGGGTGACCATGGGCTGAGGGGACACCGCCAGGCAGGTCACCCCAAGTACCTCGCAGTGCTCCATGTCCCTGCAATCACGTTTTAGTTACTCCTACGGCAGCGCAGTGCTGAAACACAAAGCGAGTGATACTTTTTAAAATAGATTTCTAGAACTGCATGTATTACCACCAGTGCAGGAAAAAAAAAGACAATTCAAATGAGACATTAATGGGATACAGTAATACTATGTTCCTATTGAAAAAGTATCTGTGTTTCTGCTAACAATCCTGAAACACTCAGGCTCGCATCTGTATTTCAAAGATCTCATGGCTGCAGTTCTCCTGCCTCAGTTTTTGCCATCTTTTAAACAGGTGCAGGAAAGCAAAAACTAAGTGGTTTAATACTGCAATGTCCTAGAGTGTTCTACCTTGGCCTTAGCATCTGGGTGACAGTCCCGAGAAGATTGCTGAGATCATGAGTGGTGCAGTTATTATCCAAATGGTGAAAAACATTGAGCTGAGTGGTAAGCCAGGTAGGAGCTGGCCAGATGGGACCGAGACCTTTCTTCAGTGGGTCAGAGAGCACCTTCACCTTCCCCATTTTACAGAACTGGTGAAAACCCAGAAATTAATAGTAAAAAATGACATGTGTAAGGCTAGGGGAAGAGCATCATGTCAACCTGCAGTATATGAAGTGTTTGCCAACATATGGGGGCTGATCCTTGGCTCATGTAAATTGCCACAGCTACATAAAAAAAAAAATCTAAGGAGTTACGACATACCGTACCAGCTAAATAGCATTCTCTGTTGGCAAACATTTCACAAATTCTCATATATCTTGAGGGCTGAAACAAAACTTTTCTTCCACCCCCAGTAAACAGCTTGGTGGAAGGAAAGTTCTCGGAGCCCATGAGATCAGCTTCTCTCAAGCAGTTCTGCCTCCCCCAGACACGTTGCATGAAACAGAGCATGTCAGAAGGCAGAGACAGAATAAACTGTTGGAGCTGTGCTGATGGCAGAAACAAAGCTTGTTCTGCACTTTAACATATTTTCCTTCCACAGTTGTCCATCCGTGGTTTTTTATGAACACTGCAAATTCCTAATTATGTCTTCTAAAACAAACCTCCCTGCCTCTAGTAGTTTTACAGCTGAGAAGAGGCAGAAGTCCACCTGCAGCCTGTCCACTCTTACCTGATAATTCAGCAGGAGAAAGGAGGTTGCCATTGAGCTACACACAATACTACTTGCCCCACAACACAGACCTCATAGGAATAAAACACTACAGTTTGAAAGTTATAGAAACTTAAATTACAAATATTGAAGTTGTACATGTTTCTTCAGGTTATCTCCCTTTAAAAAGATGCCTGAAAAAGCTATCAAATGCTATCCCATCTTAGTGTACTGCTCAGGAGGACATTTGTACATGGTGCAGGAAAGGAATAATTGCATTACTCTGTAAAGACTGTGGGTGGTCTCTCAATAATGTATTTGCTGGCTAGCCAAGGGGCAGTCATACAAGCTGAAAGGCAGATAGGCACAGAGGTACGTCCAGGGCTGAGTCACTGTTGTTCTTGTCATACCCAGCGACTGCTCCATTTAGCTTTAGCCGAGATGGGAAATGCACTGCAATAAGAAACTTCTCAAAACAGAAGAAGATTGTGCTCTGCAAGATGACCACGGCCAAATGGCACCAGCAGCATCTCATCAACAGTATCCTTTCCCCAGTCATTCAAACCCAGATCCACCGACTTCGGCGGCACATGGCCACTGCTTTCCTTCCTGTCGGACCTTCGGAGAGGACACGCTGGGTATTGGATCCTCCAGCTGCAACAGTTATTTGTTCAGTCCCAAAAGGTTACAACTGCACCAGCCCCCAAAGGCAGAAGGGCTGCACAAGTGCCAGTACAGGGAGTAAGTTGAAAACAGAGGAATTTTAAAATTTTCATCTGTACATCTATGTCACATGGATGTAACTGAGGACATAGCTTGATGATTTGAAAGGGAACACTGCATCTCAGCACAGACCAGGGCAGGCAGGCAAAAAGGACAAATAAACAGATTTTTACCAACATGGAAACTGATGGCAAGAATGTGGGATCCCATGTCATGATTTATTCTGATGCCCATTTATAGCAGAATGACATACAGAATATTTTCCTACCACAACCCGCTGACCCAAATACTTTGGGTGGCCTCACGGCCATCTGCAGTCAGCAGGCTGCCTGTTCTCATGTCGATGAGGGTTTGGGTGTAAGGCAGGACTGACCAAGCAGACTGTGCCCCCATAACGGCAGTCCTCGTGAAGGCAGAGCAAGAGCCATTAGCTTGCAGCATGAGTAAGTGATCCCTTCACCAGGCTCTCCGTCTCAGTGGTACCCTGCAGGGAAGAGACCGCGTTAGAGGGGAACACTCTGATCCATTTGGGCAGCCAGTACATTACACAGCACTTACTGCTTTGTAGGGCTATTTACTCACCATCACTGTGTGGCACGTAAGTAAGGCAAAAAAAGCTCTGCAAAGGTTTAAGGCCAGCAGAAAAACCCTTTTCCCTTCCCAGCTTTTCAGTTTCTGGAGGCTTATGTGTTCTAGGTAACAGAAGTACTGAAACGCACATCCAAAAATCTCTGCACCCATTTCTGGCCCTGAGGTTTTTGTAGCCAGTTTTACTTCTGAGGCCAGCCAGTGCCTGGGAGGAGAGCTCTGCAGGACTCCCGGGAGATGGGACCTGGCCGGCTGAAGGCACACAACGCTCCATACCACAGAAGCATCAGCTGCTTTACTTCTCCCCCGTGTTGGCACTGTACATCAGAGCCCACTTAGCTGAGTTTCAACCTACCTACTTCCACAAGTATTTTGATTACAGGCTGCCTCCTGATTTTTTTCTTTGCAACAAAGAAGAGAGTGTGATCAAGTCCAAGTACTTCACTGTGTGCTCTGGTCAAATGATGAGTGGTGGTTCTTCAATTAGCCACAGATGAAGAAGCAGGCAGATCAGAACAGGCTGCTTCCTTCCAAAGGGTACAAGTGTGTGTATATATATACACACTCACAGATTTATATACTTTAAAATATATCTCTATATATGTATGTGTAGATATATTTATATAAAAACAGGCACTTATGCAAAGAGTGTTTGTCATGCTTCATAAAGGCAACCGGAGGTAATGAGCACACAGCTTGTAACTGAAGATCCTGGAATGAAGAGGAAACACAGAACTAGAAAGGGTAAAACTGATTTGCCTTAGAGTTGGCTGGTATCACCAGGATCATTTCACTCGTTCCATCATTATATTCAGATAGCAAAATAATCATATCATTGTTCAGGAAAAAAGGTTTCAAAAATACAGAAGTGAAAGTCAACCAAAAAGAGATCTGAGCAAGTGGAGTTGGTTTAAACAACTCGGCAAGGGAAATGACACAACATAGTTGCAAGGAGAATTATCCATTTTATTTGATGGTAACCAGCTGCATGAAAGGAAAACAGATTGTTAACTTTGAGTGGAAAACTTCATAGGATAAATGTCAGCACTAGACCCACAGGGGGTGAGCCCAGGGGCTTTCCCTGCAGCACCATCTGCACTCAGAGCAGAATGTGCTCCACATCCTCAGAATTTGCAAGGTAATACTTAGGCTAAGCTATTATTTCAGGGAATTTTCAACTCATTAGTATTCTTGGTGCTTACAAAGGGATTGTTTTGAAGGTATGCAATAAACCCTGTTTAAGCTTTCCAGAATACTGAAATGTTTGTTTTTGAGAAAATTAATTGTACTTGGATAGTTCTGTGAATCTTGACCCTTACAGAATTACAGTAAAATTAAATTCAAAGTGAAACAATTTCAAATGACTTGAACGCTTCATCTGAAGTCAAAATTACTTTCTTTTGAGGGAGGTTTTCAGCAATTTTCTTTAATGAAGCAACCTTCTAAACGCAAGAAGTTTTAAAGCTCCTGGCTAAGTTGAGGCTATCTTTTATGGAAAACAGGAGTCCCCAAAATAATTGTCTACTTCTAAAAATGTGACTATTCATACATCACTGTTTCTCTACTCACAGCTATGATTTTCTTGTTACAGAAATACAAAAACGATTAACGTCCTTGTTGCTATGAGCAGATTTGCAAAGAACCAGGGATAACAGCTGCTTAGGAAGTGCTGCCTGCACAGGGCTGAAGAGATGAAGCATGCTGTTGTCAAGGCAGAGGAGTCATATGAGTGTTTTCAAATGGTATGTTCCACAGGTTTTGTTTTCGGTTTTCACACAGATAGCTTTTTCCTCTGCCCACCAGAACATTGTGTGCGGCACATAAGTTCGCCTTTCTGGCGATTTTAACTCCCAGGCTGGAGGCAGCTTTGTGCAGAGGGTAAAGCTGCTCTTGCCCTCCAGCCAGCACCGCGCAGCCAGAGGCAGAGTTACCAGGGTTAGTCCCATCAGTGACCACATGCACTTATAGAGGGACAACATCCTTCAGACACCCGTGTCCTCAGATTATCCACAGCAAGTCAGAAGCAGAAACAAGGGCAGCTCAGACAAGGGATGACGAGGGACACTACAGAAACAGGTTATTAGGAATAAGAGGCTGACAGGGTCTGAGGGAAGAGCTGGAGGGCAGCTTTTACCTTGTATTATTCAAACACACAACCTGCAGTAATGAATTGCAGCAGGAGGCAAATTGGAAGAGATAGCCCACAGATTACAAGTGTAAAACTATGGTACTTGCTCTTAACAGGTGCAGAGAGTAACCCTGTAAGAGATAAATGATGCTGATGTGGAGAAGCTGAACAGAATGAAACAAAGGAGCTAAATCTCTGTGCTTTGATAATTAGCAAAGGAATGACCATCTAGAAAAAAGCAACAACACTCTAAGAAGTCCTACCTGCTGTCAATGGCGATTAACACCAAAGAGTACTTTATGGTAGTTCTTCAGGATTCAAGTGATATTTATTCCTTTTGCAGGATTTAACAAAATAATAACAATACCTGTGAGGAATCTTTCTACACGCTGCCTGTGACAGGGCCCTCCTGTTGTTCAGCCCGTGATTCATCCGGGAGCTCGAGTGCAATCATTAGACCACCACAGGAAGCAGAAGACCTTCTGAGGGCTAATGATCATGGCAAACCCTTCCCAGTGGGTGCACAAAAGGTAATTTATCATAATTTGCTTCTGTAATGTTGATGCATTGAGCAATATTCTTATTGTTCAGCAGTCCCTCAGACCTTCCTGGGTAGCACGGAGGCAGAGGCAGATGAAGCTGTGAGATGCAGGAGATGGGCTATGCAACTGCAAGATCACTCTTCAAGCACACTGTTTGCACGCTCACGTGTGTATCTATGATAGCCTCATCCAAGGAGTCTGGGAAAAACATGCCCGAGCCAATGGACCAATGCCAGAGTCCTCAGTGTCAGATGGCCAAGTTGTCTTTGTCCTGGCCTGAGAGCAGAGTGGTCAGGTACTGCGGGAAAAGCTGTTGCTGCACTATCTGTTCATTTTAAACCAAAGTTGATCAAAATGTTTATTTACATAGTTTCCAGCTACAACAAGTAGTTTCAAACACAACAAGTAGTCCTAAAAACCACAGAAGAATTAGGAACAACACAGCACCAGGCAGGTTTTCGGAAAAATAACATTTTTCTTACTAAACCATTTCCCAGATGTGTTTCGTTTTTTCCCCAGCATGGCAGAATAATGTCTATTCTCTGAAATTTCTGCTATTTGCTTGACTGAAAAACAAAAACATCCACTTCTAAAGCCCTAGGTTTTGCATACATGATCTGGGACTAAATCCTGCTAACTCAATGTGAAAGAAAATAAGGTACCACATTTTCAGATGCTTTTGAAAACCCCGCTACGATTCCTCTGCATCTCTGATAAGAGACTCTTTGAAAGTCAGATACAGTGTTTGTTTTTTTAAAGAAAACCAGTGCAGATTTAATGATACTCTATCTACCTTTCCTTACATTCTTGATCTTAAGATAAAAATGCTAACAGGTACTGCAACTGTCAATTTGGTTCCCAAAACACATCCTTATCTTTTTCTTTATACAGTAAAGCATTTATCACTTTTCCTCTTTCGTAAAGGTGTCAGCATTTGTGTACTAACACCTTTCTGGTACTTTGTCATGTACTCAGCCAGTGAGATTATCTGGGAGTATTTTGGAGGCAGCAAACAAACACAAAAGGAAGCATATGGTGTTCTGTTTAGAGAAGCAATACCAGCCTCATCACTGCAGAGATCCCAGAAAATGCATCTCAGATGCAAACTGGTTTCATGAAACCAGGGGGAAAAAATAACAGTCTCATTTCTAAAGAAATAAGGTGAAAAAAAAATAGCTATAAGCAAACTAGACATCACTGGCAGGATTGGTAGTCAGTTTTTCAGTAGTCAGTGGGGGGTTTTTTCCCCTATCGGATCTCCTATCATTTTTTTTTTCCTCCACCCCAAATTCTGACAATCAAGAAGGCACACTGGGGAATCAATTCTGAAATTGGAAATCCTGTAAGATGAAAATTAAGTAGATTTCAGAGCAGTTATTTGGACATCTGCCATGAAGGAAATACTGGCTTTGGCTGCCCCCACCCCAAAACCCAGGGATTCTTTTCCCCCCTCCACTTTGGGTAGGAGTGTCCTGGTTTCAGCTGGGATAGAGTTAATTTTCTTCTAGTAGCTGGTACAGTGCTGTGTTTTGGATTTAGGATGAGAACAATGTTGATAACACACCAATGTTTTAGTTGTTGCTGAGCAGTGCTTACACTAGTCAAGGACTTTGCAGCTTCCATGCCCTGCCATCGAGAAGCTGGGAGGGGGCACAGCCAGGACAGCTGACCCAAACCAGCCAAAGGGGTATTCCATACCATACGTCATGCTCAGTATAGAAACTGGGGGGAGTTGGCCTGGGGAGGGGGGTCACCGCTGCTTGGGGACTGGCTGGGCATCGGTCCGCGGGTGGTGAGCATTGTGCATCACTATCACTTATTTTGTATATTCTTTTATCATTATTGTTACTATTTTCCCTTCCTTTTCTGTCTTATTAAACTGTCTTTATCTCAACCCATGAATTTTACTTTCCCCCGCCCCCTTGATTCTCTCCCCCAGCCTACTGGGCAGAGGGGGAGTGAGCGAACAGCATGTGGTGGTTAGCTGCCTGCCGGGTTAAACCACAACAGAAAGTCATAGAATCACAGAATCATAGAATCATTAAGGTTGGAAAAGACCTCTAAGATCATTGAGTCCAACCGTCAACCCAACACCACCATGCCCACTAAACCATGTCCCTAAGCGCCTCATCTACCCGTCTTTTAAATACCTCCAGGGATGGGGACTCCACCACTTCCCTGGGCAGCCTGTTCCAAGGTTTAACCACTCTTTCGGTAAAGAAATTTTTCAGTTTGTTTCTATCTGCCTCTTATGAGGAGACTTGAACCACTGATAGTACAAAAGTCCAGAGCTGTCACTCTCCCGTTGACATGAATCTCTGATAGCTCATCCATGCACCCTCTTGTTCTTATCAATGATCCTTATGGGTCCCTTCCAACGCGAGATATTCTATGATTCCTACTAGGCATGACTAAATCACATCTCCCCTTTAACTCAGAAATAAAGAAAGGTGTGAGGAACAAATAACACTGATTGATGAAAAAAAGGAGTAATGTTGAACATTAGAAAAATTATAGTTCTTAGCAAGAAGATCAATCAACAGAAGGCAAAGGGGTTCTAACTGATCATATTTACTTAATCCATGATCAATAACAATATTGCCAGTGAATAAAGGACAGTCAAACAGCTCTCTTGTATCAGTTATCCTTCATAGAAAGAAAGCCCTGAGCTTCCTGAAGCAACCCTTTCCTTAGGGTTCCTTATTTAGCTACAATAAAATTACACCAAGGTATTAAATAGCAGCAGGCTTCAAAGGGTGTTACGCTCCCTGCCCATCTGGTAACTGTGAAAATATTCTGCCACAATCACACAAAGGAGTCACTGCTAAAGCAAACTGCCAGAGACCAGTCCACTGGGGTGTGAATGAGGCATTCGTATTTTGGAGAAGTGCTTGCTGTCCATTACAGCACATTTTGTTTGGCAGCTTAAGCTCGTGTACTGCAGAAGTCTGTCAGCATCATTTCTGAGGTGCAGAGCTTTTGTCTCCTGGTCTGGAAGCCAAGACCTGGGAACCAAGACATGGGTTATGCCTACACAGGACAGCACAAGACCCATGCAGGACTCTGCAGTGCTGAAGGAGCTGCTTTGGGCGTGTATGTGCACACAGGAGAGCCGTCCTAACACACTACGGTTCTTCTAGCACACAGGTTAATCCCAGTTGTGTTGATTCACCAAGATATTGCAGCAGAACATGATCAGTAATATCCATAAAACTCAGGAACTTTTAAACCACAGATGTTTTGCATTAAAGCTAGTGGAAAATGTCTGTTTCAGCAAGAGCAACGTTAGACACTGACCAGCAGCCCCACTCATCTCTAGCACAGTTAAGTCCAAATTGATGGTGCAGAGGCCAAACGGGCTCAGGCACCGAGTGCTTCAGTGACAGAGGTACAGGCAGCGTCACGGATTATATGCCTGCCCCACTCCATGGCACCTCCAGCCCCGGGGTGCCCTGGCCTCCTACAGAGCTTGGTACCCCATTGCCCTTCAGACCAGCTGGAGACCAGCTTGCAGTCTCCCCCCAGGCAGGGCAGGGCCCCCCCCAGCCACCCTGCCACAGCCCTGTCCCGTGCAGCCTGCCGCGGCACAGCACTAGCGCAGCTAACACCTGCCTCAGTCCAACAGCACAGCATCAAATAACTGCCATTCCAGCAGCACCCAGAAGCGTGGTAAGCATTTTAAATTTAAGTAGACAACTGATGTTCACTGAACTGCTAACAGTTTTTCATACGAATGGCGTTTGAGTGACACTTCTCCAGCTATTTAGCCACTTTCTGCATGTGCCAAAAAAAGTTATTGAGTAACTGACTTTTGTGTTGTGGTGCATCTTGATGTTGGTGCTTTATCATTTCCTGGCAGTCACAACTCTTTTCTGCTTTTCTCGCCATTGCTACTTTTCTTGAAAACTCTGAGAGTCATTTTGTTTCATTGCTATTTGTCTCTAGCACAGTCCTCTGCGGTGCTGGAATTAATGGCAAGTGTGGCTTTTGGCTAAGCCTGCTTAGTGTACCCATGAAACCTATAGTCATTTTTCTGTAGAGCAGAAATTGTACCGTCCTAAGCCTTGCCCCCAGTCAAGTATCTATTAGTGCATAGTACAAGTACTAGCATCTTCATTTGCTTTGCTCTCGCTTCCCCTACATAAGGGTTCAGTAGCTTTCTCATGTCACCACATGACTGAAACTCTTTTAGTGTCTACCAATTTTTTCTTCTTTTTTTTTTTAAATCAAGTTAAAAAGCAGCAACCAGATCTTTTATTAGCTGTATGGGTGGATTCATCTAGACTGCAATTTTTATTTTCATTTTTTTCCCTGGGGGTGTGTTAATTGGCTCCCAAATGGAGGAAAGAAAGAACAAGGCACTGGGGCGATACCTCAATGCAGAAGCAAGAAAAGTCAGGATTTAGGGTGGTTCTTAACTTTGTGAATGAGCAAAGTAACCTGAATCCCCATGAGATCTGTACACAAACTTCATTACCCAGGACACTTGTTCCTAGTCCAGTCCCCCATCATAAAGGGGTCCTTAAGGGTAAACAAAGTAGGGGCCGTAAAACAGGGAATTGCCTATTCCTCCCAGTCCTCCGGGTCACCTTTCCCAATCTAAAACCACATCTTCACTAAACCAAAAAAGTGTATAGGATAAATAGGATAATCTCCTGCAGGACAAACCTTCCCCATCACATTTTTGTCTCCTGTCCTTGCTTTCATTAGTATAATCTCAGAACACAAGCAGTAATACTTAAATTCAGGAGTTAATTTCTTCTCTGGGCAGCTGAAGGAAAGGATGGCTGTGGGCCAGTTGCTCACTTATTGCACATCCAGGTGGTGATCAGATATCACAGGAAGGAGTGCATCATTACCTAAAGAAAATAGGATAAACAAGCATCTCTGCTGCAACAACAATTAGCTGGTGCACTGATCATTAAATTCTAAGTAAAGATGATACAATGAACAAATGCTTATCTGCAAAATCCAGGTTCCTAATAGTGATAATGACCTTTCATATAGTATTTTGTGATAGTTACTGACCAGCTGGAAGGATAATCCTTGTTCAGTTTGTATTAATTGCTGTAAAACACATTCCTTGTTAACCATTATTTTCAACAACATATGCAAAGCTACTCAGAGCTGTGTTTGCTCTGTACAAACAGAGCTCAATCGTAATTAATCTGTGTGCATCCCTTATTTTCACACAGACAAAGGAATGGGAGGGGTAGTGCTCATCAACATAGTTCATAAGTATGGAGCACTTGCCAGTTGGTGTAACTTCCCAGTAATTCTCAAGGTTGCTCAAATAAAACAGCAACGCTTACTGCACAAGAGAGCTTTGCTTCCTGGTGTGATATTGCTAATTCAGGAGGAAAACAGAGAGAGGAAGACATCAAACATGTGAAAACAAAGGCCGCGTCATTATTCCACGGTATAAAACATCCCCAGACAGTACAGTGTATGTTCCCCATTTCGGTAAATGGATTATCTGAACACTTTCCAACATTACACAGCCTGTGCTCCATTAGTCCCATATGGTAAATGGCTAACTATGCTCTGGTACCTGGTAAGGCATTTACACAGCTTCACCAGTCCTTTGATCATTTTATAAATGGCTTTCACTTTAATAGCTTTCATTATGATGCCTTAACTGTCCTGCGTTCCACATGGTAACTCACTGATCTGTCACCCAGTTGTGCTGTTTGAGGACAATTAATGTCCCTGGACAAAGACAAAATAAAACAAACGCATAATACTAGTTCTGGGTTTTTAGGAGATGTGACAGAAGAAAACAAGCTCCCAATCTCCCTTTCGTTTCGCATCTTTATGCTACCATAAAAAGCCATTTTTTCCTTGTATTGTTTACTACCAAGGCCCCCTCAGATTTTATCTCAACATGAATATTAATTCAAGTATCATTTATATTGTGAACAAAATGAGAAAAATATCTCAAGGCTGTTACGAATCCTAGTCTTCCTGGCAGAACAGTCTGGCTCTTAAGAATAATCACACGTCCATTATTCATATATTAACTGGTGCTTTACAAATAAATACAAAAACACAGTCTTTGCATAAAAGGATTTCCACTGGACTCTTGGCTCTATCTTTGCTTTCAGGTAGATGACAACAAACTGGTTAACCAGGGATAAGACAGTAGTATTCCCTTTCACTTTTTCCATACCCATTCTCAGTTATGCTCTGTTGCGTTCAGTTGTCTCCGCATACGGAGTCACAGCACATGCACTGACATTGCCCACAAGCTAAAGGCACCCCTGAATCACTGAGCTCAATGTGGAGGAATTCAAGCCACATGCTCCCCTGCTTTGTTGGTCGCCAACATTATTAGCAGCTCACAGGAGCCAGAGAATGGCCAAGGTTGGCAAGGAGCTCTGGAGATCATCTAGTCCAACCCTTCTCTGGGCAACTCATTCAAGTGTTCGACCAGTCTTACAGTAAATAGGTCTTTCTTATGTCCAGACAGAATAACCACCTCCCTCGACCAGCTGGCAGCATTCCTAGTGCAGCCCAGGATGCTGTTAACCTTTTTGCAGCAAAGACACATTGCTGGCTCGTGTTCGACTTGGTGTCCACCAGGATGCCCAGGTCTTTCTGCAAAGCTGCTTTCCAGCTGGTTGGCCCCCAGCAAGCACTGGTGCACAGGCTTTCCAGCTTTGGCCCCCAGCAAGCACTGGTGCACAGGGTTATTCTTCCCCAGACTCAGCATTTCACTTTGCTGAACTTCACAAAGTCCCTGTTTGCCCATTTCCCATTTCTGTCCATGTACCCCTCAAAAAGCAGCACAGCCATCTTGTCTATTAGCTGCTCCTCCCCAGAGTACACTCTGTCCCAGTCCACCAGGATGCCCAGGTCTTTCTGCAAAGCTGCTTTCCAGCTGGTTGGCCCCCAGCAAGCACTGGTGCACAGGGTTATTCTTCCCCAGATGCAGAACTCAGCATTTCACTTTGCTGAACTTCACAAAGTCCCTGTTTGCCCATTTCTCCAGCTTGTCCATGTACCCCTCAAAAAGCAGCACAGCCATCTTGTCTATTAGCTGCTCCTCCCCAGAGTACACTCTGTCCCATCATCCAGGTCAATAATCAAGATGTTAATCAGTATTGGCTCCAAGCATATCTTACAATCTCTGTTGATTGCAGAACAGAAAGCACAAAGCAGGGTGAGCACGATGGGGGGGAGGGGAGACAGAACAGATTAAAATTTAATGACTTTTTAGTGTTTAACTTAAATGGTCAAGATAGAAAGTGGCTCTTTTGCAGTGCAAGATTCACACATGCTGCCTGAGTTTCACTCAAGAGAAATTGTACTTTAACTTGGCTGAGAAGTTTGCAACCTCCAAGACATCAGCAGTTCGCACCTCACCACATATCCTCTGCACCCTGTTCATGTATAATTTCATGCTACCCGCACTGGCTGTGTGATATCCACTGTTCATTCCTACCCCATACGGTATGTTATGCTCACAGTGCAGGTTTGAGAGCTCCAGACCCAATCTTCCAGAGGCTGACCCCTGCACATTAACGCTTCTGCAAAATTAATGAAGGAATCTCTCTCGAGCAACTAATTCTTTGCTTCCCTGCTTAGGGCAACATTTCCAATTAGTATCTCAAAGCCTTCTGAACAAAATGCTGGGTTTACAAAGCCTGTATGCAGAACTGTGTGACATTTTGCAGTACTGCTGTTTTTCCACCCTCTGGAAAGTTGCCCATGTAAGACTCTAAAATGCCCAAAGCCTCTTCCAATACAAGTGGCAAAAACAGACTTCCAAGACTTTCAGTGGTGTAGTATTTTACCTCTGAAAAAAGTATATTTTTGCCATGATAAACCAGGCTCTGTCCCTTCCTTCTCCAAGTCTGTTCTGATCTAGTGGTCTGAGTTCATGCACTCTAACACCTTGCCAGTGAAAAGGGGGTTCTAAGAACAGAAATGGTTTCCCTTTGTTTCCAAAACCACATAATTATTTTGCAATATCTGTGTGTTGAGCTTCAGCAGCAGAAGCAGAGCTTTACAAATACCAAGGGGAAGAGCAGCTCAGTCATGTGGTCCTGGGTCCCCACACCCCCTCCTACCACTTAGTTCACAAGTACCATATTTTTCCAAAAATTTATGGTATATGGATATTACCTAGATAAGCAAGCTGAAGTATATGCAGTATTTGAAACAGGGCAAGCATAAAGCTCAGGACACTGCGCTACTGTTCAGGGAGACCTAAAACTTCACCTCGCAGGCATTAGCAGTCCCAAGGAACACTTGCAGGTGTTAGTGGATGCTGTTAGGGGCACTGCCCTAAGAATATTAACATTTCTGTTTAAACTTCCTCTGTAGCTTCAGCTACCTAGACCTTTTTCCACTGCATGGAGCTGTAAAACACTACTTTGGTCTACTTCAAAGTTTTTTACTCAGCCATATGAAAGTTAACCAGTGATAACTGGGAGGACATTGGAATCAGCTGCTGTGACAAGTGTCATTCCTTTAATTGTCTCTGGCCATCTATAATGAGCAAAGAACAGCATTTGAAAAAATGTAGACCAAAACAAATAATCCCCCACAAAAATAAATACTGCAAAGTACTCTTTCCAATGCTATAAGCAAGGATTAGGAAAGTTTGTCTTGCTGTGAATGAAGGAGCTGGATCAAGCTCCAATGCCAAAAAAATAACGTTGAGAGTGGAGAAACCTGGCTTATGGCTGCGTAGCTAAAGATGATTTCTGATGTTTATTAAGCTTATATTCCAAAAACATTAGAAAATCTCCAGCATCTATTGCCTTAGTGCTTACTGTGTCTGCCTAATGCATTTACTTGATGCTTTCGCTGTCACAGCAGTGACTTGTTTACATCCCTTTTGTCTCTCTTTCTCTTCTCTCCTAATTGTTGCCTTTTCAATCTGTTATCCGTGGGCTCACTTTAGTACTCGAGGGCTTATAAAGAGAATAACTGAGAGTTTGTTGCCATTTACTGTGTTTATAGATTGAGAAATTGGAAAAAGAGGAATGGCAATTCCTCCCTTTGTAACACTTACCCAAGAGAAAAGAGTTGAGAAAAGATCAAGAAGGAAGCTACTCAAGAATTGAATACCCCAAATACAACCTGATGTTCCCTAAAATGATGCTAGGCTGAGCATTGAGGTCAAGGAAAGAGAACAGAAACAGCTTCTAAAATGCACATTCTGGAGAAAGGCAGAAACCCTGTTACAATGTGCTTGGGTTGTGTTAGAGAGTAGGATTCCTGAGGGGGACAGCATCATCAGGCTGCTGACTGCACCATCTATGTATCATATATCAATCAATTACAAATAACTTAAGAAAAAAAAAAATCTTAATTTCAGGAGAACCAACAGTGTGATAAGGAGGATGGTTTACTTACTAATTAGTGGTGTAGTATGTGAGCTGGATACCCTTTTGGGGGTCCCCCCACCCCTGTATCTGTACAGGGAAGAAGCCAACCAGCTGCTGCTCTGCTCAGCTCAAGAGCCTAATGCAAGTGATATGCTGCAGTGTCTAAGCACTCTCAAGCAGCACAACAGGAGACCATTTAACACAGAGGCACCTGCAACTGCACACAAGAAACATCATGATTTTAATCCCCGGCCCCACTGCCTTCTGGTGATCCTTTCTCCACAAATCAGTGCAGACAGCAGCACTGATGCCACTGGCAGTTATTAAACTGTATAAACTAACACGCAGCCTCGGTCACAGCTTGATAGGACTAACCTAACCAAATCCTTGCACACACATGCCATCAGCAGAGCATGCTTTCCTAACCCAGAGTAACAATTCAAGTGTTAATAAAGCCTGTGGGTATGAAAGAAAATGAGAACATCTGCAGCAGTACCTCTCCCCAGCACTACGGAAACACTCCTGAACACCACCAAAGGCACAGTACTGCTGATGTAGTGTAAAGAGCCTGAGCCAAACAAGGAAAAGCAGAGAAGCACCAACAGATCTGCTCGGGCAGTTTGTAGCCAGCAGTGCCGTCACCCACTGACGGAGCACTATCCTCAGCATCACCACCAGGCTCCGGTGTGCCCACACTGCACAACAACACATGCAGAGGACTTACTCCACCTGCCTTAGCTGGACAAGTGGGGTCATTCACACCCTGGAAGCAGCATAGAAGCACTGGAATGGCTAACTTTATCTTGGCTAATTAACTACAGCTCCTATTTAGATCTTACTCAGTTATGTCCTGCAACATACAAGTGTCCTCCAAAACAATATTTATGGATTATTGAACTGGACCAGTTATATCTTCTAACATCACACATCATATTAACTTCTCACATTTCATAAGTAGTTCTTATGGATTCACCTGGGCTGTCTGCATGTACTTTCATTATAGGTTGCTGAAGAGTTTGTCATCAGATCTCTAGTCTTTCTCTTTGACTGTTTTGGATGTGCAAGCATCACCTAGCATATAGACAAACTTTCATTTGTAGTTGCAGTCACACCAGCTGAGGAGATAACCAGCCTCAGCACAGTCCTACCTGCTTATCTTCTTTGCAGTTGCTTGCCCAGATCTATCCACAGAGCTGCACAGGCATCAGACACAGACCGGGGAGCAAACAAAAGAAGCCTGGGTGCTTGGAGCCATTTAAAGGGTAGCTCTTTGCTTAATAGGTTCATTCTGGATGAAAGGGGTTAGAGAGTGATCACATGCAGCTCTGCCGGCAGATTGAGATGATGATCAGCAGCTGGGAATGGGCAGAAAGCTCACCCCCAGCACAGCTGTGGCCAGGGAGGATATGTGTCCATAGTATAAATTGCACAGTATTCTCTATTTGCTGTTTTTATGGCATGTTTCATAACAGATGGATTAGAGACAGCCTTATTTGTGTACAAATTCTAGCATTCATATACAAATACAGCTCCTGGTACAAAGAAAACTACTCCCAAAACACTTGTGTGAAAAACAACTTTAAAAAAAAAAAAAAAAAGCCCTGGGAAATGTTAGCAAACATAACCAGCAAAGGACACAAACATGACTGCATTGGCAACCAGTTGGGATGCAAAGTAGTTCTCTCTGCTTTTTTTGCAGTGCTCGGCTGGTTTTGTTTTCTTTGATTGTAAGGAACCAAGGAAGGTGCAACACGCTGATCAAACTGAGTAGTAAAATGGCTGGAGTATTTAATCCATCACAGGAGGCTACGCACGGCCCCCGGGGTAGGCTGTGTCCTCGTTAGACAATAAATCTGTGTTGGCTAAGTTGTCCACGTGCAATTGCTTGTGTGATCAAAAAGAAAGAGGCATAACTCAAGTAAACCTCAAACTTCATGAGCTATTATTAGCACTTTAATCATCTGTACATTTTGGACTGCAAAAGCCAAATCCCTAGGAAGCCAGTATTTCACGATATATTAATTATTTATTATTTCCATCATTGTTGGTCATCTGAAAAAGGAAACCACAAAGGCAAAATCAGCACTACAAATTATCTTCCAGTATCCTTAAGTGAGCCCACAAGGTTTGGTTCTTGGCTGTAGGTCCCTCTCTCGCCAGGACACTAAAATTTTGGAAAGCCTAACTTAGCAAGTGTCCACAATAAATGAGTGAACCTCAGCAGGATAAAATCCCTGCACATCTTACACAGTAAGATACAACTGCAAAAGGCCATTATTTCATTTTGCTTGTTACAGAATTGTTTATATTCTTTTTCAGTAAAGCTTAAAAAACAAGCAGGCTGGTATGGCTTATCATCAAGATTTCTCATTAATCATATTTGGGGGGGTCCAGACACCAGAAGCTGCAGTGTAGGTACTGAACTATAGTGCTGAATTGCTCTAAAGCTTCACAGAATAAAACCAAAGCAATATCTTTTCCCAAAACTCTGAAGAAACACTGTGAGCACAGAGCAGATGTCGAAAAATAAAGCCACGTATGCCATCGGTATCTGCCATCTGCATTAGAGTGAAGCAAAGTGTTGACTCTGACGCCAGGGAAATGATGGAGAGAAGCTGATGGAGGCAGGACCAGGGCTGATCCAATGCTCCGAGGTGCGTGCCCCCAGGTCGGTCACAGACAAGGGAAGCATGTGTATTCAACAAACCAACCAAACCTGAACTCCTTTGCTCCATCTCCTTTTCAAGATTCTGCCCTGCTGAAGGCAGCGGGGAGCAGAGCGGGGGTCACATCCCCCTGAGCCCAGCGAGAGCCGCTCTGCACGGCCAGTGCCGCTGCTGGGCAGCAGCTTTTTGGGAGGGAGCCCGAATGCTGAGCTGCAGCATCTCACCCCGGTGCTCCGGGTGGGAAACCACAGGCTCCCGCCTTTCTCTAGCTGGGTGTTGAGCCTCATCCTCTGCTGCAAGCTGCTTTGAATTATTTTTACCAGAATTGTACTGGCTGGTTGCTAGTCCAAAGGACAGCTCTTTTATTTTACTTTCTTTAACTGGTGATACGAGTGAGCCTAAGAATGCCTTCATTGCTTGGAAACAGAGTGGGTTTGAGCTTGTCTGTCATATCCTCCCATCTTAGCTTTCAATGAGGCGCTACTGGCCTCTGGAGAGGTGCTGGCAGCTATCTTCTCTTTCTCTCAAGTGACCCCAAGTGATCAGAGACACCATGACATTCAGGCATTCATCGGGTGGCCATCAATGGCTGGGAAGTTCATCCAAGAAAAAAAAAAACAATTAAAGAGCTTTTTGGTAGAGAAAAAACTGATCTCTGGAGAACCACTTATTGGAACAGACAGAATGGACATGGGAGCTGGTGCCACCACCAGAGAAGCACCTGGCCACAGCCACAGTCTGTGTGACCGCCCAGACGTTCAGCCGAGCGTGTGGCACCGCTGTCAGGCGAGGGGCTGAGGAGGGGACCCCTCCTCCAGTGCCCCTCCAGGGTGGGGGTAGAGAAAAAACTGATCTCTGGAGAACCACTTATTGGAACAGACAGAATGGACATGGGAGCTGGTGCCACCACCAGAGAAGCACCTGGCCACAGCCACAGTCTGTGTGACCGCCCAGACGTTCAGCCGAGCGTGTGGCACCGCTGTCAGGCGAGGGGCTGAGGAGGGGACCCCTCCTCCAGTGCCCCTCCAGGGTGGGGCTGTGAAATCTTTGAGAGCAGAGGACACGGGCATTACATATTCTGGATAAAAACAGTATGAAATAGTGTAACAGAAAATCCTGCTCGCTGCTTTCTGTAACTGCAGAAATTTGCCTGTATGGAAATTTTTCCTCCTGTATCCACTAATAAAGCTTTATCACTTTGTCACAGAAAAAGTCACATCTTGAGCTCTGATTGTACCTATAATCAAAAAAGGAAAGAAGGGGTTGAAATAGGGCTGCTGGCATTTGGCCAGCATAGGCCCACTTTGCGGAGATATAAATCTTTCAAAATAACAATTTTGATATGGCACAGCATCGTAGGATTGAAACACCTCTTTTGAAGCCCACAGCAATCATCCTGACTCACCCGTTGTCTTGGGTTTTACAGTGACGTTTGGTGACTCAAACTCTCCCTGTGAAAAGCAGGGGCTTTCACGTACTACAAGAAGCGTTGCGCAGCGGTTTCATCCGGCAGTGTAGGGAAGAAGAGGTGGATTTTATACACAACCTTGGAAAAAAAGAAAAAAGGAGGAGGTTGGAGTCAGCTAAAATGTTAACATGACAATTATCCTTCTGTTCCCTGTTTGGAAAACGCCTGAGCCATGGATTGCCAGAGGATAATGTCACATTGAAAATTGTTTTGTTACCATGACCATATTGCACGAATCGGAGTGACAAACGGAGCAGGCGCCGGGGTACCCGACCTGCCCAGCTCCCAGGGCAGCAGCGCCCGCCCGCACCCGGGCTCGGCGGGGCAGGGCTGACGGGGGGATGCTCAGCGCCCGGGCCAGGACTACAGCACCTCCGACTGCGACCGGGTGCAACCTGCCCCTGCACATCGCCAGCAGCTTCTTTCCTTAAAAGACACTGGGATTTTGCAGCAGTTCCAGTCACCCCTTGCTATCACCCCCATGGGGCTGCACAGAATCACTGGAAAAACCCATAAATTTGATCTCTGGTAGGAACACCCAAACCCAAATGAAGCTGAGGTCTGTCCTCAAAGCTAGGTGCAGAAACAAATATGTGGCTACTTTCCTATCCTATAACATCCATTTCCTTACGGATCCATTGTATAACATCCATTTCCTTATGGATGTTATACAGATGTTCTTTTGTCCCAAGGACGGTGATTTTCTCTCTCCAGCATGTGTTGTGTGGGGCTTTAATGCCCTGATAAAATGCTTCCTGGTTGGAAAGCTGCGTGAGCATTGGCAAGGAAATAGCAAGGCATTCCAGATAATTATGCTTTTGTGGAGTTTAATCAAAGAAGCTGTGGACTGTACTAGCACCGGAGGCATCCTGCAGATGTATTGATTTCCACTATGAAAGCCACATCTGTGTGCTGTAGCATGTAGAGAAACAAAAAGAGAGGATTGTGAATCCTGGCTGGAAGATGGTTGGGATAAGCTTGATAAATCAATGTACGAATAGGCGATTCTATTTTTCAGAAATAAGCAAAGAATAGTTTTCACTCTTCTACCACTTAGGCTTTTTTCCCTTCAGAAGAAACATACATTTTTGTTTGAAGTGTAGTTTCCCTGGTTGGTAACTAGAGATATACCCTGTGTGATCAGGGGGAGTTCAACCATTTTATCCTCTGAAGTTGAAGTACTTCAGCAATCTGTTAATATTCTTCACAGCAGTAGCTCGGAGGGTAACCAGGACTGCCGATGTGAATTAGTGCATTTCCGCATTTCACATTTTATACAAAGCTGTAATTCAGGGGCAAGATTGTCCAGACCCTACGACAAATCTCTCTTTTCCTGTCAAACCGTATTTACTCCAGGATATAGAAAACTGTCTGCATTTACAGTGCGTTTGATGGTGTGTTTATGTGCATTTAACACACCCGTAACATGACAATCTTAAGACCAGCTCTGTGGGGGGGAAAAAGGGCTGATCAAAGTACTCTATCCCAAGTCCAATACATTTCATTAATGCCACGTGTGGCCTCTCTGCGAGGCTGTTATGATACGTGGTGTGCGTGCACAGTTTGCTGTGTAAATCCATAGCTGCAGCTCACATATGGAGCTATACTTTATGTAAAGCTATACTGTAAACAAGCTAAGCTTCAGCACACTCCACTTCTCTTTCTACCGTCTCCAAACATGTGCTCAAAGCTGCAATGGAACAAAAGTTCCCCTGAATGGAGAGCCCAAATTTTCCAGGGCAAATTTTCACTTCTTTAAAGTACTGTGGTCGGTAAGCAGAAATACTGTTCAATAGATTGTGGGTAGGACATCTCTGGCGCCAGAGAGCAGAAAACTTCCCGGAACAGGGAGCAGGCAGCCTTCAAGCAGCTGGTTGCTTTTCAGCCGTTCCCAACTCCTCTGGCTCAGAGGTTACAAAGACTTGAAGTGACCACTGAAAAGAACAGCAATAACAGGTATCTTTTTTGCTTGGGTTTTCTTACTTTACACATTGACTACATTTCCAGTTTTACTGACAGTTCTAGGTCCGTGCAAGTAAACGCAACTGCATCATGGCAATTCACCTGCCCCGTTGTCCCAGCAGCCGTCGCAGGACCTCGAGAGCCAGGACCTGCCGAACCACGCTTGTCTAAAACTGTTTCTGCATTCGAACACCGGGACTCTCAAATTTCCAGTGGGCTGAAAAATCTGTTTCTCTCCCCATCTGTAATTAAGGAGCAAGCAGCTCCCCTTGCTTGGGAGACAGGCCAAAATGCTCTGAACCCAGGCATTTTGAGTGTATTTTTTTCTTATTTCCATTGTACTTAAAAAACACTAAGTTCCAATGGGAATGCTATTCATCACCTGTACTGTATGTAGCTGGATGAAGCTTACAATATCATGGTTATTTAAAAAAAAAAAATAGGAAAAATACAAACACATCACATTTAAATAACTTCAGTTGGTTTATTAATTTGCTCTGCAGCAGATCACAGGCAGACACCTCCGCAGTGGCTGAAGGACCAGAGCCCTGCTGTATCTGGGCTGTATGGACACGAACAAGTCTCTGCTCTGAGGAACTTACAATAGCACCAGCAAATAAATTGCAATATAATTTATTCCTCCCTCAAAAGTCTGATTTATTATAGTGGAAACACTTATGAGAACAAAGCTGTTTCAACTACAAATTTTCAACTGGAAATTTTTTCTCAGCGGCTAGATGAAAGTATTGATCAAAACCAGGGCGACTTTCAGAGAAACCCAGCAATAGTCTGTTGTGCGCAGCTTGCACGAGGGACGAGAGCACAGGCTTCCCACCACGGGCTTGAACGTCCTCCCCACCAGGCAATAAACCCTTTTCGAGGTTGTGTCTCCTCCTCCCTTCTTTCCAAATACTTGAAAAGTCTTTGGTTTTGCATGTAGAGTAGGGAAAAAGATTAAAGCGGAAAGTCTTCTGCAGGTGGCTGAGCAGTTTCCCACCTACCGGAATTATAATCTGAACAGACAGACACACACTCAGGTTTCCATAACCCTAATTTTCAAAGAAAACATTTACATGTCGATCCCTTTTTTCTAGTAACGTAGCAGCTCCTGAACGCTGCAGCATTGCAACCGCACGCCCAGCTGTGCTATGCTATTCATGGATGCAGTCTTAGAAACAGCTGATTGCCTCCAGTAGCTGCCTAGCAAATAGGCTGAAAAATCTTCTTTCCATAAGGCAAGACAGACCAGAACCAATGTTTTATTAAAAGAAATGATTGATATTTAGGTATTTGGCATATTCATTAAGCAACTTGAAAGGTCACCGTTTTAAACGTTTGTGAACAAAATGCAGGAAGAAACTCTTGCTACACTCTACCTCGCATACCAATAAGAAGCAATTTAAACAATAATAGTCTTTCGTTTGAAAAGAACAAACAGAAAGATTTGTGCTTCTCTTATCTCTAATCCTTACTTCTCTCCCCAGAGATTTGGTCCAATTAGTTGTTTCATATTAATCACGGTTTGTGCTGCTCATTTCTTCCTATAGCAGCTTTCCACAGCACTGTGCCTGCGTCAAAGGAAATAAAATACAAGTATTACTAGCTCCTATACCTTTGCAAGGACAGCAGGTTGACTGCTGAGGAAGATCAAGAGTTGCTTTTTATTTTTCCAAACAGCCTGCACATAGGGAGATCTATTTCTGTAATTGCAGGTGTAAATCTGCCCAGAGGCTGATCTCTATTTGGCCAAAATAGCTGCAGTCAGTGCAAATCTCCAGCCATTTTTCAACGGTGGATTTTTTTGATGCTATAGCTTATGGGGATGTTTTTCTTATTTTAACATTTGATGGCTTATCAAATGCTAAAGAAATGTGAGACGTATATAAGCATTTTATATGTAGAGTGGGAGAGGTTACGATGAAGATTGTGAAATTACGAATGGCAGATTAAGGGTGAATAGGAAAAAACTAATCATTCACGTATTCGTACAAGAATAAGGAACATAAAATTGAATTATCTAGCAGCAGTTCTAAAACAAACAAAAGGAAGTACATGTAATTATATTTTGGAACTCATTGCCATAGAGTGCTTTGAAAAAACACAAAATGTGAATGTGTTCAGAAAACAAGTAGGCAAACTCCTGGAAAAAATTGTGCCAATGGATGCCTAATGCGAAGGTGTAGATATAAGGTGTGGAAGTTGAGTAAGAACCACTTTATTCTCATCCTCTCCCTCTGATGTTTCTAATGACCATTCTCCAAGTCAGGACACTGCGAGAGGCAGACCTTCAGCCTGACGTTACACAGCTCTTCTACTATTCTTCAGTCAAAAGCCCCATGGCTTTACAATGTTCCAGGGCATATAGTCTGAAGTCGTAGAAGAGGGTTCCTGGAGCTGCTTATAATTTCTTCCGATGTGCAATTTGATCTTTGCTGCCTAATTCAAAGCAATAGAAATCATTTTAAAGCAAAAACCCGGGTCCAAACAACCCAGACTATACAGCTGGCGTTTGTGCTCTACCTGGCAGTGCCGCCACGCGGGTAGGTCTGTGCCGCAGCAGGGCACTGCACCCACAGGGCAGCTACCACGGTCACGCACCCACAGCACCCGCACAGCCACAGGCAATTATGTTGTGCACGCAGGAGTCTTTGTGCTGGCTCAGTTCAATGTGGGCAGGAATTTGTGTGCAACTTGCTTATATACCACTCCACTCTATATTTATGAAAGCACACACCGTCGAAAGGGTCACCTTCCACGGTCGTAGCAAACCATGTCTTTGTCTGAATATCTGCTCGGGCTTTTAAGCTTTGCCTTAACATTTATTAGTGATAAACAACCTCCTTTTGATTTTAACTCTTCAACATTAATGATTCAATTTTATCTCATTTCATTCGGACCTCAAGTTCTTTGGCAAATAAAAAGGCTCCAATCATAAAGATTTTGGTAGCCAAAGCACGTTTTTTGATCCTGAGAATTGATAGACCAACAGTGAATGTCAAAGGCAATAAAAGTTGTCTAAACTCATAGTCTTCAACTTAGGTACTTAACCCTCTTGACAAGAGTGCATGTTAACTCACTGCAGCCTTAACCTCTTGAATCTCGATGTAGAGGCATTCGCTTTCAGTGCACATTATCAGCAATGGCTAGGCAGGTCCTGAAATTTTTCATCAGAGAGCATTTCAGTGTCTGCAGAAGACCAAGCTTGGGAAATCCTTAGCTACTGCTTTCATTTTGTTGTCGCCTCTTGTAACTTAGTCTAAGAAAGACTCTGTTCATAAGTTAGAGACAAGGACAGTGTAAGAGAATGCAAAACTGGTGGTCAGTAACAAACTGTAAATCCTCAGGGCACACCGTATTGAGTGGGATGCTGCACCACTGGCCCATGGCAGTGCCCTAATATTCTTTTCCAGATACGACAAAGGTTTTTTAGGGAGTCTTGTATTGAAACTTCTGTTGAGTTTTGCTATGCTTTTGGATTTGCTAGATATAAAGCAAGGTTGGATGGGAGTTAATTTACTGCCATATTCCCATGCAGTGAGTGGTCATAAGGGAGTGTAACAGGGGTTACAAACCAGCATCACTAGAGGAGGGAATCTTTTGTGCTAGGTCTTTGGCCCTCATTTTCAAATCAGGGTCATTAACCCTTTTTCTTTTAATAAATAAATCAGGATATCACGTGACCTCCATCATGGGAACCTTCCAATAAGGAGGAAGGAGATGAAGAGTGTGTCCTCTTGATACTCTCTGCAGCCCAGACCTTTATCCAGTTTTCTCCTCAAAAAAGGATATATAGAAAGATGAAGGTAACCTCAGATTTCACCACTTTTATTATTACCAGTTCTTATGCACTGGGAGGGGAGGGGGGAGGAGTGAAAAACAAACAAACAAAGAAAACTAACTATCCATTGACCATCTATCAATGATAAAACAGGACTGAGCACACGCTAGCACCTCGTGGGTCTCTTCACCACTGCCCTGCTTATACTGTGTGTATGGCCATGACCCTGCCTCCAACCAGCATCCCCGTTGCTCCTGCTCAGGCACAGCCCTCCTCAGTGCTTGGGAGAAAACAGGCAGCAAAAGTCTGGGCAGGAGACGATTCCCCATAGTTTGCTGCTCAGCTGTTGCATGGCTATTTCATGGCAGGCAGATAAAACACAGTTGAAGGCATCCAGTGCCCTTCCCAGCTCTGCCAATCCACTTCTCTATCAGAAAGTGATGACACATCTTCTACACTTCTGTAAGGCACACAGAGGTGTGCAGATAAGGAGCGCTACTCCATAAAAATGTCTTAATTACTATTCTTCTCCTGTCCTGAAAATGTCACACAAACGCCACTTTTCAATATAATAGTTTCTTCCATCTAGGGATGGGATCACCTCTGTTCTTCAAGGTGAGTATAATAATGTTGCATCCCCTCGCTGCCAAGATTGCACTGCTGGCACTCAGTCAGAGTAAGAGGATATGTAAAGAAATCAGGGTTGAGTCTTTTGTCTCTCCTAGATCACATTTTATGTTTAATACATTTGACTTCTCTTGAGATGAATTGATAGGCATATCTCTTGAAAGGGCTGTACTGTCTTTCATCTCCATTTATGTCTTTCAAAAGACTGCTTGATGAAGGTATCCTGTTCTCGCTGGGTACCAAAAACACTGTGCCACCTGAACTCTTATTGATCACGGTGTTTAGAGAATGCTGTATTCTGTCATCTTCCAGTATATGGTTAATATATGAGATGAGACAATGTTCCCTGTCAAAGCACACTTGGTTATATCGACTTTGTCAGTAGTACTTAGAACAGAACAACAGATCCAATTTCATTGAGGAGACTCAAAAAGGCACCACTGTACTCCAAAAAAGCCATGATCTGTCCAGTATTCAGCTTTTCTACTAAACTAGTTAAATACATTGATCAAAAGCCAATTACTTACTCACAGGTATGTTTGAAGTATACATTGCATTGGTTTTATTATGGTAAGCCTTTTCAAATGATCCAGAAGTCTGACCTGCAAAGAGAAATTACTCGTCAGAAGACCTACACTTGTCCTTAGGACATCACTGCTTGAGGACCTTCTGCTGCCCTAAGATCTGCTAATCAACATAACCTGAAATGTGACCTGAGGCCCAAGAGGGCCAAAGGTATTTTTAAATGCTTAATTTCTGTTCCCTTGCCCCATTCCCATAAATACCCAGGGGACTTGTTCACCTAATACTTCTGTGGGTAAAGGGTTAGACCAAAATTACTGGAGATTCAGGCTTTTCCACACCAAGGAGCAGGAAGCTGTTTCTCCGGTGATTTTAGATGATACTCATTTTACTTGTATGTCTTGCTTGTATGAGCAGTCAGCTAAGGAAACCGTACTGCACACGATATTAAGTTTTTAAGAAAGGAAAATATTACTGGGCAAAAGACTTACTGTTTGCTTATACTGAACTCTTTTTTTTTTCATTCAGTTGCTGTTAATATGACTGGATATAAATATATATATTTTAAAAGAAGGATAAGGTACTGCAAATATATCCAACTAACTCCCTATGGAGTTATACAAATGACAATATTTTTTCCCCTGTATCTTCACACAAAAAATATTTCCTCCTGGCAGAGGACAGGTCTCATTCAGACCTCGAGTGAAAAGCCAGTCTGTAAGAAAGTCATTTAGCTGAGTGATTCTGCTTTATCTCATTTAGAGTTCAATGATGTGCTTTTATTAAATACAATAAAAAAATACAGAAAAGTGCACCATCAATAACTTATGCCTGTTTGAGGGGGCAACAGGATAAGATATCTGCCATAATCTTTTTTCACCAAGATTAATCTTAACATCCACCATTTCTGAGCTTTACACATTGGAGCTCATAATATTTACTGTGCTTTTATCTTACAGTGTTTAAGACTGCAACCCAAAAAGTGGGTACTTTACAGTTAATTGAATTTTTTCTTTTCTCCAGTAATTATTTAAAATGATGTTTTGTTTCTTTCCAACAAGAAATTGTCATGAGGATTAAATAAAAGCCATCTTGATAAAAAGTCTTTATATGTGCTGTTCTGTGTTCTGTTTACAAGCCTGTAGCTACTTCAGACAACAAGCAAAGATGAAGTACAAGTTGGAGAATATGAACTAAGCACGGTTCTAAGTTTTATCATTGCTGAATTTTCACTGCAATACTAGTTCAAAGATTTCTTTCAAGCTTAGCTAATAGTGCCATGAAACAGCACCAAAATGGCAAGACTGACAAAACATTTTTGTTTCAAGATGTAAGAGCAAACCAAACCAGGAAAAAAAAACAAAAAGAGAGATGTTTTGATGTATTTTCTCCCACTATCCACAGTTCTCCCTTCTTCATCAGTTTTTTCCCTCTTTGAAGTGTTAAACACAGCTTTTTTTTTTTTTTTTTGTGGCTAAACTTCTTGACTTTCTTTCACCTTGCTCCTCTTTGTTTCTAAGCAGTTTAGGGTACAGTTTGAGTAAGAGGCATACTTCAATGGATATGAAAGAGTCATCTGAAGTAAATACGTTAAGTATACTTGATCTTTTATGCTCTTTAATTATCCAGAGGTGGATGTTAAATTTTACTTTACTGCCTGCCTAATGACTACCAAAACATTTCACTGTCTACTCAACAGTTTGAAAATCCCTGAGTCAGGTGCATCACATACTGGTAAGTGCTGTGACATGGGACGGGCTGGGCGGTGCCTGCCCGGACCTCCGGCGTTCCTGCCTGCGGGATGAGGATGCGGGGCCAGAGGCTGCCAGGCACGGCCCCACCGGGAGGGATGCGCTGCTGCCAACACCACGAGGCGTTGCCTTCCCAGGCATTGCTAGCTGTTTACCGTCTAACTTAGAGTATCTTACATCAATCTGATTTTCAGAAGTGCTGGGGACTTGCTTTCTGAATTCATACCTCTGTCATAGCGCTTATTTGGCATTCAGGTACAGATAAGTTTAATAATGCCAGTGACACTAGAAAAAGGTAGGTCTTTAGCTTTTATAAACAAAAACATGTCTGAAGGTTTGAGGGAAACAAACAAAAAATATTGCATATGTGAAAGTGAATTTACATTTTTTTATATGAAAAAGCATTCATAAATAACATTCGGTATTATTCTCTGCATTGTTTATGCAATAAAAATGAGTAAGGACACACAATTTTAAGGAAAAGCCCTCTGAAGTTGCAAAAATGCTTTGGAAATAGGAATTAATTACAATTTACAACATCCCCCTAAAGTCAGAATTATTATCCCACCTTTTAAAATAAGAGTTTAAAGAACTAATCCAAATTCCACAGTCAGTCTAGGCATGGTCAGGAAAAGACTAGGGACCAATGACATTTCTTCTTAGCATAAAAATCATCTTTCCTCTATAGCACAGCTCCACTTCACGGGGTTAAAAAGTGTAACTATGAACAATACATGAGGCAGAGTAAATTTCTACGATGGCATCATATGCCTAAGGATACGATTCCCGATAACTCTTGCCTTTATGATACCTGCCTGATTAAACAGATCGGGAATGCATACAAGGGAGAATTACCCTTTTGGCATGTTAACAACATACTTTATTGCTTTTGGAGATAACCAGACGATAACAGGGTTGTCACATTTCTCTCACCTTCCAGCAACGAGCACACTTTAATGGTTTCGACGACAGATCCCCTCACTGGGACAACTGCTGTTCTTCCCAGCTGTGACCCCAGCCAACAGAACCATATTTCCTGAGAGCTGGTCCCAGCAGTTTCAATAACGTCATGCAAGTAGGTACCAAAGGATGTCAAACCCAACAACTTCATTGTGTTTGTGCCTTGAAGAATGGAGCAAATGTATCTCCACCTTTCCCAGCCTATGGCCCTTCAGCAGCTTTGAGCTCCTAAATGGACTAGGAGGGATGCGCGGTGCAGGGAACACGCATTTGATCAGATCCAGTCATGACTACCCCACGTATGCCGGCACTCACCTCTGGAGCATTTCAGAAAGTTTCAAAGGAGTTGAAATCAGGTCACTAACATGAATTTTTCTCAAAAATTTATGGCCTCATTTTTTAACCACATGTAAAAAGAAAAGCCCAGTTGCTCAATAATCAGCTCCAAGGGGATGTTTATGGAAGTGTAATCAGAACAACACAAGCCACATTTTTATGTGAATAAAATCTAGTGTGTGAGAGCACAGTGTGAAAAACAATATGTAATCACCAGTTTAGAAGTGGGCATTTATCAGTATAAATGCTGAGATTATTCTAGTAACAAGTGGGGTTTTTTTCCTCATTTGAAGTTACAAATACTTATTTTAAATACCTTTAGTAGAGCCTGGGCATCCAGACAAATTAGTACCAGAAGGCGTAAGGACCTTTGCTGGGTGTCCAGCCAAAGTCGGTAAAAATAAAATACTGCTACTAGATTTATTTTCCACATGGGAATGCCTCACAATTGAGTCCGCAGTAAGGAGGCAGCAGTAATGTGTTAAGTTCCTACCAACAGCTTTGTTGTCTTTCTTGTTGGCCATATGCATAAAGATCTCCACTTTATGGAAACTTATTCATTACCTGGGAAATGAGGTGACAAAAAGATGATACTGTCTGGCCTTGAATTCCCCCCACGCCAGGCACTGAACTCCCCCACTTATCCCCCTCCTTCTCCCTACTTGCTCCTGCTCTTAGACCTTATTCACACTCATCCGCATCAACTGTTTGAACTCAGTGTTTGAACGATTATTTGCACTCCAAGTTCTGAATCCAAGATAAACAATGCTAATCAAATAATTACTGTGAAGAGATAGAAATGTGCTTTGTATTAAAATGCACTGAATCTTCAAGTTTCTTACCAATAAGTATCTGCAACACGCTCATCAGTTCAATACCAAAAGTAGCAAACATCCCACAGTTCATCAAATTTAACCTTTCCCAATTTATTATTCTCATAATTACCTTTATTAAATAACTGTACTTAAGCACTGTAGCTGCAACAAAATAAGATGATGAATACAGTAAGTGATGTCTGAGTGCAGAGTCCTACATTGCAGGAGTTTACCCTGGAAGGTATGGACCAGATCTCCACCCCATCCACGTTGTGTTGCCTTGGCAACGCAGACACCTTAAAGAAACCGTTAACCACTCCTGCTCAGTAAAGCTGGCTTAAATTTTTCAGTAGAAACGTCATAAATAGCTTTTTCAGTAAACTCAAAGATATTATATATGTGGTTGAAATATCAGCAAAAAAATAATCAAGCAACTGAAAACTGTTTCCCCCTGTTTTGATCTTTCTTGACGATAAAATGTTAGAAAAAGGTTAAGTACTATGCCAATCTGGGACAAATTAGTCTGCTGTGCTTCATGCAGTCTGCACAGAAAGGCAGCATCACAGAAGACTAGCTCATGACTGAGAGTGACATGTTTCTGCAAATACCATACATGCAACCCTCTGCAGTTTTACATATATACCATAACAAGCTCTTCTCCTGGGAAATGTTCCCATGTTTATTTTACTCCTCCAAGTAAAAAATGTAAATGTCTTTTTTTCCCCCACATCTTCTGTCTTTGCTTCTCTGTATTTTGCAGAGCATCTTGTCACCGTGCTGTGGTATCACAGCAGCACTAATCTGTAAGTATAATCCAGCCTGCTTCACATGGGGTGCCAGCCTCAAAAACCACCGGATAATTCAGGGAAAAAACAGACATCAGAGTGAGCGCTCTGGAAGAACTGAATTCCCACATGGCAGAGTAAGAAATCTTCTGTTTTGGAAAGCAAGTGCCTGGGTGTTGCCAGCCTGCGCTCTTGGCACAGGACAACCCCCCTCCTCCTCGGTGGCAATCTCAACTGTAAATGCAGAACTGGAATTCCAGAGCGGGGCGATGCAGGGAGAAGCTGGGCTTGTTGGAAACTCAGAAAAACACCAACCACCCACTTTTTGTTGTCACCACTCCCTACCTTCGTTCCCTTTGCCTCTTCTGAGGAAGAAAAGTGCCTTTCCATCAGTCAGCCTACAAGCTTTACTGAGATGGGAAAATGCACCACCGCAGCTCGTCCCCTCTGCAGCCATCCCCGGGCTCATCTCCGACCCTTTTTTGGAGCAGACCCCTTCCTGGAAACGCGCCCAGCACCGAGGCAGTCGGTCTCGCTGTGACACCAGCACCATCCAAGTGGTCGCCATTCAAAACTTTGTGGGTGCCGCAGCCCCATTTTGGCAGTCGCTCTGCCACTGCTGCAGGTCAAAAGAAAACTTTCATCCAGCTGCACGATCCCATAACCCACCAGGGACTGTCTGAAGCTAGGCACTCGCATGTCTGCAATTAAGAAATAATGGGCTTTCTGAAGTGATTTATTTCCATAGATTTAGTGTCAGCTCTGAAAAGATACAGTTTAAAGTATTGCAGGTCTCCAAAGCATCACCCTGACAAATCACCTCAGAGACCTGTTTGCTGGTGGCTGGAGCTGGGCAGGTGCCGCAGCCCCATTTTGGCAGTCGCTCTGCCACTGCTGCAGGTCAAAAGAAAACTTTCATCCAGCTGCACGATCCCATAACCCACCAGGGACTGTCTGAAGCTAGGCACTCGCATGTCCTGCAATTAAGAAATAATGGGCTTTCTGAAGTGATTTATTTCCATAGATTTAGTGTCAGCTCTGAAAAGATACAGTTTAAAGTATTGCAGGTCTCCAAAGCATCACCCTGACAAATCACCTCAGAGACCTGTTTAGATAAACTTTTCTACTTAAGCAGAAGGCTGGATGGAGACTTGCTCCTCCAGATACTGTAAAAACGAGAATACCAGATGTGCATCCCCAAACCGGCACGATGGGGAGCTGGAAACACCACACATGGGTGGGGAGGATGCTGCTCTACACGTACCCAAACTCCTCTCTGAGCGACTGCTCCTTTTTTCACCTATCTGGAGGAAGCACCGTCCTGCAGTTCATGCAAGAGAGCGGAGAGGGACCCAGGACCAGGCTTGTCTGGCAGACAGCCAGTTAGCTGGAAAAAAACCAAACTGTTTTCATTAACTGAAAAAAAATCTGCCAAACTGTCATGTTTACAAGTGCTTTCAACCACAATCACTTTCCGTCTCAGCCGGAGTGCGCACAACTCAAAAAGAGACCTGCTTACCAGTGGGGACAGCAGAGATAAATCAATAAACATCTGGGTCTTTATTAACTCTGGGATCGAGCCCTTTGGCATCACCCGTGCAGCCACCAGCTACAGACCACGGTGAGCCGAAGCATCCTACGCGTTATTTGAACTGACTCCTAGCAGTCGGTTCTGCTGAACTCCAGGACAAGACTGAAAAATGAAAAAACCAAATCCAGGCCAGACTTTCACCATTCAGTCCCCGGTGTCATACAACCCCTTATATCCAGGCTGGCGAGTGCTAAACCAAAAAAGAATCAATTTACAGAAACATGTTTTCGTGACTTCACAATATATGTCATTACCTCTACATCAAACACCATTTTTGGTTTGTTTTTCCAAGGAAATCTTCAAAAGCTCATGCTTTCAATCCAATATGAGCAAGAAAACTTTCTGAAATCTCAGGGACATATGAGGAACGGGAAAACTAAAACCCACAGGTTTTGAGCCAGTGCTACTTTTCACTTTCGTGAAGCGTGATAAGAAACAGCTCCTAGTTTCTGGTTCCGAGAAAAAAAATTATTTTTAACGTTGGCAGCTTTCTGTGTGGCTGAGCTGCATAACACATGACACAACTCTGCGTAGATATCATATGAAAATGATGAATGAATACGAAATGGAAGGAGCAGCAAAAGTCATTTTCCCATGGCCTTGAAATGAAATGGAAGCTAAACTGAAAATGTGCGTGAGGCACAGATCTCAGACACAGCCACAAACCTCCGTCCAGGTCTGTGCACAGACCAGAAAAAGGGTTTTACAATATATCCTTTATAATATATCTTTTGTGAAGTGATAGCTGTAATCCAGACAAAAAAAGAAAAACAACATACATATATAAAATTCAGTCTCCTCAAGCTGAAATCCCCAAGATTTTTGTGTCGTTTTGCTCTCTCCTATGACATCCGCGCTGGTAGCAGTTACGGTAAGCAGAGAACATGCTTTCCATTAATATAAGCAACGAACAGCATATATGGAAGAACAACTCAATATATATTAAGAGTAATTTATTGGTACCTCAAAAGAGCATGGGAAATTTTGGACATACTGCTTGGGGGGGACCCCTCAATAAAAGCAAGGCACTGGTTTAATAATTTTGAGTTTACAATGAGCTTGATTCAGAGGGGCCCCTGAACCTTGAACACTTACACAGTGCAATCACTTTAACCTGCAAAATTGGATTGGAAATAAAGTTACACCCTCCCAGCCCCTCAGTCCTGGAGATGTGGTGTGTGCTACCAATTTCACAGTTGTTTTGCGCTTTTGGACGTTCCAGTCTGTAGGAGACCAGAAGGGAGTAGAAAAGAAAACCTCCTTCAGCAGGGGTGTGGGAGCGTGGGTGATTGGAGGGGAAAGCCCTTTAGAAGCTGCTAAAAGATTTGTTTATAAAATCAGGAGGGTATTCTGGTTATAAAAGCAGGCAGGCATCCACAGAAGGTGATCTCCTGCCTAATCACACTGCCATCTTTTTGCAGAGAAAGCTGCTGCGCTGCAGATTGCACTTCTCCATGGCAATGGCTTTTGCAAAGCAGCAATCAAAAGATGAAGAAAAATGCTGCATCACTCTGCCTTTTACACTCTCCCCATTATTTACTTACATCATGACTAATTTCTCTACTAGAAACGAGGTGATGAACGCTACCAGGCCAGAACTTCCCTGTTGCTTGAAATTGCTACTCAGCCACCTGAAAAGAGAAATTTCAGAGAGAATGGCTTCTATTGCCCACTCCATCTTCAGATGAGAAACCCACCACCTAATCATTATTTATCTTACCTAGGCAAATGGTAGCATCTATCTGGTTTTTTTCGTGATGCTGCAACGAAACGGTGACTGGGCACAGAGACATCCATTATAAGGAAGGCTGCCCACATTTAAGAAAAACAAGAAGAGAAAGAAACAAGAAAAGAAAAAGTCAGTGGCAGGGCAGCACTAACTGAGTTGCTGTCAACATACAGAGGTACTCACTCTCCGGGCAGCCTTGATCAATATTCTAGATTTGAACATGAGAGAACTACTATATTTGCTTAAAAATACACTGAATTGGGATTCTGATTATTCAGAAAATGGTATTTCCTGTTGTGGAATAACAAGGCAAAAAAGGGGGGGGGGGGGGGGGGGGGGGGGGGGGGGGGGGGGGGGGGGGGGGGGGGGGG
>NW_008796044.1:19178661-19190127 GCF_000699145.1 Aptenodytes forsteri
TGGGGAACGCGCTTTTTTTTTTCCTTCTTTTTTTAATAACACAAGCAGCTGCTTTCTGAGGAGGAATCAAAACCAATCTTTTCCTCGTTAGATTTAGGGAAATCTTTAAACAGCGAAGGTAACTGTAGCTTTCAACGTGGCCAAAACACTGAGCACAGTGCAGAATTTCCCAGCGGAAACAGGGCAAATAAACATTTAGCTTTGAAATCCTCAGCTGTCCCTAAATTTACCAGCTTTTTCCCATAGTGAAGTCCTCAGCACCTTTCAAAGGTGGAGCATGGTGATGTGTGCACCACAGAAGATTAATCAAGGATATAAATTAATTTGCTAAACAGATTATCTCGCTTTCATCCGTATTCTAGAGCCACAGGAAACTTGCTATCCAGACTCATGAGAAAATTACAGATTTGAAGTATTATGAAGAGCTTTACCAGTATAGCTGTGGTTGATTTTCATGGATGCAATTGTGCTAAAACTCTCCACATTGTCTCAGAAATTAGGAAACGCAGCATCCAGTGCAGGGGAAGAGCAGTAAGAGCACACAGCAGCATTATTAATAGCATCATTCCAGAGCAAAAATGTATGGAAATTCCCAGAAGACAGTATCTGAAATTCAGAGCAAAAATACGAGGTAATATTTGAATGGTAGTGAAGAAAGACCTTACCCAGTGCCTTTATAACAGAAAATAGTTCATACAGTTAAATAAAAAGCTCAAAGCAGCACTGCAGGGCTCTCAGCATTTTGGGGATGCAGTTAATTCCCGACAGCTTCTCCTGGTAGCTGCTCATCTCAGACTCGGCAGAAAGTATAACTTCCTTTCTCAGCTATTTCTCTTTTTCAGAGTTCATAAGCATGCTCTTTTATTAAAAGTTAAAAGCAGCACATAAATTAGGTGCTTTTTCTTAAGAGGATGAGGCTGCTTTTAAACTGCAGGCATATGTTAAATTAGAAGGAAGTTAAATTCAGAAATCTTAGAGCAATATGAAACAGTTGCCAGCAAGAGAGAATGATTTATTCATGCTCTGCAACGAGCTTACACAACGAGGGAAGTTGTTCCTCTCCTTTCTCTCCACGCTGCGCAATCTGCCTTGACAGTTGACCAGTCAGAAGTCCATTAAAAGGTGCTTCATTATTGATATTGTAAATCGATTTAAGATTAAATTAATTATACATGCTCAGCCAAAAACTATTGCAGCATCCCGTAAGCACCTCTCCTGGACAGTCTTCCTGCAGCTGCCTGCTCTCCAGAAACAGCCACTGCCAGTCAGCAAGTACATAAATGTAAATAAGCAATTTGTTACATACTGTAAAAATCTTCATCGTAATGCTTTCGCGTGTCGTGTTATTTTAAATATAGAGAATTAATTGCATACAAAACTTTGTTCAATGCTTGGCAGCATTTTGGACCATTAGACACAAAGCCTCACGTAACAGCTGTAATTTTTTTTCTTTTATGTTCAAGACATTTTTCCAGGTGGTTGGGATTTGTTTGCATGTACTTTTTTTTCTACTCTGAATCAATTCATTATTTGCCCCCAGCTGAGGTTAATAATAGTATTTCATCACACCACATGTACTCGTCAGCCTAGGGGAATACTCCCATATTTGTTGTTTTTTCTCTTTTCTCTTATAAAATGCTTCATCAGGTCTGATGATGTAAAAAGTATATCAGAAGCCAAAATTGCAGGTAACACATTATCATGCTTCCCATTCTCTAGGATGAAGTCTAAGTATGGATTCCAGCTATTTTTGTGACAGAAGATTTGCTTGAACTCCTGCCTGAGTCAAATGAAGGACCCCAAAGGACTTAGCTGGCCCAGGACCTAGCGAACAATTTCCAGCAAACTTCTTAACAGGAATAATTACGTTTTTAAGGTCAAGACTTTTTCAATGGCATATTGGATTTTCAAGTGAACACCATTTTTCCACAGAAAGAGTTTCTGCAGAAAAATGCTTTCTTCTTTATTGTAGGATGGCAGCCTGAGAAGTGAAACATTTACACCCAGAAATGCTGCTACGGACATTCCTCCTGGAAAGCAGTTTGGCTGCCTGCGCTGACGCCTCTAGCTCAGGCTCCCCAGCCTTGTCCTCCAGGAGCCCAGGAGGTAAGGTTTGCTATCCGAACTGCAGGTTGAGTCACTAGGCTCAGGCTGCAGAGGAGAAATTTTAGCATGCAATCTTTTTGCACAATATGCAAATTTTCCATACCTACGTCTCTGCTTTCTGGGTCAGCCCCTTGCCTCCAGCTGCAGTGAACGGACGCAGACTGGAGCACACGGCTGAGGAACACGGTCAACGCTGAGGTGAGCTGCTTCTTGCAGGTAGGTCAAATTGGGCTTGATCGGGGCACATTTGGCAAGCACCTGTGCAAGTAGCAATCCGTTTTCAGATAAAACCATGTATTTATAAGGATGCTGTTCATTAGATGCCGTGCTTCTGCAAGAGGAGCACATACATTTCATTTATTTGCATATCTTTTTCTTTTCTGCACAAAAATACGTTCACCAATTTCAGTAAAATCTTCCATACAGATAAGACTTAATTCATTACCACCTTGTAACGCTGGTAATCCTGAAACCGATAAAAAGGGGAAAGAGAAAGAGTGAGGCAGTAACTGAGAACAAATCCCCTCCCGGCCCCACGGCCTCATTAGCGATACGCCATGCGTGGCCTTGGGAAAAGCCACCAGCAAGCTGAAAAATGAGTTTGTTAAAATCTGTGTACAATAAACAGTCCATATGATGTATGATTTACAAAGTGTAGCAGCACTCTTGAAAAGGCTTTTAATTTCAGAAAACCCGCTCAAGCAGGAAAAACTGTGTTATTTAAGGAAAACAATGGGCCTATAAGCAGAAAAGCTCTCAGATAGGAATGAAGCGGCTGTCTGGCATGTTTGCATTTTGTAACTGCAAGTATAAGGGGCTAATAAGAATAAGAGCGGTGCAGGCCAGAAAATAGCAGAAGGGAGAATTTATACGCCGTATGGTAAAGGTTAAGCTGTGCAAGAAATAAAGAATTAGGAAGAAAGTAAAATAAAAAGAAAGTAAATAAAAAACAATAGCAGACAAGTGCAAGAGAGCTCGCCTGAGCAAGGGCGGCAGCAGCAGCCCCGGGTGAGCCTGCTCCGAAAGCCACGGTTAATGTTGGCTGCCAGATCCTCCTTGCCTCTACATTATCTTTAAAATTTTGCACTGTACTAGCTCGATTATTTTGTTAGAGAGAAAAGTTTCTGGGAAATAATGATAGTAATGTCCTACACTTAACCTGGATCTGTTTATATCTCTAGTAGAATTACTTTAATGATTATTTCTGACAACCGGGTTGTTGAACAACTTTACCTGACACATTTCCATATAAAACTGTGGCAGGAGCGATGTTTTTGCTCAGCAGTGAGTGACCCTTGTCTCCACGCGATGTCCTGCCCAGGTGTGTTTGTACGGTTTATATTCCCAGTCCTGGTTAGGGTCGCTATTATATACAACCCACTACATCCTTGCAGAGTTTCCTTGCGGTTGAAAAGCAGATTTCTTCGGCATTACCTCCTGTAGATCATTAATCAAGAACTTCTATTTCAGCAGACGCTCTATCTATGAATAGATAAGAATGAAAAGTGATTCATAACCACTCTTTGTTTGTATCCACAGTAATGGAAGAAGATGAAATTCAGCTTTCTCCAAGTATTTTTTTTGCTAACATTATGAGGCAACTATATCAATTGCTACTTTCTACATTGAAAGTATAAATACAGAATAACCAAAAAAAGCCCTGTTTTCAGAGTTCTTACTGGGATTTTAGTGAATTTTAAAAATCCCCATCTTTGAAATGATAAAATCACATTTCATGTTATTTTTCAATTTGGAATGTTTTCAAGGGACCAGTTTCATTTTTCTGTATTTTCCACAGTCCATCAAAAAATGGCACCAGAGCGATGACGAAGTTTTATTCTGGATTTCAGAGCAACTGACTTTTAATCTCCATTGCACCACTGATCTATACCTCCCCAATTCAGTTAATTTCCCTGCGTGTTTGTTTTCAGTCCTTTCCATTGTCTACCGTGCCTACTTAATATTAAAGTTTTCCAGAGCAGGGAATATCACTTACAGGATTTCTGCAGCACCCAAAACATTGGGCCCCTAATCTGCGCACTAATACAATGTAAATGACTTATTTCCAATTTTTTCTATTGTATATTACAATTAAAAGAAGTTTTCAATAGCTTAAAGACAGCTGGGCTGATTAAAGACTAACTCCTAGAGAAGAACAAACGCTGCTTCTATCTTAAGGGGTGCATTTAGAAATTATAGCTCCCTTTGGCAGCTGCAAAGATACTGGAATCTATTATTCATCAATCAAGTTGTCATCGCCTAGAAGATTAGATGGTGGCCCAAGAGGCACAGCCAATATAAGTTTATAAAATTCTCAGGAATAAATAATAAAAATAAAATCAAACTTAAGGAGGATTTGGTCAGGGAAGGGGAGATGAGGGCATGGTGGGGAGGGAAGGCACAGGAGGGGCAAACGACCTCATCGCTGAAGCAGTATGAGATACGGCGTGTCTCAGAGAGCAAGGCTTTATACACAGTTCCATAAAACAGTCTCACAAGTAAAACTCAAAAAGCATAGTCTAATAAAATTAACATAATGCGAGTATGAAGTGTGCTGAAAATCACCAGCCAAAGAGTGGTTATTAGCATCCCCTGTGAAGACGAGAGGACAGATGAAGTGGAGACCCACGGTGTGCTCCTGCTCAGACTCGGGGCTGGAGCAGAGAAGGCACCGATATAATTTGTGGATGACAACAAGCTGGGAGTGGTTGCAAGCATCCACTGGATGGACCAGAATTCAAAATTCTCTTGACGATGGTGGAAGTGCTATGAAATCAGTAAGATGAAATATTGTGAAGGTGGTTGCAAAGAGTTATGCTTAGAAGGGAGGAATCAACTGCACAGCCAGAAAATGGAGAGCATCTGGCAAAGCAGCAGGATGACAGGAAAGGCTCCTCTGATGCCTGAATACGAAATAGCAGTTAACTAACACAGTCTCACCCACAAACGGGCTGGCCACAGGATAAAGACTAGGAGAGGGCTTTTGGAGACCAGCTGCTTCAATAGGAACGGAAATAAATCCCTGGTCGGTTGTCACCCAGATGAAGTACCTTTGTGACTGAGAATGTTGCATCAGTCCCCGGTGCTGACTCTCTCCCCATGCTCAACACTTTTCTATTTACAAGAGGGGTGGGAACTGAGGAACCAGCAATTTGGGATTGCTTGAACCAAACCACTCCCTGTGAACCAGAGGCTCTCATGCACCCTCGTGTCTTTTCCCCTGGTAGTCCCTTGGGTGAGCCCAAAATGGCTATTGATGTCTCCTTGTCCTAGAGCAAACCCAGGTGCCCTCATTTAACAGTGAAACAAAGGAAAAACAGGAAAAAAGACCATTAAAAACATGTATTTTTAGCAAATATGTAGCAAAAGCATTTCAGATCATTCACTCTGAATGTCCCATTATCAAAATACGTATAGTCATCTCTCAACCCTTAATACGGTTGAAATTATCTTACCATTCCTCTCCATTATTCTTGGTGACAAGTGAACAGTATAAATGCCCCACAGCTCTAGGATAAATATACTTCCCATACAGATTAGGTTAGATGATATAGTGCTAACAAACATATCCATGAAAAGAAAATAGACATGTTAATCTATAAAGATTTAGATGAAGGAAGAAGCCATCAATCTGTCAAGAGTGATCAGTTTTTCTCCCTGTGTTATTACAGAGATTTCTTTTTAAACTATCTACTCTTGCTACTCAGGAGATTATGTATGAATTGCAGCTGGAACACAATTTTTCTGAAAAAATTGGGGATTTACCAAAAAAGTATCCATCTCCCAAGTGTGGGAGAATGCCTTGAGACAAGGAAACAGTCTTCTCTTTGAAACTTCTGTTTCCTTGTTAGGAAAGCTCTTACTATGTATCTACCAGTAGAAATAAAGGGAGAAAACAGACAAAAATAGCATTCCAGCACTGCTATCAAAACAAATAAAAGTGTGGCTTCAGAAAAGCTGTGCCATATGTATTTATAAACACTTTGGTCTATTTTTTGTTGTTGTTTGAGTGCTTCATTGCTTTCTCTCTTCCTTACCCTAGAAGATATTTGTTGTTTCCCTCACCCACTCAACACTTCGTAATTCAGCTGGTACCAGCACCAGGTATTGCTCTTCACAGGATGGGCTATCCATTGCGCCGGGGGAAATGAGAAACCCAAAACGGCCTCTTGGCCCTTCCCCATCTCACCTCAGCTCCAAGACCACCAGCCACCGAAGGAGAGTCTCAGCCCAGGTCACTGTCCCCCACCGCAGGGCTCAGCACCCCCTCACACATGTGCGATCCCAGAGACACCAAGGGAAACAGTTTCACCTACACAAGCTGAAATTCAAGACAGCCAAATCAGCAAACACAGTATAAAATTATTTTAAAAGCTATAAAAAAAACTTTTCTTCAGGCAACCTGTTCCACTTCCAAGCCTAATAGAAATTTTAAACCCCTGGCATTTCATTAAGCTGAAAATAGAGAAAATCAGTGTGCTTGCGCAAAGATTGTCAGCTTGCGTGGTGATGCTGCTGGCTATTTCAGTACTCAGCCTGAAGGACCCAAAAAAGAGGGAGAATCCTCGCTGTCCCCTGGGGCACAGCCTGGCAGCAACAGAATGCTGCATCCCTGCCTGGAAAAACATGCTAAAGACCATGTTTGATCGGGGTGGAACTGCAGGAAAGTTTAAGGAGGGGGGGATCCAATTTCCAAACAGGAATTTGGCAGGACTGTGGACTTCAATCACTTCCAAAGAAGCAGAGCCATATCCCAGTCAACACAAAACACAACGGGTTATTTCAGCTGGTCCACCCTCTGTGTATGACCCCCAAGTTGTACCAGCAAATCTCTAGCAGAACTTTTTTTTGCTCTTTGCTGATATTAGCTCCATAAAGCCATGCAGCTCTGCAAGACCACACCAGAGTCATCCACCACTAACTAAAGAATTAACCAAATTCTAAACAAAGAGTATTCCTGACTGATGACATCTTATCTGGAAAGAAGCGAGCGTTAGATTCAGCCTGAGTTTACCAGTTAGGTAAGAGAAAAACATGGGAAATATTAACCGAGAATCTCACTTGCCACTGGTGGGAAAAGATTCATTCTTTTTATTGCATTATGCTGCTTAAAATCTGCCTTTTTCTGTGTGTAAGTAAGTGATAATTCACATCATGTCTTCTTTAATGAATGAGATAGAAATGCCTTCAATTTGTACGTAAATTAGAAGCATTTATACTCTAAACAACTGAATAGTTATTTGCTAAATTATAATGATGCAGCTCTAGTCCAACTGATGTCAATAGGATTACTCGTGTGAGTGATTACTTGTCGATGTGATTAAGGGGTCACTCGCTAATGGCAAATGAGACACCATTTGCAGAACACTGCTACAGAAGTCCCGCAGTGCTTTAAAAACGATGGCCAGCTTTCCACAGTTGTTTTCCACATTAGCGCAGGGACATCTCCCGGCGCAGCAGGCTGCTCCCCCGGGAGCACCGCGAGCCCTTGGACGTGCACTCCCCGGGTCTCTCTCCCAGGCAGCTTGTGGATCCAGCCCCAAGCACCTCCTTGCCGAGGTGCATCACATTCCCCCTCGGGAGAGAAAGGAGTCTACGGGACACGGTGTGTACAAAACAGCCTGTGCCGCTTTTCAAGTGGGAGTTAACAGAGGTTTCTAGATGGCCAAGTTTTTAAGAGCCAGTGAGTAAAGCCTTAAGTCTAAGCCATTCACATGAACCAACACGCTGGCAAGGCTTATGAGAACTGCTCTCACAAAACAGGCAGAGTCTGTTCTTCATCCGTAAACGGTGCCAAGAGGCGCATTCCTGGATGAGCCGTTTCCCTCTCTATGTGACAACCCAGACGGCCCCACAGGGGATGAGCCTGGACCCGCAGCAGCCCCCGGGGGGACGTGGGGCAGCCTGGGAGCCCGGAGACAAACCTTCGCTCGGCTCCATCGTGAATCCCTTGCTTATTAGGAGAGCTGTTACAAACAACACTAATTGCTTCACACCATTTAAAGTACTATATGGGATTAGATACTCCACTGATAATAATGAGTTGATAACTGAGTCCTGACTCTTTCTGTTACCCCGCTGCACAGAAAACTTGGCCAAGAGCAGCATTCGTTGGGCTCCCACTTGGGAAACACACCGTCCCAGGCTGGTAAACAGACACAAAAAGGGCTGTTCATCTGTAGAAGACCAGGATTCCGTGCTTTTACTGGACAGTATTGACATTAGCACAATTTACCAAACTGATTGCTTAGAGGACCTCGCTTTGTCTATTGGCTTTTAAATCCACTTTATAATATAACATAATTCCTGCTAAGGCTGCTAACCTGGTTAGCGTGCTTCCCCAGCTCCAGCTGCTTCTGAATGTAAATGGTGTTTCGCTTCGTTCTTTCCCCTTCATTTACCAAGAAAAAAAAAATTCCTTTTATCTTGAAGGAACTTAATAACAGGCAGAGTGGACAAATCTTCACACATTTAAGTATCCATTTAACAAAACAAAGATCAATTAGATCTGCCAATTTCCTCTGCAATTCTGTTTTTGGGGAACCAGCAATAAGGAGATGTGATGACATGGCTTCCTTGCTGAAGACAAGCACTTGTGGTACTAATGCACAGCTGATATACAGAGAGGGACCTTCAAACAGGACATGAAGGTAGGTAGTGCAAAAAATACAGAAAAAGGTATCAAAGTCTTACTTAGGGAAACATGAAATGTATAGTCTCTCATGCTAAGGGAGCTTTTCTGAGAAGAAAACTATAGAGGAGCAGTCTTCTCTAAGAGGGGAAAGCAATAGTTATTTACTTATATGTTTCAGCACATTAAAGCTGTTTTGGTGGCACCTGGGATTCTAGAAATGCTTTTCCATACTGGACACTTAGAGATAGTCTCAGTCAACTCCAGAATTCAATTCACAAAAGTTATTAGGATGTTTGTATATCATTAAGGACCATTGACTGTAGATCCATCCTATTAGAGTGTAAGCTGGATGGAGCAGCAAGCAACCTGTTCAAAAGTTATGGCAAGATGAATCAACAAGGAGCATAATGAAACAATACGTGATTTCCCCATGTTTTTAGAGAGCTGTGAATACCACCCTGCTAGCAAGCAGATAGACTCGTTCCTCCAGCAGGTCCCTTTCATCTCTTGATTCAGCAGGTACCTTGCAGCGGGGCTGGCTTTGATGCTCTCCAGCTCCCACCTACTGGAGGCGGCGATGTGTTTCACTGCTTTGCTTTCAACTCTTGAACTGTGCTCACCTTCAGATGATGAGCCTCTCGCTGGAGACCTTGCATCAATGTGTAGAGTAATTCCAACTTCTTGCCAGAGCCGTGCTCTAACTTCATGACAGCAGTAAATGCCTCTGAAGTCTACCACAGCCTTTTTGTCAATACCATTCTCATCACCGCCAAGTCAAGTTAACAAGTGCAGTTCATCAGCCCTGTCCCTTTGACTACTTCTTTCCTGAAGGGGAATATAATGCATTTAACATGTCAAATATTTAAAGGGTTCTTTCATGTGCAGCCTCAGTTCATCGCTAATAAAATACATTTTACTCTGCTGTTTTGTTCCCTGTGTGCTACATGCTGTATTGAATTTAAGATACAGCTTCTCATCACATTTTTTAGCAGGAAATAGTCATCTGAAGATTCATTAAAGCCTTCCAGACTTCCAGTTGCCCTGTGGCAGATGCCATTAAACAAGCGCCGTAACGAAGAGCAGCAACAAGCGCAGGCAGGCAACGCTGGCGAGACCCATGATGATCCTCCTTTCTCCGGAGCAGAGGCAGTTCTTCAAACCACCCTCCATGCGAAGACTTTTCCAACCGCCTCCTTTCTGGCAAGGCAGAGAGCAAGCTGCTCGACCTCCACGGGGCAGATGTTGCGTTGCAAGAACAGTGCCGAGCAGCTGGCTTCAGAGACCAAACTGATCCCACCTATCCTGCTTTTCCAAGAGCAATTACTTCCTGAGATGAAAGCATCGCTCGTTGGCTTTCAGTCTTTGCCTCAGACAAGTTTTTTAGAAAGACACAAACTTCAGGATGTTTGTCCTAAGCAAAATGAACGTCATTCATCACCTTTCAAGAACCACCAATCACTAAAAGTTAATGCCTCCCAAAGCTTCTCGATTGCAAATTCCTTTCTAATACAAAGTTAAAAACAACCTCTGAAATGCAAATAACCCAGCAACCTACACAAGATGATTTATGCCGTGCCATCTTTTTCATGCAAAGAAATTAAAAGAAGAAAATGCAATTTAGGGTGAACTGCACTGTGTAATAAAATAAAAGAGTGACATTATGTCTGCAAAACTCTGAGCGCAATGTGTTGCTGCCATTGCTGCTGGAGGTTTAACCTTCCCAAACATGGAGAAAAAGATTCTGATTTATTTAGTTTGATTTTGTATACAAGTCATTTTATGGCTTCAGGCACGTCAGGAAAAGACACATTTTAATTTCTTTATGTTGGTGTCATTTCAAGGGAAGGCAGAAAGTCTGATTCTCAGTTAATGTTTGAAACAGCAAAGGAGAACCGTAACAGCAAACCAACACCAGCCTAAATCCCTGCATGAGTCCAGAGAGCACGGGATGTGCTCCTCACACACCAAGCTTCTCACACTGGCAAGTTCAGAGTGTTCTGGGGGTATCAACAGGGTTAGATCGTTTCTGATAAGAAACCATCAGCAATGCAACCTCGGAACAGGAAAGGTGTTTGGAACAAACAAGAACTGAAAGATGCACCAAAAGTTACATGCTGAAGAAGTCAACAACAGCAGCAAGAAATAACATTATATTAAGGTCAACATTTTGTAACTCTTTGTTCCAGTAGTATTAATCACAACAGAGAAGGCTTTTTCTGTAGGGGCTGCAGGAGACCAAACTCTGTAATAGCGAGGACTGGGAGTGAAGGGCAGTGGGGAGCTGGTGCGGAGCCCCCTCCCATGCCACCAGGCACTGCTCCCGCGAGCTGGGCACCAAACCGGGGGGCAAACAGAGCTTGGGCTCCTCTGGTGAGCTTCCCGTGACTGATGTAACTGCATCTCCCTTTGTCTCACCTTATGGTTAATGTTAACATTTGGATTTTTGTTCTGCTCTATTAAACTTTATCAAATGGAGGGGGAAAAAAAAAAAAATTATTTTGATAAACTGAGCGGAGATGATCAAGCCAGATGGGGTAATTGTACTCTGTTCAACAAGACTCCCCAGCAGCAGCTTGCCCTTGCAGCTACGCTGGCTGCTCTACTACACAGCTCACTTTAGACTGGGAGCTAAATGGGAAAGGACTTATAGATTTGTTTACTATCGCTATGCGGCGAGTCAGGCGGGGTGTAAAAGTGCCCCGCTATAAATAACGGCAGGGGGGGGA
>NW_008796044.1:19190523-19196836 GCF_000699145.1 Aptenodytes forsteri
GCAGTGAGGGGATGTCAGTCCCAGCACAAGGAGGAACGCTAGAGCTTTCTCAAAGGGATGACTTGCACAGTGCATAAATCTGAGCCAAGTGATGCTACTCTGAGCCCCATTAATAGCAAAGGGCTTGTCCTGAGCTGTCGGGCTGTCACCAGACACTTCCAGCTCAAGGACGCCCTGTTCAGGCAGCCGGCCACGCCAGCTCGCGTCGGGAGAGAAAAGGCTGCCAGAAGCTAAGGCATGACAGACAACTTGTGCGCAGTACCTGGAAGGATTTTGTGGTCTCACGTCCACATAGATTGCCACTAGCAGCTTATAAAATGTGAGGATTGATCTACAAGGCTCTCCGAATTTCATTTTTAAATCACAAATTTCATCCAAGTAAAGACATGGGCCTTAGTTTTATTTTTATTAATATTAATAGCAGTAAGAAAAAACTGTACTATTAAAAAGCAACAGCTACTTATAAATGAACAGATCTTTTCTATATCAGGGTCATTTCTCCTGGTAACGATAAGACCCTGTCAGGTAATCATAATCCTTACAGAAAAATGCTTTGCCTTCACTGCTGTTCTCTAAGATAGTAAATCTGAGACAATCTGTCTGGTTCTTAAAATATAATTCCTCTTTACTAGAGCTGATCTTCTAAAATGGGCTGGAGGACGTGTCTTCTCATTCCTTCTTTTTCTCTGCGTTTTCATTGGCGAAGCCTCAAATCTGCTTAGGGTTGTTTTGTTCATCTCACAGTATGCATGTTTTTGCAGGAAGGGGAAGTCCAAACAGAAAAATATCATAAGCATCAGCCAGGGACTGCAAAACCCCAAGCTCCAACTTGAATTCTGCCAAAGAGACAATGTGTGGCCTTGGGAAAAATCACCTCTCCTCCCTGCAGGCTCTCCATCTGCTTCTCGTTAATAAAACGGGATTATAAAACTGCCCCATCCCAAAGGGCAGGTAAAACTTTGAAGGTGAAAATTGTGTTACAAGCATGATACATTATTATAACACAGCAAAAACCCTTTCAGGCCTTTTTTCTCTTCTATTCAGTACAAAGCAGCCACATTTCAAAATGAAAGCTGTGGACCAGCTTTTCCATTTGCACAGACTTCTTTCATCAGGCAGCAGATTAAAGCTGAGAGAATAATCCATAGCAATTAATTTATTCAATGAATTTAGCCTCATTTTCTGTTCACAAAATGTCTGCAAGCCATTTACCATTTTTTTTGTGATTTACTCATTATTCACAATTATTGCAGTGTAACTCTTGGTCTGTAAATTACTCTTGCACAATTAGCTGAGCGTATTTTAGAAGCTATTTGGGTTAGTTTCAGTTTAATACACAGGGTATATTGTCTCTTCGTTCTCTACTCACCATTAAGAATAAGAAGAAAGGGAACAGATGTGGCCAGAGTCCAAACAGCCGCATTCAGCAAGTGCACCCAAAAACACCCTGGTCGCTCTCCTAAGAGTGGTTGGCTTCTGCAACAGAGAAAATGGAGCCCGCTAGATAGTTACCCATACACTGCTTCCCTACACAGGGCTATTTCCACCCCTTGATGGGTCAAGACTTCCTCTTTAGAAACATGCCTCCAGAAAAAAATGCATTTTTTGAGAAATTGGGCAGTGCTTTGTGTCTCTGAATATTTTCTTATATTGGTTTAAGTATATGTTTTCACAAGCATTTCCATCAGCATAGAGAATTACTGCAATGTTAACACATTTCCTTCAATTTTAACCAAAAAAAGGAGGAATCCTTCAAGGTATGTTACCAGAGAGAACACGGAGAAGTTGTATTTTAACAAAAAATGGATGGGGTTACTGGTGGGTGAAGGGGATGCTGGCAAAGCCCATGCAAGTTACCTCCAGACCGGCTTCATATAGGTTCAGAGACACTTTAGCATTTTAATGTGTTATTGCCTTCGCAAATAAATAAATTACAAAGTGCAAAAAGAGCTTCTGGAAAATACATTAAGGCAATTTGCAAATAATTGCGGCGAGCTGGGCTATTACGACTTTGACTTCTGAAGTATAAAATCTCCCAGAGATAATGATGATAATCATATTGAAAATAGTTGCCACCCTTTAATCTTCTAAGACAAAACAGAGATCTTTGGGAATTTGGGACCCTGTCACTCTAATCGAACGTCTGACAGGAAAGTAATTAGAGTGGAAAGCAAAGGGGTCACCCGATTGCCCATGCAGAATCGCCAGCTTCTGTTTGCCATCACACGGGGCAGCTAGTTCATCTCCTGCACAGGTTTCTCATTTAAATAGCTTCGTTGCCAATGAAAAGGCTGTCAGACAGACTATTTCCAGAACAGATTTGGATCTCAGTAACTCGCACTGGGCATGTAAAGATTCACCATTCATTATGAAGACAGCTCAGGAAAAATGGCACCAGAACATGGGAACAAAAGTCCTTTGCTGACAATTCTGTTAAGATGCAGGATCGCTACCTGGAGTTTCATTTTTCTAGAGGCAACAAAAATACATCAAAAATCGGCTGTATAGAGGAAACACCACCATTTCCAGCAGAAATATCCTTCTGCCCCCCCCAGCCCCCTTTTCTCCAAGTGCAGTCTGCTTTTATTGCCCATTCATTTCACTGGTTCAGGATGCTGCCTCGCCTGGCGACTGCTGCCAGCGAGGAGGGCGACGTCCTCCAGGACACCCCCAGCCACTTCTGGAGGGACGGCATCGCTCGGAGTGTGGTCTCTGCACCAGTGATGGCCTGGAGAGATGAGAAGGGTCCACAGGAAAACTGCAGCAAGGCTCCTCCATGGACGGAAGGGCGATTTAAGAAAAGAGAGAGGGAAAAATCGCTGCTGCTGTTGTGTTAAGGGAGGCTCTCGGAGCAGGTTTAATTCAAGAGCCATGGAATTCAATGGAAAAATCCCACTGGCTTCAGAAAAAAAATCAGACTAAATCCACTACAACCTTTCAGAGCTCAGTGGATATCTGTCAGTATAACGTGTGACATGGACATGCAAAGAAATCAAAAGATCATCCATTCAGTTAATTCAGCAGCCACTATCAGGAGGTTGAAGAGAAAAGTAAATACCAACTGACAGTCAAAACATATTTTATAGACTTTAATTAGTGTGAAGTATGAAGGCAATTCATCCATGATGCCTATCTTTGGGAAATAATTTTTTTTTAGTTGAAATGCCCGTATCCCGTTATGTGTTCCCAACACATAACCGTATTTCAACCTGGCTATTTAATAAGGATATTTCCTCTGCTTTTCAGATAGTCTTTTTAGGATTTATTTCAGGATGTATTAGAGAAGCTCCTAGAGGCCGCTACCTATTTTTCTTGTTTAATGTATGAACCTAATTCCCATAGAGAGCAACAAAATATTCTCTACCTCAGGATACCGGACCTGAACAACCTGCTCTAGTTGAAGATGTCCCTGCCCACAGCAGGGGGGTTGGACTAGATGACCTTTAGAGGTCCCTTCCAACCCAAAGCACTCTGTGATTCTATACTTCATCTGAATACAGTGGTTTGGCAAAACTGGCTCTCATTTCAGTTTACACCTTTAGGAAAATAAAGGACAGACCCCAGGTCCCGCCTTGTGCTTTGTGCTGGAGATGCAGGATACGAACACGTTAGCACTCCGCACAGGCGTGACGGACCTCACTGGGGATGCAGCGGGAGAGTGCCAGTCCAAAGAAAACAAACTGCTGTGCCCAGGGGTGAGGAAGGGCTGGAGCAGCCGTGTCAGGACACCCGTCCCAGCCGTGCTCCATCCCACTGTAACTCACCCTAAGAGTCTTCAGAAACTTCTTGTTTAACTTTGAGTCATTGCTCAAGGCTAACAATAAAAAAGCCTCCCTGCATTTTCAAAGCTCTGGATGAGGTATAAAACCAAACTACCTAGAAAAAGCAGCACTTTGAGAAAGTGAACTAAAGTAATTGAAAAATAAGTTTGGTGCTTGGCCAGTATAACATTTGGATTTTGAAATAAAAATTATTCCTAATATGAGGCTTAAGCTCATATCAAAAAACTATTTTTCTTCTTCAGATGATCTAAGAAGAAGAGTAGAAGAAAACAAAAGAAAACCCAAGCCACACAGTGCGGGGGGAATGCAATGCAGTATGGATTATCATTGCCCAAATCTGTTTTCCGTAAGTGATTGAATGATATACTTGGTTACAGGTCTCAATTAGCAAAACAATGAGATTTTCTATCTTTACTCACAACGAGGTATTTTTCAGCCAAGTATTCTAAAAGTCTCTCCAACTTGCAATCAGTGTGTAGGGCTACGCATTCTTTAGTGAAGGCAATAAAACTCCTGTGATTATAATATGAAATACATGAATATGAAGACAGTGACAGCGATAAGCACTTCATCATGCAGGTAATTCTCTGGGTGTTCTCTAGAGCCTTCCAGACTGCCCCTGCTACAGCATGGCCTGTAGTTAATTCCTAGTGTTAATTCCTTTTATTTCTACCCTGGTTAATCTGGCAAATCGATCTAGCTCATCCAGTCCCTAGCCTGGAAACCTGCCTTGGTCTATAACTTGGATACAAGGACAGACTAGTTCTTCCACCCTGTCCATCTCCCACCCAGCATCTACCACTTTCACATGCAATGAAAATTCCCACTTTCCACCCTAGAAATTGATTCTTAACCGTGTCTCAAGACCAATGAGGAATCATAGAATCATAGAATAGTTTGGGTTGGAAGGGACCTCTAAAGGTCATCTAGTCCAACCCCCCTGCCGTGGGCAGGGACATCTTCAACTACAGCAGGTTGCTCAGAGGAGCGTGGTACTCCACAAGCCGTTGTTCTCTTGATGAGACACCAGGACTATGAGAGGCAAAAAAATCAGCCTTGTCTCCATTTGCCAGAGTTCTTGTGCAAGTAGATCTAACACCAACTTTCCTCGCTGGCGGGTGGGAAGTGTCGCTGCGCGCTGCACGGAGAGCTGGCTGCCGTTCTGTGAGTAGTGCAGGGACTTTATGGAAAGACTCTGGGGAAAAAAAAAAAACTGAAGAGCTCTCCACAGATCTAAGACATTCCTGTCATCTCCATGCAGTTAGAGTTTGTTTTTCCCTTATATCTAAACCAGATCACGTGGCATCACCAGCATTTGAAAATTTACTTTTTCTTAGTATCACATCATTACTCTTAGCAATTCTGCCTGGGACATGCTGAACGGTTCTTCCAGTCCTTGATATCTGTAACCTTGAAACACTCATAAAGAGTTATGCTTCCCCTTAAGTCATCGTTTAGCCAGGCTATACATATTTAATTCTTTAATCTTTCCTCATAAATCCTATCCTAGCTTTAATCATTTTAGCTGCTCTTTGAATCATCTCCATCTCCCCAGAACTGGCGCAATGAGCAGAGCCCCCAGTACAGGCTGACAAGAGATGTACGTTGAGAGACAACTGCAATTGCTCTGCAGCTTAATACCTGTAATCCATAATTATGTTGTACTTTCATTCAACTATCAGTCCTAGAACCAGAATTTAACCTACCATTAAAATCTCTTTTGAAGTCTGTGTTTCCCATGTGATGCTCCTCTATTATATGGATTTGATTTATGTCCTCAATACTTCAGCCCTAGGAAACAGCAGCAAGGCACCTCTCCCCCTCTTTGCATCTTAGAGGACAAATAGCTGATCGGAGAGCTTGTCTGTAGGGATGGCAAATGCTTCCCTGCAAGAGTCAGGTCAAGATGATTAATTTTAATTCACTTCTACTAAATATCTTCAGGTTATTTTTCCCAAAAGTGGGCTGACAAACTTCATCTGCTTCAGTTTTTTGGCAGTAAAGTCATGGTACCAAATTTGTTGTGCCTTTCCTAACACCTCCCAGCTTATGACTGCAAGGGACCAGCCAAAGTTTATAAAACGTTGGCGTCGAAAGCACTGACAAGCCTTATGCTGTTCTAGAGGAAGGAAAGGCTGCAGGTTTTGATAGACAGATAGATAGATGGATACAGCCATAAATATGTTTAATTATGCAATGTCACACTTCTGAGGTTTTCATTCTGTTCTCCCTTTTTGGAATAACAAAGACAAATTTGAAAACTTGAGTTAAATTACAATACAGGACCAAATCTATTCATTTGGACTATTCAGATGGATGATTTATTCTTCAGCAGATGTGGTCTTAACTATGCAGTACAGCTCAAGTGAGGCTATTAAATTCCTACACCAACCACTGGTGTGTTGAAAATTAGCCAGCACAGAGCTAATAGCTGCACAGTATTATTACTTAATATATGTGATTGATCCAGCAGCTCACTGTTATCTGTGATCAAACACAATACCTAATACAAGTATTTTGTGCCGTGGTTT
>NW_008796044.1:19196907-19204095 GCF_000699145.1 Aptenodytes forsteri
AAAAAAAAGTATTTGGGAGTTTGCTTTTAAGCTCTATTTTTATGGGGATTTTTTTAATAAACAAGTCAGATGTTATGCTGGGTCATGAGGAAAGCCACTAAACTTTGCATCTGAAACTAAAATAGAACTGATAAATGTTCCTCTCAAAGTCAGCTTATCTTACAAGACCCAAGGCAGAAAACTTAAAAATGCAAAAAGCTGATTAGCTGCAAGAAAATGTAAGTCAGGAAATAGTTTTTGTCTAAAAGAATGCATGATCAGAAGAAAAAGGTTTTATTCATTTACTAGTATTTGTTTTTACAACCAGGACGTTAGGCAGGATAGTCTTTCTCAGTCAAGGCCTTGAAGACCCACAGTCAGTGGGTTGGACTTGCCAGATGTGGTCTAGTACTTACTAATACTTACATCTGTACTCATATTAAAGTAAATGTACCAACGGTAGCAGTCACTTCTGATTTCACAGCATAAGCAAAAATCAACGGATTAATAATACTGTCAAGAAAGGTACCGACGTGAGCTGGGTGTGAAGGTGGTCCCCCCTTGAAGGCAGTGCCCACAAGGAATTGCTGTGGGGGGACAGATGCGTTTCAGAAGGGTGTGGAGAACTGGGATGAGGTAACAATCAGGTCAAAACTATGCTGAACCAGATTTCCTAGCGATGCATGTTGATCTGTATGCCGTTATTAGACTTGTGAATGACTCACTGTCACCAGTTACAATATATTAATATTCATTAAGATGCTTTTCTTTTTATCTTGTGTTTGCCAGAATAGTTTTACCTATAGCCATAAACTACAACAGGACACTTGTAAGGTGAGGAAGGGAGATATTCCACCTGTTGTTCAAACCAGAGGAGTAATACCTATAATCACAGCAGAATTTGAAGGACCAAAAGGCTCCATCTAAATAATTTAGTACAGTTAAAAATCACCAGTACCTTTAAGGGAATTTTAAAAGCATTCCCACTCAACATCCTCCTGCTGGCCAGGGGCTCTGAAGGCAGCAGACAATTTTTATGGATTTCTAAACCTTCACAGGACTAATTATTGCATGCATCTGCTGACATCTGAACACCCCATCTACCACTCCACTGGAGTGCCTGGCACAAACACAGAGTCACTCCTGCAAACCCAGGTCCAGATCTTACCCCAGCACTCAACAGCAGTGGGTTCACCTCACCACTGGTGAATATTCCTGGACCCCCGAGTTCAACACAGCTGCCTGTCCTCTGCCTCAGGAGGAGATGGAGGAGTACTGAGGGGTAAGCAAGGGTCGAGCTGAAGAGCACGAGCTGGGTCTACTCGCCTGCGACCCGCTCAACCCAAGAGGTCTGGGATTGAGCTGTCTACCAGTCACACCAGGAATTAACAGATCTTTCCTGGGCTTAGCCACTGTGAGCAAGAGAACAAGAGCCTGTACCTTCACCTCTCACTAGGATTTAATTTTCCCTTTTACCTCATGTTTAAAAAAATAACAGAGATGTTATTAAGCAGAATTAAAGAAGGCTCACCTTATGTATCTTCATGTATCTCATTAATCTTTTATACCAAGTCTGCTGGAAAATGAATAAAGATTTTTTAATAAGAAGGTGGTAAGATCTTGCGAAGCGATAGCTCTTATGAATTGCTGCTGTTGTCTAGCACAGAACTTTGACACTGGCAAAGCAGAAGAATACGCACGGTGAAGAACATTGATTTTACAAACATGTAATTTATCAAATGACACAAATCAGCTAAACGACATGAAAATATATCTGGAGACTTCATAATGTCACCTTACATTCCCGATAGGATTTGGCAGATACTGGCTGAGGAGAGCTGCTTTAAGCTGCACAGAATACTGTTACGGGGTGGGATTATTCTATCACTTTAATACCAGCTATTTTCTCATCTCTTAGGGGTTTTCTTTCCTTCTAATTTTACAACTGTTAAACTATTGACATGCTTTCTACTATTCTCGTTAAAATCGCATCCCATTCTCGAATCGAAGTACATCTTTGTTATACACTGAGGGAGGAGATGGAAGAATTCCTGTTCAATCACATCCAATGAAAGGATGGGAAGGAAAACAAGGTGAAGCAACCTTTCAGTATTTGGCTGCCTTTGATTAGGAGATACTGAGCATGAAACTTGTCTTCTGCTTCACTTTCAATCCTTTCTGAATCTTGCCTCCTATCTCACCTCCTGCATGGGATCCCCGCCAGGCTTTTCAGCACCTCCTCAGAACCTTCCAGTATTTTCCCATAGCATCTAAGACATTCAGGACCTCATCAGATAAGCACAGAAAAAAGACCTGGTCCTGCTCCCAGGTGTAAACCTGCTGTCACTTTTGCCAACTTCAGATGCAGAGAGCAGGAGCAGTAAGCAATGCAGACTGCCCAGCACATTCTCTCTTCAGGGCTTTATTCATGGCTTAACACAGCAGAATTGGACTTTTGAAAAAAATATATAATGATCATTTACCTTGTAAATACTACATTGGCTTCTGATGCAAAAATGTCAGGATGGAGGATATTGCTGCAACCAAAAACCACTTTAAGTGATCCTCCAAATAGCAACATTTCAGGAACGTTCTTGGGGGTCTTGTATTTTTCTGATTTTTTTTTTCTCCTCTCCTTCTGCATGACCTATTGATCACTATTTTGCTAGTCGTCAGCAGCAGCTTCTCCATATTTCTTGGTGTTGTAACATCCACAAAGCTACATTTCCATACTTCAGCCACATGTACTAATTACATCTAATTTACTCATTTGGATACTCCAACTGCTATTAGGCAGGTATATAAGTAACTGTAGAATCAGGACATTCAATTGCATCTCCTTTCTCTTCTACCCTATACGTATTTATCGCATTACAAGACGCAATCCAGGTACCGTGCCTTTCTATAATACACATAAGCCATGCACTTGAAAAGGGCCAAGACCAGTTGTGCCCCAGCAGAAGTGGTATTTCACTGAAGCGAAGACTCAATGAGCATCCCGCAATGCAATAATATCTGAGCTCAGTGTGAAGCAGCAGAACACAAACCATCAGGGAAAAACAATCCCAAATATTATCAGTTATCATGCTAGACTAAACTCATCCACTTGTTTTTCCACTATTTTGAAGCAGCAGAGTAGGCAGTTCTGCATGTTGTGGGCTAAAAGCTGATCTTTGTGGCGCTGGGCAGAGGGGGATATGCACACCAAGGTGCCTCTACCTTCTGCTGGAACCCACAAAGATCACCTTGCCCTGTCTCCAAAACACAGAAAGGCTGTTCATGTACGTGTGATGTGCTCTGAGACAAGACCGCACCTTGGCTTCAAGCAATAATAGAATTATTAAAATTATTCCAATTTAGATCAGAAAAAAAATCCAAATTTTTCTCTTGCCACTTTTGTTCAGTTTCATCGCACAGAAAGACCTCAATATTTTTAAAAGCTTGACCTATTTCTTATGATCAGTATCAAACTTGATCCGCAGCAAATGAAGTAAAATGAAAGAAATTTACACTAATTTCTGATTTGCTTAACAGTGCGTTCAGCTCACCCCAAATGCTATCAGCCTAATTTTCCTATTAGTACTTTTTTCTGCAAATTGCTTTAAAATAATGAGGAGCTGAAATAAAACTTGTCCCATGAAGAGAAAAATTGGTATAAATAGAGATTTAATTGTGCATGCTAATTGTTTTTAGCAGTGCACTTAATGTCAAAGCAACTATTAGTTGATAAAATCTAAAATTTGGAAAAGGGAGTCAGTGAAAACAAAAAACTTACAAAACTCAAGAATCATTATAAAGCTTATTCTCTATGCTCTAAACTAAGCTAAGCTAAACTAAGGGAAAAAAAGCCAGGGCTGGATTTTTCTGTGTTTACATTGCGTTTCTCCTTACTTAAGTAGCTTTGGGAGAAAATTAAACTTCATATAATATAATTCTAAATGGTAACTGTTTAAATGATTAAATGAAGTTTCCAAAAAGCTGCTGTAGTCTGGAACAGCTCAAGACTTTTGTTAGATAAACTGTGCTTCTCACGCAGCGTACCCAGTACCCAACACCCAAAGAAAACTCCCCTTTTGAAAGACTAGCCATATACTTCAAGGCTTCAAATCACATAGCAATAAATTCAAATGTATGTTGAATACATTGGAAGGACAAAGACAACCGGGAAGGACAAGGGACGGACGGTGCTGTGCATCTGGCTATCCATCACTCCTGACGCAGGACCGGTCACTTAACATCTCAGGTGGACCTTCCTCCTCCAGCTTTCAGTGCCTGCAATGTTCAAAGGAATCATAGAATGGTTTGGGTTGGAAGGGACCTCTAAAGGTCATCTAGTCCAACCCCCCAGCCCTGGGCAGGACATCTTCAACTAGAGCAGGTTGCTCAGAGCCCCGTCCAACCTGACCTGGAATGTCCCCAGGGAGGGGGCATCCCCCACCTCTCTGGGCAACCTGGGCCAGTGCTTCACCACCCTCAGCGTAAAACATTTCTTCCTTATATCTAGTCTCAATCTCCCCCCCTTTAGTTTAAAGCCATTCCCCCTTGTCCTGTCGCAACAGGCCCTGCTAAAGAGTCTGCCAACATCTTTTTTATCAGCCCCCTTTAAGTACTGACAGGCTGCAATAAGGTCTCCCTGACGCCTTCTCTTCTCTAGGCTGAACAACCCCAACCCTCTCAGCCTTTCTCCATAGCAGAGGTGTTCCCCCCCCGATCATTTTTGTGGCCCTCCTCTGGACCCGCTCCAACAGGTCTGTGTCTTTCTTATGCTGAGGGCTCCAGAGCTGGACGCAGTGCTGCAGGGGGGGTGTCAGCAGAGCAGAGCAGAGCGGCAGAATCCCCTCCCTCGACCTGCTGGCCACGCTGCTTTGGATGCAGCCCAGGAGACGGTTGGCCTTCTGGGCTGCGAGCCCACATTGCTGGCTCATGTCCAGCTTCTCATCCACCAGTACCCCCAAGTCCTTCTCGGCAGGGCTGCAAGGAAGGTGTTGCTTGTCCACCAGGAAGATGCTGGCAAACAGCGAATAACATGACTCTTTCCACAGAGACAGCGTCTGCCGTGCTAAGCACTCACAGATCCCTGGGACTGCCGACCATCCAGCTGTGCAGTGCTGCAAACCCAACCCACCTGCTCCAGCTACAGATGTTTACTGTAGGGAAGGTTCCTTGGTCCACGTCTTTGGTGGCCCTTTGCTGTACTCGTTACTTGGCTTGAGCTCACTCCCCTAATTAATGCTTCCACACCAGCTATGAGTACACTGGATGACAAGTGCTGCTTGAGACTTGACAAATAACTTGCCTTCCCGGCAAGTTACTCCCTTAACCCACCTACTATGCGAAGCAGAAGAGATGGTTTTGGCATGTTTTGAAGCAAATGAATAACCAGCATGGTTCCTATTTGTGTCTTCTAAGTTTAATACAACTTGATGTAAGGCTGAACTGGGTTAACATAAAACTAAAAATAGCTGGTCCTGTTATCAGAATTGTTCACTAATTTTGACACAAGCCAACATCTGTTTTTATTAGGAACTCATAGGAGTAATTTATCTAAACTAAATTGCAAAACAAAATTAGTATTATGCAGCTGGGCCTATTGCTTTCACTGTTTTTAATCTTTACCCAGCTTTCAAAGCCAAATAAAGAAATGCCAAATGCATCCTTAACTTTCCTGCTATCGCTCGCTGAATGTGTCAAACATCATCAGATGAACAGAGCCTGCCTTTTTCATCCAGGCAGAGGAGGAAGGACAAGCAGCACCCTGGCTCTCTCCTTTTTCATCCAGGCAGAGGAAGGACAAGCAGCACCCTGGCTCTCTTTAACCCTTGCTATCTGGATATGCACCACATCAGGCATGCCTTGACTGATGAAACCCACCAAAAAAGATGGGGCATCTTTCCAAAGCCATCATCCAACGGCTGCATTTTGATCTTTGGTTCAAAAAAAAAAACAGTAATTAGAAGAGAGACGTAAAAATCCCAGATGAAGGGTTTGGAGAGAAGGTGTGTTTTTCCCCCACACAAAAGGGTTTTCAGAACCAGTTAACTCACCTCTCCCTTTCCCACGGAAATGCATTTGTATGCCAGCAGCACGTTACGCCAGGCTTGTGTCTGTTAGACGGTGGATCTGAGATTCTAGCTGTGCGGCTCCGTACGCAGGATGAGCTGTCCATGGGGCAGATACCGGGTGATTTTAACTCCAGCTGTCCAGGACAGGAGAGCCCCACGTTCAGCTCTGCCACAGAGGTTCCTGCCGCGTCCCGCTCCCAAACGAGAGCCCTCTGTGGGGAATGCTGACAGGGCTAAGGGGGTTGCCCCCTCCATCGTTCTATGGAGAGGAGGTTTGAAGAGATTTCACTCACATAAAGGGGGTGGGGAGCACTGTAAAATGAACAAAACCATTTCATACCTTGGCATATTTTGTAAATTGTAATCTAGTTCCCAAGCCATCCCTATCAGCAACACTACGCCAAAAAATGTAGTCTATCTTCTTGTATTTCCAGGGTCCAGCTCTTCCCACCTCTCGCTCTAACCGGACACAGTGAAGTCACTCCGCTGCTTTCTGCTTCACACTCAAGTGATTGCTTGATCAGAAACAGATGTGCAGTTGCTGGATAGAACAAAACACAAACAGAGGTTGCAGGGGATAATATGTTTATTCAGTCATAAATATCCCCAGCAGCACCCTGGGGAAAGCAAGAACAACTGAAAATCACTTTGCTTCTCTGGGAAAAATGGAAGGCAACTGAAGCAACATAACGTTATGAGACTGAGGGGCTTTTCCCCCATTTTCTTTGCATAAGTTCTCTTTTTCAAATTGCATCATGCCTGTCATTTGGGTTTCCTGCCTTCTCAATCACAGCCTGCAGTCTGTCTTTTTGAGGTAGCATCTCTGGGTCACCCAGCTGCTGGTGGATCCATCATCCTCACGGTGACATCGCCTCTCGAGAGGAACGAGCCGCTCACTCAGGGTTCATGGTTCTGCAGCTCTGCTGCCGGGTGCCTGGCAGCTGCGCGCTCGGGGTGCCGTGGAGGGGCTGCGTCTCAGGAGGATGCTGAGCTCAGCTGAAGCCTGCGGGTGTGCACACTCTCACCTGCCTTTCAGAGGAGACCAACTTTGAGCCAAGTGACCACACGCTCTGTTTTTCCCATGGCAATACAGCCATCGCCGAAGGAACTTTTAAGTACTCGGGGGGGGGGGGGGATCTAACTTTAC
>NW_008796044.1:19204286-19238876 GCF_000699145.1 Aptenodytes forsteri
CTCGGGGGGGGGGGGAGATCTAACTTTACAAAGTGCACTTTCCTCCCTTCTAGATCTGATATGCCACTCGAAGACAATGCTAACTTAACAGTGGAGACAGGCCTGAGCTGCACAGTGTCAGAGATGCTCTCAGAGGTCCCCAGAGCTGGTGGCATTTGTTTGTACTGCGCAGGTGACCACAAAGCTCAGGCTCACATCTGGGTCTGAAGTTTTACTCAAACCTGAGCGCATATGTAACTCAGTAAAGGCAGTGCTAGCTGGGAGTACTTAAATCTAAAATATATCTCCTTTTAAGTCAAGAATTGAAGCATTGCTCACGTTTTACATACATGCTGAAGTCCCAGGGCAGGAAGAACTTTGTACTCACCTTTAATTGAAGCCTGACCTCAATTTGCATGCTTTTCAGAGAAGGGCTAGAATTGGGGGAGGTTTAGGAGTTCTGCCTAACCAAGACCTGTAAAAGTTTAGTCCCCCAGTCCTAAAGGACCCCAGCCCCCATCTCAGCTCATTCCCTGCACTCCTCAGAGCAGCCTGAAAGCTGCTGCCAGCCTCAGAGAGCGGGTGGCAGAGCCCCCGCATCCTCCCCGGCAGCACCGGGGGCCCCGCGGGGCCACAGCAGCACCGAACACCCGCCCCGAGTCCAAGTGTTCAAGAGATGCATGTCCCGAACCTCTGAAGCTGAGGATTGGCATCTCCAGCATATTCTTAATCTGCTCAGGGAGTGCTCGGGGGAAAGGCTGCAGCTTTCTTCTAAAGGACAGAAAAAAGAACAAGCATTTTATCTGCATCAGTTACTGGCACAGGGGCTTTTCCTTGCCTCTGTCCCAAAGCAATACAGTAACTCAGGTGTCATTTAATTAAATTAATCCATCTGAAATATTCACCTTGCACCAATTAGGTAAAACAACCTATAAAACCTCCTCCAAACAAGATAATTTGCTGTTTCAAGTCTGAATCATATTGGCCTGAGAATACAGCAACTACAACAGGTACACTAGAGACATGTGAAGGGATTTTAATTGCCTGAAACTCCAGTACTGTCAAACTGTAGGACAGGGAGGGAGAAGCCTTTATAGTTATCTCACTGTTATAGATGAGTAGGGTGTTTGTGCTTGAAATGCTTCTATGTGATAAGGGGCTTAAAATAGTAATCAACTTTTCTTATTCAAATAGATATCTGTTTTTCACTCCCGTGGCTTTCTGCATGTGCTCCAAGTCAGTAACTAGGTCACAGAGATGGGAGAAGCCGTGGGAGGAAAATAAATTCTGTATTCTGGGAATAATTCATGCAGCCAGTTTCTCTGCTGCGAGGCAGTATGGGGCTGGGGGACTGCGAGCGTAAAGGTTCCTCTGCCTGCAGGAGGTGCCAGCAGCAGGCACTGGCTGCAGCTGCCTGGGTCTTGGCTGATGTGCACCAAAGGCAACTGCTCTCAGAGGAGCAGCTCCCACCCAGAAATACCCCTGCGCTGCACTCACCCTCCACACATCATCACTTTAGTTCTGCCCCTGGTGACCGCAGTCTCCGAGAAGGTGGGTCAGGGCTGTGCCCATCGGGAAGCAGTCGCTGCCAGGGGAGCTCCAGCCAGAGCATCACCGCCCGCTCGCGCTCCCGTGGGATGCGCCACTCATCTGCTGCGTCAGGCTTCCAGCGGCAGGCGACTGGGAGGAGCTGTGGGGCAGATATGCTTTATAGCCTAAACATAAGTATTGCTCTGCTACCCAGTGGAGAATAGGGTAACTGAGCGCTTTAAGGCAAGCTGCTTTCCTAATCGCTGAACTATTTGTATGCTAAATGGCCCCTAGATCATCCACAAAAGGTGTGTGAGTGAAACTGTGTGTGACCACCCTCAGCGCTGGGGAAGGTCCCCAGCCATCGGAGCGCGCTGCCGAGGGAGGCTGGGAGGGCTGGGGCCAGGCTGGCACCCCAGGGCACTGGGGCAGTACTGTGGGTCCAGCCTGGCGGGACCCATGGGACGGCTGCCCACAGACGTGGCCCATCACGCCAGCGTGAGAATCCGGGGTTTCGCCTCTCAGCTGGCGAAGCTGCCAGGGACAAGCAACAGACACCTCAGAAAATTTTGCTTTCTGAAAATGAGATTTAAAATACATTACCCAGGAACAATTCTGAATACGTGTGTTTTAGTTTATAAGGATAACCATGATATACTTACAAATGCTTTTACTAAATAGGTGTTTGCATTCATATGCCTATATATATCTCCCATAGAGCTGACCACGTGTAGGCAGTCTGTACATACAAATGTCTCTCTCAAGGAGGGATTGCTCACTGTCAAAGGTACTACAATATCTGGTCCCTCACCCACCTCACCGTAACAGCCCAAATACTGTGATTTGTGTTAGTGGTGCTACAGTGATGAGATGGGGTAGTTTTATAAGCTACATCAACCAACTAATACATACCCAAACAGTGATACACAGATATAAAAGGCATAGTCTCTATTTATCTACACGTCTTCTAAACAGAGCTTCATTTTTCATATTAGTTAACAAACATAATTTTTCTACCCCTCTATTGCTGACTACATGTGAAAGCACACACCCTGCGCACGGCAGGTTGTAGATGTTGTCCGCCCCAGAGGAGCCTAGCTTGCCCGCTGGCTCAGCTCACCCCGCTGGCAGGATGCTCTCTTGGTCCCCTGGAACATCCTCCCACCTCCAGAGCATGCCTCCGCTTCCCACGGCCGAAACCAAGAGGCTGAATTCCTCTGAGCCGGAATACACATTACACCTTTAGAAAGCAACAAAATGAAGATGTTAATTATGAAGAGAGAAGCTGCCAGGATTATTAGAGATGTGTCGAGCAAATTAGAAACTGTTATTCATGTGGAGAATAGTTTAGCATATGCTTGCAATTTTTTTCATCTATTGAAACCCAAGACTCTAATATATTGAGCTGCTTCTTGTCCCCATGCTACCTACCTGTGGCAGGCATATCACAACGCATCCCCACACTTCCAATTTATTTCTATCTTCCAAAGGCACCTTTTTGGCATAATAACACACTGAAATGCTGCCAATAATTCCCTCCAGTGTATGGTGACGACCGGGCTGTGGTTCTGAAAAAGAAAGTTCTACAGATGGTTCCTTCAGATCAAGTTAGCATCTCCTCACTGCTAGCCGACTATGCCATATTGTAGCTTAATTAATAATAGCCTTCTCTGGAATTTATTCATTAAAACAACAAAAAAAATGCATAATGCAATGTGGCAGATCCTCAGCAATTCACACTAACCTCGCATGGTAGCAGTCACATTCCTGCTAAAGCAACGGGGAATTTAGATTATGCAAATGTGAGGTTGTTAGTTTAGAACTGAAAACGTAACCAAGAGATATTTGTCTTAACAATTCTTGCAGAGCTGATTAGGTGGCTTCTGTATGTGCCTGTGTAAGAGAAAGCACGCATGGGCTCCTCGACTGTTTTCAGGCTGCAAAGCATTTTGAGCTCTTACTGTTTTTCAGGCATTTGCATGCTTTCTTAAGCATTTAATTTCCAGTTCTTCTTTCCTGAAACAAGCATGTTGTAGCTGTCACAAATCTGTATGCACACATAATCGTACAATCAATTTGTATGTACAACCAAGCAACTGAGTGTGTACGAGTAAGTGCATGTATAATGACAATACGCTCACATTAGTTATATTAACGCCTGTTTATTTCTAGGTATGATGTTCCAAATAACTTGCAGTAAAACTGCAAAATAATATGATTTTATTCTTCATGGTGCCTACAGTGGGTTAAGTATGATGATATTCAGGTATACTGAATATTTAATGTATATATCTTATTAGGTGCAAAAAATTTGCTCTGTGATGTGCTGGAGAAAGAAGCGCTATGAGAGAGTGATTAGGGACCCATTCAGGCAACAGAAGTTTATAGGTCCAGAGAACTTTGGACTCCATGAGCTCCCCGAGACCCGAGAATCTGGCTGGCACCTGCCTGTCAAAACAAAAATAAACATTACAGACCCCAACCTTGAAAACAGTATTTCTGAAGTGAAGCTTTTGAAGACAGGAGATCAGCTCTGAAGCACAAAATGCCTGCAAGGTTGGCAATGTGTCAAACAGTTCTTACGTGACATTACCTTAACTATCCAGCTGCAATCCAGTGTATGTATGTTGAATGCTAATATGATGCAATCGTTATACAGAGGCACAAAAATTTTCTTCCCCAAAACCCAAGTGAAGCTTGAAGCACGTCAACCAGAAATGTCAAAGTCATGAATAAAATGAGAGGGGGAAAAAAGAAGGTTATCTCAAGGTAATTGTAGGCTTTTAATGAAAGGAGTCATGCTAGACTCAAAGCCGTGTCACATCACACAGATATGTAAATAATACCGACAGATTAATGCTGAATCTATGAAAGAAATCAGACTCATTCATTCAGAAGCTTTTAACACCCAGTTGTGGATAACATCTGGTACATCACCTTTGGACCAAACCAAAGCACAGATGGATTGCAGTGAGTTGCAGGACTGACCTTGCAGGACATGGCTGACCTTTATGCCATTTAATCTTTGAGTAAGTCACTGTTACCCACAGCAAAGCACCTGAGCTGGTGGTCAGCAGGAGTTTTCCACTAACTACAGGTGGCAGCAGGACGAGCCCCACAAATACAGACGTGGTCAGCAGCAACAGAAGTGCACCGCTCCTGCTACAGAGGTGGCAAGAAGAAATGTTAATCCTTGCCTGCTGTTTATTTAGGGTGCCTAATACAAAGGAAATTGGGATATTTGTTTTATCGATGCCTGGGTTTCTTCACTTAGAGAAATCCTAGGTCACGAGTAACTGCCGAAAGCGCAAATGCCTTCCTGCATAGGAACAGCCGTCCTAACCTGGTGCACAGAGAAACCTCTGGAGCAGATGGACAGATAAAATAATTACATCTGACAGCTAAGGTGTCAGTCCCATAGAAAAATCTTGTACTTTGAAAAAACACATTTAAAACTTAAGTTTAAAAATCCACATGCACACTCAAAACCCCATACTGTTTGAACTATGTTTGTTTTGCTTCCCTTTCCTCCTCTTCCCATTTTCCTGATACTCTGTCCTCCCAGTTTCTAATGAGAAACTGTCCAAATTTGAGTTATAAATGCTAAATGTACAACCTTAGACCTGCACCAAAATCAGAATTTTTTAATCAGGTGCCTCTCTTACTTGGCAGTCCAAATATAAAAATAAAACATTTATTTCTTCCAACTTCAACTGCACATTCTTGCTTTCTACTAACTTTTTGCCTGCATTAATTCAGCAGCAAGGTTCTCAGAGAAGAGCTCTGCCCTCAAGCTCTGGTAGTGGCTTTCCATCTATTCCAACAACATACATCAAAATTTTATAAAAGCCGTAAAATATGCTGCAGTCAAGTTTTATCTTCTCTCTTTGAACATGCAAATAATTTGACTCCATCTTATCCAAACACTCAATAACCGGTAATAGGAAAGAGCAGGATAATTTACCGGCTGGTGTTGGCAGAGGAAAGGGGAGAAGGGGCAGGGGGAAAGGGAAGATGCTGCTGCTTTTGTGTCTAAGGCACTTTGTGTGAACAATGCTGCTGCTGGAGAAGACTCACTTCTTTCTCAGTCTTTTATCACCATGCACCTCTGATCTTTTCCATTTCTGAGAGAAAGAAAAACCTGAACACAAGCTCCCGCTTGCCACCACGCTGCCGTTCCCAGCTCCCTGCCCTCAGTATCAGCATTCCCGTCCCCTTTTCCATTCACTCATTGAACAGCCTCTCCTCCCAAGTTCAAACCCCATCTTACAGCACGCGTCTTGCTCAAGGACTTCTAGCAACAATCCAGACATGGAGAACATTACAGATCAGAAACCGGCGCTGTCAGCAGTGTGCACTGCCAAAGCCGGCAGCCTCAGCTTCTGCCCAACGCCCCGGGGAAGCCTGGCCGGGTGGTTTGCTCGCTTGAACGAGTGTTTGTGGCTGCAGCCTTTGAGCGGGATGCTCTCCCCACCGAGAGCACGAGCACCAACCTGACCCTCTGCAGCCCGGCTTTGGAAACACCAAGGTAAGTGAGACACCCGAAAGGCTGGGGACATGCAGAGCTCCCTGGAGAGGGCTCAGCCATACCCTCCATGTCTGCCTTCGGTCTGGCCAGTAAACGGGCTGAGCACTGTCTCCAAAACCAGCAAATAGGGCTGGGGCGTTGGGCAGCCATGGGCAAAGCAAGAGCACGCAGGGTGGTAGATGTTCTTCATTCAGTCTTGCTGCACATAACTGCAATAATCAACTAGTGAATAATAACTGACTTGGCACTGGAAGAGCACTTCAACAAGGAATGGGACTGGCTGCAGCCCACTGCTTGCCAGGTGTTTCGGGACAGTGTTTTGGTGGGCAGAGCCTTCATCCAACAGGTCTGTGCGTGCACCGCTGAGGTCGGAGGGCGGTTAGCACGTGTCCTCAGTGAATCAACAGCGGGGCAGCCGGAGCTGAGGTGGGCGCCCACCTCCAGTACACCAGCCACCCCAGCCAGGTGTCCCTGCAAGGAAGGTCAGGCAGCCCTGCAGAGCCCCTCGCCAGCCGACGCCGTGCAGCAAGCTCCCTGCGAGCTCCCTGCGAGCTCCCCGACCCAGCGCCTTCCCGGACTGCACTCCGCAGCGTGTGTGCACAGGCAGCCCGCAGCCGCCCAGAGAGCCCAGGCTCAGCTAAATCTGCACACAGAGAGGCATCCAAGAGTTAATTAATCTTTTGATTCTGTTGTCCTCTCTGAGAATCAGGCAAGGGAAACAGAGGAAAGTATATGGCAAGGAGACAGGCTAGCAGGCCAGAATACAAGCAGCAGATCTAGGCACTCCATGGGCTTGCGTTTTCCAGAATTACTTTCACTGATTTTAATTAAGCTCTCCCCAGACTCACCAGCTTGGAGAGATTAAAGCAAGAGAGATCACACAAAAGAACTTGGGCTCCACGTAGCTTTCCCTATAAGCTTTTACAGTTCTGTAATTGAATTCACGTACAAATGCATCACAATTGCGCTGTGTGAAAAGCCATGCTGACCTACTTTCAAGCCAATTTATATGTACCCCATGGATGCTTTAAGTCACTTTATAAACCGAATATCTTTTTTGTCTTTGTTAGACAAATGTAACCTTTATTGGCAAAATCAGAAATCCCTCTTGTTCTGCAAAAGAGCTGTTCTATTGAGAAATATTGCACAAGGTTTACTTACAAGAAATTATCTTGCATTTCCACATAATCTTAATCATTTGCTATTACTATGTACATAGCAGGTGTTATTTTTAATTGCTGCGGCTGCAACAGAGTCCAGCGGACAGGCTCGGAGTGCTGCAGGAGGCAGAGCCGCCTGGGTGCTTGCCTCCAACACCAGCTCCTCGCCGTGAGTGATGAACAGCGGGACCCGCGCCCCAGCCCCTCACAGCACCACGGGTCACAGCCAAAAGGCCCCTCTGCATCGCCTTCCCACCCCGGTGCCAGCCACAGCCTCCGAAAAATACATGCCTAACCAGCCTCTAAATCACCAGAGCTGGGAGGGCTTTTCTGGTAATATTTAGTGTTTTCTTTTCAGTCCTAAATGCCAGAACTCTGGAATTGCCCCTGAACCTCAGTTTCTTTCTTTTCCTAATGAAGAATGCAGCCTTGTCAGCTGGAGGAGCAGACAACCCTCTTCTCTCCCCTGCTCAATGCATTCTTTTCAAGACATCCGTGAAATATACATACATGAATGTCCTAATTTTGAAAGTCTGATACACAGTATTTGAATAATTTAACCTGGTAATGCTGTGTTTCCTTGTGGCCGTGGAGAGGGCATTAAGCAGGCTGAAGGAAGGACGCAGCCACTCTGAGAAGGCAGAAGCCTGCGTAACAGGGCGGGATGCAATAAAGAGAGCTAGGAAGAAAACGTTCAAGCCGATTTCCAGACAAGAACGACACTATGATGGAACTTAAACTGCTTGCAAAATTGTATTGTTTTGATCCAATTACCCGCAAAAAAATTCTACCCAACACACCTAAGAAACAAACTGAAGAAAATATACATTCTGGGAAAAACCAAAGAACCCAAAAACCTTCCAGATCAAACGTTCACTTTGAATGTGTGTTTTCCTATTTCCACTTTTGTATTATCTTGTATTATCTTAATTGTACAGCGTTCAGTTTCAAGACCAGCATACCTCACCCAGGCTCTGCAAATGCTCTCCGATCTCTCCTGCTGTCCGCACATGTGCCAAAGGAGAGGAAAGGGGAACAATTCATACCTCTCTTATTTAGGTGTCCAAGAGCAGCGGTGTGAACAGAGGTGAAGACAAACCATGCCACAGCACGGGAGGGGATGCGGGAGCCCAGCCAGGCACTGCCAGCAGCGCCAGCCTGCAGAGCCAGACTGGGGTATTTGCAATAAGCAGCAGGACCCTTTTGCAATATCCCCACAGTTCACTGCCCATTTTGTCAATATAAATTAGGAGCTTCCTTTTATGCTTAAACTTGAAAACCTGCCTACAGCAGCTGGAGCTCTTTGACAGCAATTAGATAAGGTGTGTTCGATAGCAAGTTAAATTCACTCACACACTAACCCTCCCCTCTCCTTCCCACCCCCTACTTCAATTTTAACAGGTGAACTTTGTTATGACATTTAAAAAGTTAGACTGATGGCTTTTTAATCTTCTGTCTTAAATAAGTCAAGGCAAATCATAATTCTGTTACCAAATAAATAAAATATTGAGACATGAAATAACTTTGAAGAACCCAAGAAACAAGCTATCTGTAAACAACTCACGCAGAGCAGAAATGCAATATGCTTAGCTCCTAGAAGGCTAAACTTGCAAACTAATTACTACATGTAGATACCCATTTTGGAGGCTTTTGTGCATTAAATAAGTCAAGGCAAATCATAATTCTGTTACCAAATAAATAAAATATTGAGACATGAAATAACTTTGAAGAACCCAAGAAACAAGCTATCTGTAAACAACTCACGCAGAGCAGAAATGCAATATGCTTAGCTCCTAGAAGGCTAAACTTGCAAACTAATTACTACATGTAGATACCCATTTTGGAGGCTTTTGTGCACGTGTGTGTCCTTCCAGAACAGCAAGACAGCTAAGCCAGGAGATGCCTGCCATCCAGTCCTCAGTGGGTTTCATTTTTTGCTTCACTTCACAAGCAATAACTGCGGAATGATAAGGATTTGCAAAACAAACAGAAAGCTGCAGAGTGCCTGTGTTTGGAAGCTCTGAGCATGACAATCCATTTCAGGGCCTATCTCCCCCCTCGCTGAGATAAACCCCTCCTGAGCGTGCTGCACAAATCTCCTACCAGAAACATAAACAACCCCAAAACTTGTTATTTTCTTGGCACAATTAGCACTCGGAGCATGGGACCTGAGCACCCCATCCATCCGCAGTTTGCATTTGCACAAGTTCTCCTCCTCGTATTTGAAAGAGGACAAAAATGGATGTTCCCTTCCACGAAGCACAAAACTGAGCTGGTTTCATCGCCAGCCTTTCTCCGTGGGTTGCCATGAAGGTGGCATCCACGCTTCCATCCTCTTCTTTCGCCCCCCTTTGAAGGTAAATCATTTCCAGCGTGCAGGGCGAGCTGAGGGTCGAGCGGGACGGGGACCAGCCCCTTCACACCCCCCACGCAGCTCCAGGGGGGTGCACAGGGCTGAGCCTGGGGCCAGGGCTGGGCAGGGCTCGACACGGGGCAGGACAGAGAGCCTGGCTTACTGCTCAGCCCAGACAACTAATGTGACGACGCTGACCTTAATCCCAGCCAAAATGAAAAATGCTCTGTCACCAGTAGAAATATTTTGGCAAAGCTATACCATTTTTCAGGGGGTGGGTTTTTTCCTCAGGGCAGGGGAACTCCCAACGGAAAATGGAAACCCATCACCACCACTTCCATCAGAGAGCAGATTTTTCACTGATCGATGCTGATGAGAAATTCACCAGCAGCAGCATTTTTTAATATTTTTTTGAGCATTTTTCTTCGAGAACATACGCTATGTCACAGATACATATGCTTTAAAAATAATTACGAATAATATTTTTTACTATTTTCCCAACACTCTTCAAGGACGAGCAAAAGCACCGCACTCCTTCATTAGTAAGGCGAAACATTCTTCTGTGCCTCTAAAACTACTCCAAGTTGCATCTTCCGTGACCCTGGAAAGTCACATTCTTCACCCATTGCTCTCTCGGATGGGAGGCACCTTAGCATTAGCAACAGATTGAGAAGCACCAGCAGTAATGATGCCCTTGCTTCCAGGGCTCGCTGAGCCGCGTGGTGGTTATCTCCCTCCCCAACTGCACACAGGACAAGTTTCATTTCTAATAGACACCACTGTGCTGGGATTTATACCAACAAAAATGTAGCATGCTTTCTTATGGGATGCTTCATAGCAAACACTATTAAATTTCATCCTTATCAAACACGACATATCCCGTGTATCCCAGACAGACTGCTCCCAGGCGCTTAGCTGCCCCACGCACTGTAAGAAAGAAAACGGAATGAGAAAATAGTAAATATCAGCCATCTTTTTTCCAACGAAAGGTGCTGTTTTCCTGTGGAGCAGGTGCCCGGTGCACACAGACTGTGCCAGCCCCCAGAGCGACTCCACCGCTGGGCTTCCTCTGCTCTCCTCCTCCTCCTCTGAAAGCAAGTGAGCCGCGGTACAGCCTGCTGTCAGCCCCACGAAGCCAGCATAAAACCCACAGCAAGCAGAATAGCGCTTACTTGCCACGCCACTGTCCACTTGGTACTAAAACACATCGTAATAAGGAGCAGCAGGAGCAGCTGCGGGGGGTGAGCTGAGCAGCTGGTGGCCCCGTCACCCAGCTCCTATCCCCTGAAACACTGGGGGATCAGTGTTCTGCCTGTTCAGAACGAAGTTCAGGTTTCTTATCCCATTTCTTTTGAACCGATACTCAGCTACACGGGACAGGACTCGCAAAGCCCCTGCAACAGGCACCCCGGAGAGTGGAGGGACCATGCTGCCACCCCTGCCACGATGACCACGCCACCACCCCTGCCACCACGCCACAGTGGCCACGCCAAGGCACCACGCAGCTCTAGGGAGGTCTGCGGTGGTGCCTGCAATACCAGGTGCCGGGGTGGGATTTCTGCAGCGTGGACACACACCCACCATCCCGTGGCCACCAAGCAGACATCACTGCTTGGTTGCTGCACATCTTGGGTGGATTTGAGCTGGCACCCCAGGGCAGCGGGCAACACGTGAGTTCCCGGCAGCCCAGCGTGCCGGGTGCTGCTTTGTTTCGCTCCACTCCTAAGCCCAAACCCCAGCGTCCATTGCTTCACCCAGGGAGCAATCGAGCAGCGTCTGCCCAGGCTGCTGCTACCAGCTCAGACTGCTGTGCTCAGCACGGCATCTGTGCATTTGCTTGCAGGTGAGTTTAGACATGATTGATATAGCCCTGGGCAGCAAAGCACTTAAGTGTCAGCATTGACACTTAAGTGTTTTGCTGAGTGATCGCTTTTCCATCCAAGAGCAGAAAATACATTCTGTTTTACAGATGGAGGAACTGGAGTACAGCTGCCACAGGGAAAGGGTCTCCTACACCAGCGATTTCTGCGGCCGTTGCCATTTCTGGCAGGCTGTGGTCACTTCCAGCAGCAGACAGCGAGAGCACCCTCCCGCACGAAACCTCACAGGATGGCACAGCCCACAGCCAAAAGTGCTGGTGGCCCACCCATGCTGCAGTTTTCAAGGCTGAAGCAAATTTAACAAATATTTGTAAAATTTCTCTATCATCAACAAGACTTGCTAGCTAAGCACACCCTGGGGGAATAACGCTGTTCCTGTCTGGATGAGAAACCATACTCATTTAGACACTAAGCTCATTATCTAACACCTCAACAAATTGTTTTATTCTAATACAGCCATCTAAAAATGCAATTAGATTTTATATTAATAAAAAGTAAAGGAGACTGGACAAATACAACGGAGGGGAAATCCATTAAGAGACACTAAATATGAAAGATTCGTCTTGCTTTGCAAGTTTCAAGAGCTGAAACCAGCGAGAGGCAGGTGAGTATTTGGGGGAATGTCAGAGAGATCTGCCTTGTTTCTTTTCTCTGCATCCGCTCACGGCCACGGCTGGAGATGGGTCCTGCGAGAGGACGGTGCACATCCCAGAAAGAGTCAGCAGGGCAGCACACGAGTCGCCTGCATCTCCGTGTACACGCACCTTGTTTGGCAGGAGAGGAGAATAAAGCTGTTTGCCTTAAGAAACTTCAACACAATTTTATTTTCAGACCAATAAAGCCCCAAAGGAGAAAGAAGCAATTTTGTTCACATAAAATTAGCCCTTTCAGTCAGAGTCTTTACAATTTTTTAAAAAGCATATCGCCCTGTCTCTGCCCTGCCAATCTGCAGCTCTCCCTCTATATTTCTAATAAGTCTAAACTAATTAAATTAATTTCCCAGAATAATAACCTCCCAGGGACATACAGCTAGATAATCCTTAACTCCTCATGAAGTTAGTTTCCTGTAGGGTTGGGGAGCAATTACAACTCATTAGTCATCTGTCGTACAAGGAGACAAGAGGGTTTTATACTGATTGTTTTTCCAAGAGCACCATGAAAGAAAGCAAGTGCATGGATGTCCGTGTTAACAAAAACTTTACGGGGAGATAGCATCAAGTGAGATGCTTGATGTGCAAGAATATACACAGCTCTCCAATCTTAATTTACAAAAAGCAAATCCTCCCTCCCAAGCAGGAGCAGACGAACAGCCTGCCTGCAGTGCAGCTGCTGCGATCCTCTTGGGGCAGGCCGGCTGGGGAGATGCCTCCATACCAGGACCAAAGGCAGGTCCCCCCTCACCCGGCGGGTCAGGGGATGCCACGGCCCTAGATCCTTGTGCATCCCACGTATCAGCTGCTGCTAAAGCTCCTGCACATCCCGACTGCAGGAATAGCTGCTAAAACCAGAGGGGTAACTCTGCCATCATGGTACCAAGTGAGCGTCCCAGCATGCAATGTCTACCCAGAACTTTGCAGGAGCAGAGAGACCGCTGAGTTTCCTCGGGAAACTCGACAAAAGCCTCGGGGGACCGTGAAAGCCACAGCTGGCCATCCCCAGGAACAAAACACTGCTGGCTGGTTCTGCAAGTCACACATCGGGTAATTGCCCAGTAAATCTACGTATTAATACAGGTAAAACTATTAATGTCATGCAGTATTATCACACTATGTATATTATATACGTGTACTAATACCAGCATAGTACATACTATACAAAATTATACAGTGTTATGTTAATACTGACAAGTAATTTTTGCCAGCTCCCTGTATATCTCTCAAGCTTTGCTTGCCGTAGAGCAGGGTGGAATAGTTTACATAAAATCCAAATTGGGCAGAAATTAGCCTTTTCTGGGTATAGAGCACAATGACAAGAACAGCAGAGGCTAAAGAGTTTTCACCTGAGTGAAAGGTATTGACGGTATGTCCTGAAGCAGAAGTTCAAAATACTGATCCAGATACCTGGAAAACAGCGTACGTACCCATGAAACTTCAAACTGTAAGACAGATATAACCTAGGTTTTCTAAACAATGGTTATAATAGCATCATTTCAAATTGTGTTCCTTATGCTGGGTGGTGAATGCAGAATTGTGTATAAAATCATTAATTAGACTATCAACAGCAATAACCAGTTCGACATTAGACTACCAATAACAAGTTTCCTGCTGCATCGCCAGCTCAGGCAGGTAAAGGAAACACCAAAACTGTTTAACTGGATGCACAGGCAGGTTTCCAGCTGAAAAATACATTCGGAAAAACACTTGCTCAGGGTGGAGCCCGAGACTCTGGAACTGCAGCACACGCAGCCAGGAACCCAGCGACATTTGTGGGGCACAAAGTACATTTGAAATAAAGTACCCATTTGGCTTAACTTAGATAATTTATTTTTCCTGTCTGATGTCCAGCTATCTTCAAAATTTACATCTGCAGACTTGATTGGAGCCTTTCATGTTCTACTTTTGAACTATATGTTGTATATGTAACAGTGCAATAATTTTGACATTTCAAATGCCAACAAATGGCTACAAAATTGGCCCCTTGTGAATAATAGCCCAGCAGCATTTACATGTAATTATTTTGCCCAGGAATTTAATTTGCTAGACATAAAAGTTATGCTGAATGAAAGAGCACTGGATAATGATCTTTAAGCACAGGAAAGAGACAGCCGTTACTATAGGCACTGAAATACATGCCACTCTTCCCGAGTCATAAAGCAAATTCCCTGCAGCGAGGAGCATTTCTGCTACAAATTTATATAATGCTTTATGATGAACGGCACTACTTATTTTGCAAAGGCTGTAAGTATGTAAATCATCAGTCACCACGCTGCCAGTTGCACATGGTTATTTGAGTTACCCCCGTATTAGTGCAAACCTGTGTCCCCTAGGGCTGTGGAGGAGGAGGAGGAGGAGGAGGGTGCTGTGGCCGCTGAGGCTAGCAGTGTGCGTCGGAGTTGAGGGTCCACACTAACACCACAAACAGCTACAACAGGGACAGCAACAGGAAGATTTTAGCCCATTATTAGTGCAAGTTGATGTCTGATGTAATGCTGTTTATTCCACCAAGGTGATCTCTCTGGCTGCTGTTGGTGAGGGTGAGAAAAGCACGTTGCTTTTGGCAATACGCATTTGCCAGTGCACTTGCTTTTAAAAAAGTAACCTTCTGCCTTCTGGAGCACACAGTACTGCGTTGTAACTGACCTTTTTAAGAGTAGTGTCTTGTGAGCAGTTCTAAATACATAGTTCAGATTCAAGCAACTACCAAGGGGCTTCTGGCAACTGTATTACTCAAAATAAATATAACTACTGTTAGGAAAGAAAAGATTGTCTTATCATCTTAAAAGACAAAAAAAACCCAAAAGGAAATTAAACAAAGCAATACAAAATAAAAACCAAGGAGAATCTAACGCAGGGGATACAGTGTTAATCCCATATCTGGGAAGAATATAGAATATCTGTTATATTTGTATAGATATATAAAATGCCTGTTTCACCAAATGTGAAATACAGAGCTGGGCTTGGGACAAAATCAAAAAAATTAAAAAAGTAAAAAAAAAAAAAAAGTTCTTCAGGTAGGAAAATTCTCAGAATTTTTTTAATTATCAGTTAAGGTAAAAGGTCATTTTCACCATTCGTGTAATACTCTGACACATCCTACCGTCACGGAGCAAGCCCTGCTGTCCCATCGGGCTCCCCACACCGAGCCCGGCGCAGCCGCAGCCTGGAGGAGGATTCGCGGGCGCATTGGGTTGTCCAAGCCCACGAGGACGCTGGGCTGAGCCCCACGGAGGGTACCGCGTCCCCAGCCCCTCTTCAGCCACAGCCTTAACCTTATTCCCTAACTCATCACTTACACTTTCAAAACACATGTAAAAACACTATTTTCCTCAGCATATATGCATATTTAAGCACACATTCTGGCACATTGAGGACTTGCACTGCAAGTAAACTCTAAATTAAGACTCTTAAAAGCTAATAACAGAGCCACGGGAAATCCCTAAATCACAGGAAACCAGCCAACAGAATTACACACAGCTCCCAAAACAAATGCCTATTTCCATCCCAAGAACCATACAATAATCTGAAATAGATAACTTGCAGCAAGAGGTTATCGCTTTTGTGAGTCACACGCAAAGCAGCGTTCAGGTGTGGTGTTATTTTTTACATTTATTTGCATTCTGCAGTTTCAAGAAGATGAACATCGAAATGCGTTGCAGGAATACTGGATGCGCGTGTCAGTACACACGCGCAAAACTGTGCTGGGGCAGAAACGGGCACATTGCTAAGGGAAGATTCAGCAAAAATTGGATACAGTATCTTGTCCCACTTTTGACACTAAAAACAATAAATTGAAGCTAGATTTGAGTGACAATTTCCAAAATTTTAAGGCTAAATAGATTATTTATATCCCATACCTGTACTTAAGGCTGTGACATAAATGTCTAGATCCTGAATTGCACAGTATTGGCCGACTTGTACAGGGTGCCCAGAGGCTAAGTGGGACTTACTAAACTCCAGCCCATCCTTTCCGGAGTGCTAATTAGCTCTATTTAATAACAAACCAACATATTTTGAGTACCTGGGCTGCCCAGAATTACTAGCTTTGGACGACAGTAAGCACTGACTGAATTTAAAGCAGATGGCATTTGAGAAATTTCTTACCGTTTTCATCTTGATTTACTCCAGATAAAGTTCTTACATAACTTTGACATTTAGTGGCTTAATCTAGGGAGAAATTTCCCATTCCTTTTCCTGTACTCTCTCTCTCTTTTTTTCATCTTTTTTAAGATTTAAAGTTAAATGTTGATCCTGTCACTGTTGAAATAGATTAACTTTTCTAGTCATCAGGGAAAAGTAATCAATGAAGCATAATGCGAGCTGTCCGATAGTCATATTTCAGTTCAGACTGAAGAAGCCAAACACCTCCATGAGGGGAGGCGGTGGCAAGCGGCGCTGTCGGCTGTTCTGGTTGAGTGCGTGTTCGTTATCACAGAGCCAAGGACAAGCCTGAAGCAGCTGGGGACTGGCAGGAAAAGTTACTTTAGCTAAGCAATACGAACCAAGTCATTAGCCATCTCTGAAATGCCTTTCATCTCCTAGGAGACCTGGGATTCGGATGAACTGCCTACCCTCCGCAGGTTTTTTTCTGTGTTTGGATTAATCATGGGTGTTGCTTGCTCAGTTTTGACTTTCATAGGCTGTTTGGCCTTCTATTTACCTACCTCCCTGCTTCAACGCCTGCCCTAATCATCCACATAAGAGAGTTTGAGTCTTGAGGGGCAGCTAGAGCAACGATGCTACAGAGCCAAACAGCAGCTGTTTGTGCTTGCTCTAGTCCAGAAATCATACCAAACTAATCAGCTGACAGTGCAATTCATGTCATTTCATACAAAATAAAAGCCTACTGTGAGTCAGAGTATGAGATTAGATGTAGTACGGTGTCCCTATATAGCTTCTTGATTAGAGTTTACTCAGATACGACCAGCTAAACATGTGGGCAGACGGCTCTGCACCCGCTCACAAACCACGGCTGCGGCCACACCGAGCTCAGACCAATTTTTGTTTATGAGGCAAAACTATAAAAGAACTTATAAAAGAGCTCAGGCTTAGAGTGAAGCAATAAAAGCGATGTTTCTTGGGACACTGTTCAAAATCCTGTGTGCAAGCCCATAAATCTCCATGTCCATGGAAGCCTCACTGCTGGCCTACAGATGTGCTGGCAGGGCCCGGCACCCAGCCCCTTCCCAGCCACCAGCCCAGCGGGACTTTGTGAAAGAGTTAATACAGCCCTCAGTAAGGGTAAAAAAAAACCCACCATAATCATCCCTGAATCTCCTTAATTTACTCTCTACCAATCCTGCACCTCTCCAGCTCCTTGCTTTAAATAATACAAATGGCAAAACTCGGCAGCATTAGCGTCAGGGTTTTACCCTTAATTGCTTAAAGTAGGAGGTTGATATCATTAGGGTCTCTATAGGGTCAGTAGAGAGGGAGCAGATGCCTCATTTAGGTAATCTAAATCACCCTAAGTTACAGAACGTCAACAGGAGAGCCAAGACAATCAGCATCCTAACTTGGTCACATCACCTAGCTTTAAGCAGCCACCTGCTTTAACCTCATCAGCTTCCTACCATGGATTCCTCCAAGGTGTGCAATCTCTGCTTTGATTATCCAGTCTCTTCCCAGGAAAGATTTCCTCCTTTTGAAAGGAAAAAGTCAGCCAAGAGGAGAATATCTGGATAAAATCTTCTTGGGTTTTGAACCAGGACACATTTCTATCCAGAACAAATTTTATTACATAATTGTTCTAGTTAAACTAAGCTTAGCAAAGTACTTTCTCTAAAACTAGACAGAAGCTGTAGAAAGACAGAAGCAAAGACAAATCATGGGATTATGCACAATGTGTAGAAATAGGACACTGACAAGTATTCGGTTAGTAAGATTGTATGGAGTCTTGTGGGATCTTGAGCCTCCTGATTTGACCAAAAAGACTAAATCCTGATGAATCCAGTTATAAGTTATCAGAAATGAAAGCTTAATACTGTGCTTAATCTTTACATTTTTATCTTGGAAATCTTCCCACATTCATTGCATAGCCAGAGCCAACAGCCTCATGAAAGTTGTGAAACTCCATCACCCTAAGTTACAGAACGTCAACAGGAGAGCCAAGACAATCAGCATCCTAACTTGGTCACATCACCTAGCTTTAAGCAGCCACCTGCTTTAACCTCATCAGCTTCCTACCATGGATTCCTCCAAGGTGTGCAATCTCTGCTTTGATTATCCAGTCTCTTCCCAGGAAAGATTTCCTCCTTTTGAAAGGAAAAAGTCAGCCAAGAGGAGAATATCTGGATAAAATCTTCTTGGGTTTTGAACCAGGACACATTTCTATCCAGAACAAATTTTATTTAATAATTGTTCTAGTTAAACTAAGCTTAGCAAAGTACTTTCTCTAAAACTAGACAGAAGCTGTAGAAAGACAGAAGCAAAGACAAATCATGGGATTATGCACAATGTGTAGAAATAGGACACTGACAAGTATTCGGTTAGTAAGATTGTATGGAGTCTTGTGGGATCTTGAGCCTCCTGATTTGACCAAAAAGACTAAATCCTGATGAATCCAGTTATAAGTTATCAGAAATGAAAGCTTAATACTGTGCTTAATCTTTACATTTTTATCTTGGAAATCTTCCCACATGCATTGCATAGCCAGAGCCAACAGCCTCATGAAAGTTGTGAACGTCCACTAGATCTTTGTCAACAAATCTAGATGGAGAAGTCTCTCAAATCATTAGAGGAAATGAAAGAAAAAAGTCTTTACGGGTATTTCAAGTACTTCTCTGCAGTAGGAAAACCAACTCTTCTCTCTCTCTCTGCAGATACACAACAGGTTGTTCATTATCTACCTGAGGATTTTTAACTAAAAAGAAGCCTCTCTAAATAGTTTTTTTCCATACTGTAGATTGTGAATTCCATGTTACCGTGCTTATTTGCAATTGATAAAATAAGAAGCAAAGCCCAGTTTCGGCTGGGTAGCTGCAGGAAGGACAACCCCCACCGTAGCTGCTCACGTGTTCGGATGTGAAGCTCTGTTTCTATGAATGCACATGTATACCCTTTACAACCAGCTTTCAGACAACATTCGTCCTCAGAGAACCACACCGCTGACAAGTTTCTGGAGATCTCAGATGTAAAAGAAAAATAAATTTAAAAAATAATTTCAAAATAGAGTGATCATTTGCAGAAGTTTTTTTCCCATAAAACTCACATTTTTCATTGAATAGCGTATTTTACAATTTTTACCCCTCCCCATTATTCAAAATAATAAAGAAATATATGAGCTAATCTGCATGCCCATGAGAAATCAAAGCTATGGACATCAATCACGTTACAGAAGATGTCAAACCTTGAGTTGTTTGCTAGAACAATATCCCATATGTTGGCAGATTTGTGGCAATACCTGCCTGGACTCAGTCACAATCAAGGCCTCTGAACAAATCACCCCAAACCATTTGCTTGGTTTTTCAAGCAACGATGTTATTTGTTTTACAGAAAACACGTGCATCCTCTGACTCCCCATGTCCTCTCCTTGGCAGAACCGCTGCCGTCGGTCAACCGCAGTCCACGAGTCTGAAAACCCGGGAGCTCGTGCTCTCCGAGGGGCACCGGAGCACAGCAATGCGCAGAAAAGGAAACGCAGAGGAAAAGCTAGCCCCCTTATTTCAGGCTTTTGGGGTGGATTGTTAATGTTCTCTGTATTAATTCAAAGTCTTCTAGGTTCCAGTCCCCCCAGCCCCTCCTGACCCGGGGAGGTGCACAATCCCACCCTTTCTGAGCACGCTTATTCCCAAGTTTGGCACACCGGACAAAGGTGTGGCTGTCCTGTTTTATCCCGTAGAAGGAATGTAGGCAGGCTTTTCAAAACACCCAGAAGCAGTCTATTTCCCAAAGTAATGACAGGCATCCTACTGAAATCAATAGAACATTAATTAAAGTCAACGTTGGCCAGGTCTGCAAATCCAGCCCTAGCGTAACTTTCTGCACGCGACAGGGATTATGGAAATAAAATCCTTTATCATAGCCAAAATATTTTCAAATCAAAACATTGTAAAGCTATTTAAATGTAGTTACGCTCGTTTACACCAGGACATAGCTGATTATCCCAGAACATTAAAGCTTCAAATTAAATCTATTAATTAAGGATATTAATTCCATTCTACATCCTAGACTAGCCAATTAACATCCCTTATGGCATCCAGAAATTATCCACTAAAAATATAAAAGAGATTCTAAACCAAATTGATGTTACCTCCCTACCTCATCTGCTGGTTAATTTTTCTCTTGACACATCGCACTGTAGAAGCCTCTCACACGTAACTACCCATTAGCTACAGGCTCAGAACAGTTACGGGGAGCAATCCTGCAACCCCAGTAGTCTCTTGCTGAAAACCTCCTGGTCTGCGAGCTGCTGGGGTGATATCGCAGCTCTCCTGTCTGAATGCACTTGTGCTCCTTTAAGCTTAATGAGATAAAACATTAATGACCGCAGGAAAAGGAGCCACTGTTTTTCCGTTTTGTCCAGTCTAGAGGACTACTTTTTGTGGCACCGATCTGCAAGACAGACATCTGCATTTTCAATGTCATCCTCGGCACCAGGGATCACCGTGTCGGGTGAGAGCAACATGCCCCGTGTTACTTCCAGCCCTGCCGTCAGTCCTACCCTCTACTCCTGTTGCGAGCAAAGCATACAAATCGCTATTCCTAGTAACACTTTTTCAGCACTTAAATACTATAGGGAACGTGTACGTGTATTACACCAAGATAGGATAGAAAACAGCCTTGTTTCGGTATTATGTAGGTATTAAGCAAAACATAAGCTATATATTGTATATGACTACGGGAGCCCTGCCTGGGGACAGAGCCTGGGTCCAGCCGCAGCCCCGGCTCTGCCGCCTCTTCCCTTCCCACGCGCGGTGCCAACCCGTGGCCACAAAGCACAATGGAAGCAGTAAAATGGATATTTTAATCACTATCCAACCATCTTTTTATTTCTAATGTATTATCCTGTGAATTCTGCACAGTATATTACAAAAGATTACTGAGGCAATTAGATCTTATGCAAATTATTCAGTGAACCATTTATTCAACTAATTTTAACCCCTTTTCCTTTTTTAATTACCCAGTAATAGAATTTGATTGCTATGGGTGCGTGTGGCTAATTCTTTTTACTGGACATTTCATGAGATTTCTTTTCAGGTGAGTTGTTCACAGCCAATTCACCTTAACTGTAAATTATTTGTGGCATGTGGCCACTCAAAATATCACCTCAGAGTATTTCTATTCCAGGGCTGGAGGAGTGGAGCTTTTACAGGTAAAAGGGGTAAAATAGTGATGTTGCAAAAGCATGACAACTCTGCTTCCAAGCATTTGAAAGAAAACATAATTCACATGGGAAAAAAAAACAGAAAAGATCGTACGCCAGTAAAACAAATTTATGTTTTCAATTTGATCAAATAACTGTGAATACATTTTAAACAATAGTCATCCATCTCTACTGCTAAATGCCTTGTCCTCTAATCACGTTATATAGAATCAAAGTAATTTTTTTCAAAAACAATTTCCTGCCCATTTGAAATATTACTCTTGTGGCCATATGGGCAGTTGTGGTACGTGGACGTGTCGTCGGCTGGTAGCACTGTAGAAAAGCGCCTGTCATTTTTGCCAATATGTGAAACTCTTGAACTGTCATTTGCAAGTTGTAGGTCACTCACAGCAAACTACCAAGTGCCGTGCAGAGCCTGGATTCTTGGCTCCCACTTGTTCAATGATCTCATTTTGCAGTGGCAGAACCACGCACGACGCCTGCTAACGCTCGCAGAGACACACGGGCTGCAGGCTGGTGGAGCGGTCCGTGAAACACGGCGCGCAGCCCGCGAGCTGCGTGGTATCTGCTTTTACAAAGCTGCATACATGGGTTGGCAGCAATTATAACTAAAGAGCTCTTCTTTGCAGGGAAAGGGATAACACTCTGCTATGTCATTCAGTTTTTAAATCAGACACTTCTGCTTCCACTTGCGATAGCTAACGATGCTAAAAATAGCGCTTTTCTATCAGATAGGCTGGAGTTACACATCATCTCACTACAGCAGGTGCAGCCAGATTTCGTGTGTGTAATATTGGCCAACAGGTCCTGGACTCCTAAAAGCTAACGGTCCATCCAAATGCTTCTGTGATGGTTTGTTACAGCCTTCTGCAAGTGGGGCTTCGCTGCTGCTCTAAGAGCTCGCCGCTAGAATATATTTTATAGGCAGATGAAAACTAATTAGAAGAGAAATTGAGGCAACAGAAGGCTCTCATTATCCCAAGAAATACGAAGTTAGGGAATTAAACACATTCTGTCCTCCCACTGCTTGTGCTTCACCCACCTCCTGGGTCTGAGCTGTGGAGGGGGCACAGGGCAGGACTGACAAGTGCAGCGTATTTGCTCCAGATGACTGGAAAATAAATAATTTGTCATTCAGGGCTCAATACAACAAGAGCACCAGCAGCTGCTGCTTGCCAAAGCTGAGCTGGCAGCTCCCGTCCCCCTCCCCAGCCCCCCCGGCATGAACCACCTCCATGGCTCGCCTTCCCGTTCTCCCGGGGGACCTCCGCAGGAGCAGGACGTCCTCACCTTCCACACGGGAAAGGTGCACAGGGCATAGCTGGAAGTGCCTGCCTGTGCATTTGCACATGCAAAAAACTAAGACGTGAAATCTTCTATGCACAGATGACTTCATTTTCTGTTATTTGTTTTAAGTAACAGCGTGGTTATTCCCAAAATGAGTTTAGGAAAAAAAGAAAAACAAGAAAAACAGAAAAACAGAAAAAAGAAAAAAGAAAAAAAAGAAAAAATTAAAAAAAGAAAAAAAAAGAAAAAAGAAGAAAGAAAAAAAAGAAAGAAGAAGAAAGAAAAAGGAAAAAGGAAAAAAGAAAAAATGGTGTCTATGTTAAAAAGATCTTATCTTTCCTTGAGATACTCTAGCAGCCATACTTTGGGCAGAGAATTGAAATATTAGTCTCCATGAAACTAGTTATGGGCTATTAGTTATTGGTTAATGAGCTAAATTAGTCTCCATGAAAAATTACCCCCATTTGACTTTATCATAAGCCTTTTGCCACATAAGCATGCTTAGAGGAGATAGAGATCCATTAATTAATACTTGTTATTGTTGCCTCAGGCGGCGTTAATTTTGATTGAGCTCAGGCAGTTGGTTTTCCAATGTAATTATTCCCCATGGAACACGTGTACACCTACACCCAGGGGCTCCCAGAGGCAACCCAGTCCCCAGGTAGATTTCCTGCTGCCACCCAACAGTCACTAACGGCCAGCTTGGGCCTTTTTAGGGCAGGATCCTTCATTTTCCCCGCAGCCCCATTGCCCATCACACACGGGCTCTCTGCCGGTCGCGCCCCCCTCCCAAGCGGTTTGGCCCGTCGGGTCCCATCCCGGCCTCTCTTTACCCTGTCCCCCCTCCCCTCACACAGTGACAAGGCACGGCAATGCGAGCGCACAGTTTTACACTGTCCCCTTTCCCAATCTCACCCTGCCGTGAAACCGCCCGGTCCCGAGCCAGCGCTTCACCCGCGGCTCCTCACGCCGGGCCAGCCCCCTCCTCCTCGGGGATCTTACCATCTCCTTCACGCAGCGCTAGGTAAGTTCTCCGGGATAGGCACGTCTGTATCGACAGCCCAAGGGTACCCCTGTCTGCCACCGAAATTAACTGCATTTCCCTGGCGCTTGGGTGGGTGGCATTAAAAAAAAAAAAAATGCCCCTTGAAGATAACGACTGAAACTGCCACCGGTTAAAGCTGCTGCGGAGGGAGTGAATCCTAAGGCTTGGCAATAAAAGGCATCTTTAGAAGTTCATGGATATTTTCAGGGAAAAAAATATGAATATTAATACTAAGCATTGAGATAAACAGCTATGCTACATTTAAAAGGATGCTCTATTTATTCTAGGGATTTTTTTAATTATAAAATCAATGAAGTGTTAATGATTTTAAGCATTACTTCAGCTCACTGGGAGTTCCAAAACAACTTTTTTTAGTCTATGGCATAAATTCATAAGTTGCTCAGTTTGATCAATTTGCCAAGACAATTTCCATTAGTAAACATGAATATTTAATGAAAGGGAAAACTGGCATGAGCAACTTCACTTAAGTGACTAATGATTTACCGGAAAACAGTAAGATACATTAATATGCCAGTTCTTTAAGTATTTGCAGAGCATAACAACGCGAATATTTCAGTAAAACCCTTATTTTACTCTGTCTTTATTTATCTATATATCTATCATTGCCATTGCAGATAAAGGTCAGCAAATCAGCTCAAAAATAAACACTTTTCTGGTTTAAACTAATCACTGCTTCTTGTTTACGTATGGCTTTCACAGGAAGACCTAAAAGTATCTTCACCTCTTTCATTGCTAAATTAGCTAATTTGTTTGCTTGTTTGTTTAAAGACAAATACAAAGGCCTTATGACTATAAAGCACTTGTTAATGTACATGGAAGGAGACAAAAATACCGCAAGGCTCTGAAAATCCGACTTAAGACCCAGGAGTTGTTCCAGAAGATTTTAAACCACAACAGGCTACTGAGAGCAGCTAGCAGATACCAGGCTGCCTGCTCTCCAACCATCCTTGGGTGCATGGTTGGAGAGCATTCCCCTATGGAAACAACATCAAAATTAGCCTTACTAAATACACCTCGGGGCATTTTAGGGAAAAACACCAGCAGCAACAGAAATGCAGGCATTGAAGTCTAATGATGGAGCCCTTTATACGAGGAGATGAGCAGTGAACCGTGTCGGACTTTCTGCACGTGTTGCTGTTTACTGTCAGCCATGAACTTAACTGAGACCACACCAAAGATGCTTTGACTTGCCCACTTACTCTTTCTCCCGTTGCCAGATACCTGGGTGGACCGTGCTGCCGTGCCTCAGCCTCGTAACGCTGCGGTAAATCCCGCTTTCCTTCAGCCCACAGGCTTCTCTGCCCGCGCTTCCAAGCGGTGGAGATTTGTTCTCACACAAAGTGTAAGAGCTGGTATCAAAACTTCTGGCTCTGGCATGACTCTGCCTCTCTTCAGAAAGGTCTGTGGGGTTTGGTTTTAGGGTTTTTTGGTCTCAGATTGCAGTGCGGGCAGTGCATGCCCCGAGAGAGCCGAGCCCATCCGTATGCATGGCATCTGTAAAACGTCATAATTCTGATGAACGCAATTATATCCATTTGAGAAGGAAGTCAGCATTTCTCCAGCAGCAGCTCTCTTCCCAACTGACCTCCCTTTGCCACAAATCTCTTTTGACAGGCGCCCACAATTACTAAAGTGAAAAGCTGTTTCCTTTAGTCACTATCCCCGTAAATATACTGACTCTCTTAATTACACGCTTAGTTTTTTTCCAAAGGCTCTACCCATGCATGTAGGCAATAATTCAAGCTCAGAAGCAAGGGACCATGTAATAGAGCAAGAGCAGCACAGTCAGGTGGAAAACAAGCCACCCCAGAGCCCGCAGGAGCCAGGGGACTCTGGTGGGGGACAGGCACCACCTCCCCGGGGACATCTCCTGCGCACCCCAGTTGAAGTTTGCTGCACAGGGAGCTGTTTGCCACCCTGTCGCTGGAGCTGCAGACCCACATTTCAGAGGCCCCCAGCCAGCACGGCCGCACACAGCTCGTGTTTTCGTACGGGTACAAGCCAGTGGGCTGGCCTACCGGACTGAGGACCTGGGAACCTAAATTCCTGCCAGCTTCATCCGTGATTCACGATACAGAGCATCTCCTTTCTGCAGGCGCAGGTTCCAGAGGCATGGAAACACTGCTGAAGCTCCCTGATGGTCAGAGACGCCCAGGGCTCAGCACAGCTTCGTGCTGGTGTGCACCGAGTTAGGGCAATACTTAATGTAGGAGACCACGCCCAGCGGCAGACGTTATATAGTAAATATGGGCATAAAGGCTCACAAAATCAAGGGATTCCCAGTCCCACGTGTGCTTTCACTGGACTCTTCCCCAGTGTTATCAGCAGCAAAGACAGTAGGACCAGGAGTAGCCGGTGGAGCAGGAACCCAACGGTCCCCGTGACACACCAGGAAAATTATCAAAATACTACATTGTCTCAATTCTCCCTTCAAAATACAGAAAAGGAAAAACAAACCCACTCTCTTATTTCTCTTCACTTCAAAAAAAAGATAAGCAAAAGTGGTCAGAATGCAAATACCTGCGTAGTGCCTTCATCTCGCCCCGTGAAGAGGTCCTCTCCAGCAGCACCTCCACGCCTGTCTGCTAGAAAGTAAAAAATTAATTCAGTGACTTTTACAGCCCCATCTGCTGAATCTGTGTGTCCTTGGCTCCGCAAGAGGTGGTGAGCCAGGTAAAAGCCAAGCCACCTTCCCCACCAATATTTGGGAACACCTGAGGACAACCGCTTTACCGGAAAGCTGAAGGTGATCTGAATGTTATCGACAAGAAAGGCACCAATCAATCCATTTTATATCACAAGGAAAGATAACTGCTATTAGCTAGGGCTCACTGAAGATGAAACATTTTTGTTTGTTTAAAGAAATGCCTGACTGAACTGAAAATCTTAATAGATAATCTCTGTTGAGCGTTTTTTGTGCAGTAATTCAAGAACATCAAAAGCATGCTAGTCAACCTAATTTTATGTGAATTTGATATGGATTTACTCATGGCAGAGTTTGTTTGAAGTCTACAACAAGACACCTTTATGCTCTTTCACCCCAAAGCATCCTTATTCCATATTGCAAGGTAGATTAGCAAAAAAAAAAAAAAAGTAAGCAAAACAAAATTAAACCAAACAAGAAAAACTAAGAAGCTATTAAAAAGTATTCCTTCGAAAAGCATAAAGTAAAAAAAAAGATGGCTTATTTCCCATATACTGCTTATGGTCTCCCCAAGCCATTTACGAACTCTGGTGTCCTGGTTTCGGCAGGGATAGAGTTAATTTCCTCCCTAGTAGCTGGTACAGTGCTGTGTTTTGGATTTAGGATGAGAACAAAGTTGATAACACACCGATGTTTTAGTTGTTGCTGAGCAGTGCTTACACTAGTCAAGGACTTTGCAGCTTCCCATGCTCTACTGAGCAGGCTGGGGGTGCACAAGAAGCTGGGAGGGGGCACAGCCAAACTGGCCAAAAGGGACATTCCATACCATGGGATGTCATGCTCAGTACATAAACTGGGGAAAGCTGGCCACTTGCTTTGTGTATTATTATTATTATTATATTATATTTCAATTATTAAACTGTTTTTTATCTCAACCCACGAGTTTTCTCACTTCTACTCTTCCAATTTTCTCCCCCATCCCACTGGGGAGGCGGGGAGTGAGCAAGCGGCTGCGTGGTGCTCAGTTGCTGACTGAGGTTAAACCACGACATCTGGTGATAATACTTAATTATGATAGTCATCAGGAAACAGAAAATATATAAAACATTTTAAATCTCTGTATAGGAACCGAAGCACTGTCTTTGGAGCAAACCATTAACTGGGACTGTCTCTGATGCCAGGAGTTGGGGACAAACTAAAGAGCAAAACACAAGATAACCTATGAAATTACCAGAGCTATAAACTTTGATGGCCTTTGTGAAGAACTTTTGAAAGGCGGCAGAGCCAGTTTGAGTGCTTTCCCAGCCTTTAGAGAGGACTTTGAGGCAAAAGCTTTCACACCAAGTGGTTCTCTGGGGTTCTCAGGCAGGTTTTCAGTGAACGGACTCTTTTAAAATTATCTTGCTAAAAACCTTTCCACTTCCAAACACTCAGGCTTGAATATCTTTTCCTGCAGTGCCTCAGCCCTGCTAATTAGCTATGCACCAACGGTAACAAGATGAGCCCTCAGTTTTCCTAACAGGGAGAGGCATCTCCCCGTCATCAGCATCTGCCTCATCCTGCTGGAGACCCTGCCAAAATCAGGGAAAAATGGACACACAGAAAACATTCCTCAGTTAGGTGCAGAAGATGAAAGCGAAGAACTATTTTTCCCGTGTTATTTCACGAAGACCCATGCCCACATTACCTAGAGATCCGGTGACCTTCCATAATATTTTCTTCCTTATCGCTTAACACTCAGCATGGAAAGGGTTTATATCTACATACATTGTGCTAATGGGATCAACTTAAAACTTTCACCCTCCTGAAGGCACAGCTAGGAGCAGGGAGAAGGCACATACAGACATCCACATATTTACAGAGAAAAAAAATCAAAACTTTTCCTTCTGCTGCCAATGCAACTCCGGAGTCTTGATACCGTTCTCTCACTGCTTAAATTAACTTGAGGATAGCTGGGGAGGGAGCAAGGAAAGAAACAGAAGCAGATTCCCTGGAGTACAGAATCACCTCGTCTGGTTGGTGATCACAGGTCACCAAAATCATCAATCTTTTGAGAGAAATCTGGGTCAGTTTAGGATTGTCTTGGGGTGAGTGAGCCTGCCTGGGTATACGGCAGCCGGCATGTTCTCTGGGTAAGGAGGGCTTGCTATCGGACCTGGGTTCTCCAGAGAGCAATTTCAGTCCTTATCGTAAACCTCCACCTAGAAGTCAATAAAAACAAAACAAAACAAAACAAAACCCCTCTCGCAAGTCAATACTGTTCATTTCAGTGTGGCCAGAAAATCACTCAAAAAGAGCAGACTCCCTGAATTTCATTACGGTTTGTTGTGGGTTTTTTTCTGCTGAGAAATCAATATAAAATAATCCATTGGGGGCAAGTCACCAAAAAATGACACTCCTTGTCAGCTAGCATTTGATGGTTTTCAGCAGCTGGAAGATTCACGTCTGCAGCCTCTCCATCGGCAGTCCAGCAGCGATGCTCCTCACGCAGAGGAAGAGCTGTCACCAGAAGGAGAAGAAATTCATTGACTCCAGGTCTTGAGTAGCTATTTGCTGTTGGGTGATGTTAACACGCTTATTGGGAGTTGTTTGGTTGTTTTACCAAACAGCAGGAAATTTGCAACATCAAATTGTTCTTTTCATGAGGTTGTGGGAGACTCAGGACAACTCCACAGGTATTTCTTGCGTTTCCTTTCATGCCACGCATCGCGTCCCTCAGGCACACAACACACCCCATGGCCACTTTCTTCATTTCTAGGTTTTGCGTTGGGGCGGTGGCGCAGGGACGATGGAGGGAGCGAGACACCAGCAGCCCGACGCTCTGCGAGCCCCCGGAGCAGGGTGTTAAATGCTGCCTGTTGGACGGCACGTCCCCACTGTACCAGCTACTGCTGTGCTTATAAACCCCCTACCACCCAGAAGTTACATGCTGGCACAAACCCAGACTCCTTGTATTTTAGCCTGATCACCGGAAGTTTAAACAGTATTGTGTGGAAATATTACTTAACTGAACTTCAAATAAATTCAACCCTTTTTTTATTGACCCTTGTTACTGGGAACTAGGGATCTATTTTTGATCTTCAGCCTAGAGAGAAATCAGTTCATCCCACATTGAAAGAGAGGGGAGGGTAAAAATAATATCAATTTCTTTGCCCTGGGCAAACTTCAGTGAGAGGTAACAGAACCGCTGAGGGGAGGCAGGCAGTCCTCCTCGGCACCGCTCTGCCTGCGACGCTGGAGGGGACCGGGCAGCCCGAGCCCCTCAGCCAGCAGAAACCTCCACCTCCCCAGTGTGCCCTAGAAAAGCCCCACGGAGCCACCCCAAGCCCCAGCCCTGCGGACCAATGTCCCACTTCTAACAGCAGCTTTTTGCTCTCACAGCGTTTCACCAAAGGACTGCAAAGCATCAGTCAACCCAAATGAACTTTGACTTTGCTCCTCTGAGAATTCAGAAACAAGCCTATTTTACAAGTGCTAGAAATAAAGAGAAATTTCATGGCTCTCCCAAGACCACTTCCCAGCGCATCTGAAGACCTTTTGCAGAACCACCAGCCCTCATCAACGGCACTGTCCACTCCCATAGTTAACCCACGTGTGTTTAAATCTTGGGTCAAACTGGAAGGACATAACTCCTCTGAACCATAAAACAAGGTCTTGATTAATAAACCCAGTTACAGAGTATTTTTTAATATCGGCTCTCACCTCCTTCATAGCAAGATGGTTATGAGAGTGAGAGAGATGGAAGAAAGGAAAAAAGCAGGGGAAAAAAAAAAGCACTGCACTCAGCAGACCAAGACTGCATCCCAGTTCTGAGTTCACAGCAGAGTATCTTCCCTGTCATGTATCAGACAGTATTCATAAACTCAGGTCATTGATTTCTTAATAGAAAGCTCTTCTGGTAAAAAAAAAAGGCAGCATGATGTGGACAACACACTTCAGCCATGAATGGTGTGCAGAGCCAGCACAAACGGGAACGAAAGCAGGGATTTGGTTAGCAGCCAGCTGAGGGGTAGATGGGTAGAGAAGACATCATAACAAAACATCTCATGTAAGACATGAAAACTATATTTATAGTTTCAGAGAACACAGAGCCGGGGAGAGAGCACGTGTGACCACATAACCCACTGCTGAAATTAGCCCCTTCTGCAGATGAGTGATGGAGCCAACTGGAGCCGCTACTTCCAATTTCTTTTATTAAGAAAATGCTCGTTCTCTTAAGAATCATGCAAGGAAAGACATTTTAGGCTGGAGAACTGATAAATAGCCCTGGTATTCTGCAAGGCATTGACAGCTTCACTCAGTGTTTTTGTAAGTCGGCACGCATGGATGGACACCAGTGAATCAATGTGCCTCCAGCACATAGTTAGCAGTCACCTTGTGCCTGTAGTCATTTGTGCAGCTGCAATATTAAAAAAAAAGTCTTTCCTGGACCTGCTTACCATGAATGCCCTGGAGACAACTGAATTAGTGGAAACGCAGGCTGCTGTTGTCATACCGTAAGTAGTTCGGGACGGAGTTGCCTGCCTGCATTTCCGAGGTCTTTACATCTATCTGAGCTGATCGACTTTCAATCAGTTTTCTGTGGGATGAGTTCGGATTCCCCAGCCTCAGGTACGCAGAGAGATCACGTGAGTTAATTCACTAAACGGTGACCCTTCCACAGTCTCTTCAGGAAATGCAATCTATGACAATGAAGACTAAGTGGAACTTGTTCTGCTTACTGAAATTGTTTTTAAAGAGGTACCCTATCTACAAGCTCGGATTTATGAGCGATTGCTGGATGCCAAGCACAGCAGTTACCGTGAAACCAAGGAAGCTGGAAACAAAACGAAAGGAAATAAGGATGCAGGTGGAGGAGGACTGAGGCACCCTGAGAGGAGAAGGAAGAAAGACAAAAGGTCAGTAGGAAGTAGACCAGACTAACGATTTTAGAATTCTGTACCTAACTCTGCCCAAAGTTTTTTTTAGAGTTATTTATCTAACTCTACCATCATGTTTTCCTCCAAGTCCATTCCCCCTAAAATCAACAGAAATAGCCACATCCTTACAACTTTTCAGAGTTCCCTGCAGTTCTCTGAGTCACAGTCAAAAACCTGTTTGGAACAGTTATTTGGGGTATAACTTTATTACCAGGGAATGATAGAATTAAAAAATAACTTTTCTGGTCAGAGAGTTTATTGCTGTTTCTCTTATATTTAATTCTGAATTCCATTTTTCCAGTGCATTCTTTTTCTGGAGCAATCATTTGCAGAGACGATATAAGCAGGGTGCTTGGACAACGGCTTTCCAGTACAGGGACTTTATTTGGAAAGGTATAAAACCCTAAGAACTAATAAAATATTCTAGACTCCCCAAGGCAAAGCATGTGCAAGATAAGAAGGGTCACCCCCTGAATGGATTATAAATACACACCATGCATCAACTTTCTCCAAATTCCCTTCCCCCACCCCACCCACTTTTTAACACAAAACAAGATAAAATACAAAAATAGCTTTGAGCATACTTGAAAGTTTAATCTAGTAATGGAGGAGCTGAAGAGCGCTGCTCTCCCTGCAATTTAGCCAGCTGCAGTACAGATTAGAAAAATCTCTCTCCTCCTTGGCTGGCGGGCGCGTTATCACGGCACCTTTGTTTGCGTCGCTGAGATGCGCCTTCCGGCGGAGCGCTGGAGCAGGTGCGAAGCAAGGTGAGAGCAGAAGCTGCGAGGAGCAGGGGGAGACCTGAACGAGCCTTGTGGGATGCAAAGCTGGACTGTAATAATAATATCACCAGAAAACAGATGCTGGGAATTCTAATGCCGTTTCATGGCAGCGACAACCAGATCCAAATCCACATGGGTATGGGAAGGATGCGTATCTGCACTGAAGGGCAGGCACGAAAAAATACTGGAATTCATTGCACATATATACCCACACACACACTTCAATTTAATGTGCACAAGTAAAGCTTTCATTTCCATCAATTTGCACGATAAACATCTTCACTATAATTATACACTGTGCTTACACTAATCACCTGCCTGAAGCCATCAGACTTTATGCGGGGTTCCTGTCAGATCTCATAAACCAAATAGGGCTGGATCAAATGCTCGGATGAAAAGCCTCCTTACGATACACCCTGGTGCTAAGATAATGTAATCGGTTGCAATTCTTCCTTCTAAATGGGCAGAATAGCAGCCAATTCTCAGCTGAGTCTGCCTCTTTGATACTGTCCATTCATTGTCTTCACAGATCCCACGATAATGTTACTGCGTTTTCCCCTTTTTCTCCTCCATTGGGATGCTTAATTTTGCCGTTTATCAAAATTCCAGTTCCCTGCTGGTTTCATCCTTCCTACCTACATTCCTGTCCCAAGAACCTTTCTCATTCAGAAATGGCTACATTTCAGGAGTAGATGCACTTTTCTTCTGTGCTTTTTACAGATGTTGGAGAGAGAATTAATACAAAAAATTCTGAGCTAAAGTGCCTTAATAATGACTCAAGGTTATTTATTGTATATAGCCACCAGTAAGATTGCTACCAAAGAGGGATTCGTATGCAAACCAGGGTACCCAGCAGCATCTTTTCCCTCCTTTGCCCTCTCTTTCCCCAGTGCCCCAGCTGCAGCAGCACACCGGGGGTGCTGCTCGTGCAGTTGTGGGGGCTGTTTGCTCCAGGTCTGACAGCATGCACAGACCTCCCAGCTGCTGCCCTGGCCCTCACGGCGGGCCTCACACGAGAGAGGTGGTGCTTTACAGCACCCTGCTTCAAGAGGTGTGCAGGGACATGGGGAGTGTCACAGGAAACCCCACCAGCAGACCACCAAACCTTGCCCTCTGCCCACCACCCCTCCGTTTTGCTCACAGGCGCTGTGAGCATCACTCCCATAAAAGTCACCTGCCCACAGGGCACGGTCCCTCCGGCCCCGTTGCACCGGTTCAGCCCTTCAGCACCTCGGACACAGCTGTGTCCGTCCGTCTGTCTGTCCATGTGAAGACAGGCAACGGGGCTTCAGGCAGAGACATGGACAACCTGAGGTTTGTCTTGGTCAGCCCTCCTCTTCAGAAAAGTGCTGTGCACCAGCTCTTCTGCAGCAGGTAACTCAGATTCAAGAACATGGCCAGGGATGCAGCCTGTCTATGAGTTTCTATTTAGTTTGTAGACAGAATAGAGAAGGGAAATCAAAAGAAAAAGAAAGAAAGCAACCACCAAATTTGAAAAAATTGATAGACTTTCTCCTGCTACTTTAATTTTGGTGTGCTCAGAGAAAATGTATAGTATCTTGCCACTTCCACACAAAGAGGTGCACCGCATCCCCAGCACAACGTTCATGCATGGTACACCAAGTAGCTAACATGAAGACAGGCTCTTGAAATCCAAACGCCCTCCTCCTCCTGCCACTCTCCCCAGTTGCCCTGAAGCAATCATTTATTTCAAGATGATTAACTTTCTGCCACGGTAACAGCCCCATCCAATTCTGAATACTCTGTGCAAATGTTTCTTTATTAATGACATTAAACATCAGAGACACATGCTGTCAGGATAAATTGATACAGTAAGCTCTTCTTTAGCCTGAGTCTGATAAATCACGTGCAACACTTAGAACAAGATTTGTATGGGTTTATTAAAAAGCTCGGCTACTTTTCAATTCCCAGGCCCTGATCCAATGAGGTTGAAACTAGTATCCCATTAAAATTAATTGGAAGTGCTGAACCATTTCATGATTAATTCATTTCATACTTAAATATACATAAAAACAACCAGACTGGAATGACCTCTAGCCATACATATTAAAAAAAAATAAATAAGGTCAAAATTACACTGAAAACATATGGAATAAAAGTATTCTTATCATTGACTATCACCTATAGTGATGGCTATAGCAACCTCACACACCTAAAAATTTAACATGAAATAGTTTTGAAAAGGATGCAGACAGCAGCAATTAAAAGTTTAGTTTTACTGGTTGTGAAATAGTTGAAAAGGATGCAGACAGCAGCAATTAAAAGTTTAGTTTTACTGGTCGGAAGGAGTTTGGTGTAATAACCAAGCCTTCTCTGTTCTTTGCTGTACCCTCTTCTTAAGAAGAGCACAAACAAATATTTTATTTTTTAAATTTTGTTTTTAAAACTTTTTCTCCTGATTAAAATATCATCTCTCTAACCACCTTTGTTTTTTTTTGGGGGGGGGGAGATAACAATGTT
>NW_008796044.1:19238988-19268457 GCF_000699145.1 Aptenodytes forsteri
AAATTTTACTCCCCTACCCCCTTTTTTTTTTTTTTTGGGGGGGGGTGATATAACAATGTTTTGGGGGGTTTTTTACTTCTTATGAAAATAAATCAAAGCAGAGAAGCAAAATACATTTGTTCTAGAGTTTCTAAAATGGACTTTAACAAATGGACTGTAAAACTTTCACAGTATGCTGCAGAATCAGCATCTAGAGGTGGAATTTGGTTTTTCAATGCTGACCACCTGTGAAGATTAGCCCAGCAGTAGCCAAAGCAGTTATCTTTGTTTTCAGAGCAAGTCATTTGTTACCAGACCACAGAAGAAGAGAAAACAGGCACTAATATCTAGGCAATAATTTCACCTTCTTAGTTCATTACAAAGCTCTTTTGCCTGATCCAAAACATCCAGCTAAAGACCCATCTTACATAAACGCTTCATTGCATATCATATCATTAGTGTTCTTTCCTGGACTTGGGAGATTTCCTGTATTTTAAATATTTTAGAAAGTAGCACTACAAGGATTTTATAAATGTGGCACTTATGCATGCAGTTCAACTATACAGAAAGCAACAAACGTGAGTGCAGGTACTTTAGACGTCTGCACTGGCATTTCAGATACAGAAAGAAAAAAGAGTGCAGAGACTTTCAGTCCTTTGCTGAAATACTCTCCTTGAGGGCTCCCACACACATCCATTGATGTGTTCAGGATCGCTTCCCTTTGGAAAGCGCCGGTTCATTAAGGGCACAATTCCCCAGAAACGCTCATTAGAGTGGAGAAGGTTCAGAGATCAAGATCTGGATATTATTGTCATTCCCTCACAGGAGCTCCACAGCGGCTCTGCATTCCTCACCAGCACCAGGAAAAGTTCAGGAACTGACCTCTGAGCGCTATTGCTGCTCCATTACAAAAAGGCTCAACCATTAACGAAATACAAAACCTGGGGCAGACTGGAGGGGAATACTGCCAGAGGAGCAGCAGCAAGTCCTGGGGAGGGAGAGGAGGGCAGATAACCAGAGAGGCAGAACACGTGTCTGGGGCACTATTAAATGGGTATAACTAAGTGTGGAAATGGGCCTTTTGCTGCTTCAGGGTTTGCCTGCAACGGGAGGGCTTCTGGGTTTGTCTGTGATAGCAAATTCCTTCCCCAAACCCAGTATGATTATCCAAACCCCAAAACTCAGCTTGCAGGAGACATCACACAGCCTCAGTCTAAAGATGGTCCAAGGCATAAATGTGATTTGCCACCTCTTTGAGACAGAGCTTCATACAGCGACCCATTTCACTGTGATTTACCTTCCCCCAGAATTCACCAGCGAAGCACAAAATGGGTTAAATACGCCTTGTCCTTTTTAAGACAATGTCAGGCTTTCCATACAAGGTGAGCTGTAGGACTCCTAGAAGCCAGGCTCCCGGCTGGCCAGGAGTGGCTAGGAGCACGTAGGTGTGCCCCACACCATGGACGTGCTTTGATGGTGGGTGCCAACCCCTTTGAGGCTCCACCTAAAGCCATCTGACGGAACCCACTGACCAGGTCTCCACCTTCCTCTGCCCCATCACAGGCGATACAGCGCACCAAGACAGCGCCTGCAATACCATCCCCAGAGCAAGGTCCGGGGTGCTCGGCACCCACTCACCTCTGCTCTCCACCAGCCCACTTGCTAGATCCTTTTTCCCCAGCCTGGAGCATTCCCTTCACATGCCCTGTTGTGCATTGGCAGTACGTGCACGGATGTTTAACATCCAGACCAACTGTCTGCACAGACCACGCGCCTCTATCAGCCCACGTAACAGACCTGCACATTGCTCAGAGAAGCTGGGTGTACCCTGGGAGATCATCCCTGCCCCCAGGTTTATTAGGGTTTCAGAATCATGCACTTCTATAAAGCCTAACTTCATCATCTGTGAGTTCATTACAGTCTCCTTGGCAATTTATTTGCCCGATTGTCAATGAAAACCATGAGAAGTTCTGCAAAGAATGATTTTTTCCTTCCTATGCACACAAATATAGCACACAACCCCCCTCTTGGATGGATCTATTCTGCATCCAGTCCAGACTAACAACCCAAGTTAATTGCAAGGCTGCAATTCTCTCCAGATCTCCTTCCAAAAAGCCCTTACAGGCACACTGCTACAGTCGGAAATCACTGTCACCCCACGGCCACTGGCCAGGAGCTGAGGGCACTCAAGCGCCAGGACAGACCCTCAGTTGCACAAACCATGGAAGCCAAGGCATCTCGGATACCTACATCAGCAGAGGAGGAGCAAAGGAGTCTACCACAAAAGAGTTCACCTCTCATCTCCAGAATGAAACAAGAGTCACTCTCAAGCAGCTTGATTAACTGCTGCGGCGCTAACGATATGCACGCCATGGCCAAGGGTAAAACAGAGACTGCTAAAATTGTGACAAGAGAAATAACACTGATGGGTTTCAGCTGAAGGTCCATATCCATCTAGAACATATGGTGTGGAGGTGTACGAACAAGACCACGCTATTCTCCGAGGACGGCTGTCATCTAAAGCCTTTTGCTTACGCACACACAGAAAAGGAAACAAAGAGTTCGGGGAAGGCACCGGTGTCTTCCGCCACCCTGGAGAAGTTCACCTCCCACTGCAGCCATCTGGAGAGCCCTGGCCCACGAGGGGAAACTGCAGCAGGGTCAAACCCCAGCACCAGCAGCAGGGTGGGAAACGCCACGGGACGGGGAGCTGCTCCCTACCCCAGCATGGGAATTGTCCTAAATGGAAGAATCTGGGACTCAGCGGCCACATGCTGCTAACACTTCCTATACCTGAACTCTTAAAATACAGCCCGAACAGTGAAAGACAGTGTTTGAAAATGGTTTAACAGATGTAAAGTAAGGAATGGATTTGACAGGACAAAGATCCTTAAAGTTACATAAATACCATTTTCTCTAGTGTAAAATCTAACAGGAAAATATCATATCACTATAAAACCTCCCAAGGAACAGAACATGATGCACCTCAGGTAGAACTGAAATTCACTTTCTTCCCCAGACAACTGGCAAGTTTATTCACAGAAGGTGACATTCACACTCTGCAAAGGACCAGCAAAATAGAGGATAAGTGGCATGGAGCAATGTTCATGATTTCTGCAGACCCCCAGTTTTCACCCAAACAAAAGAAATCACAAACAAAACACAGCCATAGGTTGGTATAGTGCCTCCACATGATTATCTGCTAACTGTAGTGACTGATACTTATTTCTGCAGGGAGCAAATGCATTCATGACATTGAAAGCCTGGATATTGGCGTGCCATGATTCATTCTTCCTCTATTGCACCTGCAATATTTGGACTTTTACCAAAAGCTGTGCTTTTGTGGGAGTTTGGAAGAGGGTTAATTTCACTTTTTCCCATTGAAAGTCACGCTCCCCTCCTCCCCTTCTCAAAAACAAAAGATTAATTAAAGCAGCATTGATTTTCCATTCCCTGTGTTAGCTCCTGTTTGATCTGAAAGCTTAATAAACTATTTCTGGCATACAATGAAATATTGTGAGCTAAATTCAGGTGAGAGTTTGCAAGCAGTGTCTTTCTTAATTATAATCAAAATGCTTACATAGGAAAACATTAGAGTTGGCATATAATTTCAGTATCGGTGAAGAGTCTGTGGAAATAAGAGAGTCTATCTTGATTGCAAGTTTGTCAACCCACTCGTCCATCAGTGTTTCTGCACTAGTGTGGAAATGCCATCGCTATACGGAGCCCATAAAAAAGGTGATGTTCTGCATTTAACCAGCTCCTAAGACGAGGCATCTCCTTTCATCTGAGATTCCCCGGGTTTCACCTTTTCTGTCAAGGGCCAACAATAGCAGATCTGCGAGGACATCGCACAAAGTGCCGTGCTCCCTCACGGCAGGCTCCTCCGCTTCCTCCTCCCACGGTCCACGTCACCACCGAAAGCCCTTACGGTTAATCGCTGCAGTTAATCATTATGGAGTCATTCCAAAATAGAAAAGAATTCAAGGTTTATACCCCATTATAATGCTCAGATTCGGCCGTATCTGAGTTGTAACCTGAAAGCAACCAATGTAGAAAGAAATCCCTATCAGAAAAGTATCAGAAACACAATACATACCTAAAAACGTGCTGTAGATAAAGAAACATTAAAAATAGAAAATTCCAAATCAAGATATATTTATAATTCATTTTCAGTGGGAAAAAATAATAATTCTTTAATCTATATTTGAGCCCTAAATGTTTTTTGAAAGCGAGCACAAAAGAAACAGGAATATAGTGAAGCTGAAGCTTGATTTTCAATTTGAAAGTACTTCAGGGAACAATTTTCCTGCTATCTACTGCAGCTCTGGGCGTGTTACTTTGTTATTAGTTCAGGAACTTTTTTTTTTTTTTTTTTAACGCATGTGACTGTTCAGCAAATTACAGTATTTTAAGTTGTCGTCCAAAGCTACCAGTACGCTGATTTCTGGTATGCTGAATCTACAATTCCTTTCATACACCACAGAGACCCGTTCTGGAGCTACTCTACAACGCGAGTGAAATGCTATCAGCACGCCATACAGATTTAAATGACTTGCAGTTACGAGGCCCACAGAACCCCTATAAATAGACTCTGTTCATGCAGCAAGTCACGACGGTCGGCCCCAACGCCTGAACCCCGCTGGAAGCAGCGTGGGGAGCACGGGGTTTCTCAGACCCCCTGAGCGAAGGTTAATGCCCGCAGGCAAGGAAGCTCCTGTGGCTGGAGGTTTATTCTCCTAAGCAGGGTTTGCACGTGATGATGTGCCTCCGCTCGAGCGGTCTCATTTCCCTTTATGAATGTCCTATTTCCCTTATTTATGAGTCCCTTCACTTTTCCACGTCAAAAACGGGCTCTCGAGCCTTTCTTGCTTGCCACGCTGCACCATCTTAGCATCGTCATGAAAGTTTTTGAAGCTTCGTAGAGGATATGTAAGATGAATATTATGATCTCACCTTTTCATAATTGCTAAATATTTAAAGGTTTTTAGCTCCCTTAAAAGAAATCTTTTCCAATTGGAAGGACAGAGGGCTACTGTTTCCATAACAACCACTCCTCAGAAAATTTTCTTTTGGTAAATACAGCAGAATTAACTGCATAGTTTTAATGTTTAATCATATTCTGTTAGACATGTATGAAAAAAGGTAAACTTTAGTTCACCTTGCTTCTCTACCATCTGTCTCGTTCACCAAAATACAGCTCCTTTCAAACAGCCGAAAGATAGTAAAAAGCACCTGTGAACTCATTCATTATGCTATTAAGCAGGCTGATAGGCACCACTGGAAAAGAAATAAGATTGAAAATTGCTGATGCATCTTCCATCACGGCAATTTCCACAAGGTTAGAAAAAGTCACATTGGATAAAATCTTGGGAGTGCTAAGGCAGTGGTCTGGGTAATAAATGCAAAAAGGCATTCTCCATTTTGTATTAGAAACTAGAATCGAGTGCTCCTGGCAGAAAACCTAAAATCAAGGTATGATTTCCCTGATTTGGATATGAGAGAGGCAGTTTAAGGGGCCTCGCACCCCGTACGACCCGTCTAGCGCACGTGGGAAACATTTGTACCCTTCTCCTCAGATAAATGAAATACTCTCACCCCTTCAGTCATTCTTCCAACAAGGTATCTTACCTAATATTCACAGGAAGTGAACTAAAATTTGGGCAATGCAGCAAACTCGTGGAGTTTGGAGAGGTTCTGAGAGGCCGTGTGCGTTCTGAGTCGCTGGAGCTCGGGTACATTCCCAGCGCGGACTTCGCAAGGCCCTGAAGACATAAGGCTGTGGCGAGCGCCCACCTCGGCTGCTTACAGCCGCCATCACAGAGCTGTTGCCCCAGATTCCATGTCTGATACAGCAGCAGAAAAAGGTTTCTTTAATATTCTTTTAAAATCAGTCCAGTTCATTTCTAGGATGTTTATGTCTTTGTACGTTCACTCCCATGCATACTCCATTGAACAGTTCATTGCCAGAAACGCCTACATACAAGAAAAATATTTACTACAGATTACCTATAGAAGCCAATGCCAAACACCTGCGTGAGCGTTCACACGTACTGAAGCCCAGCGCGGAGATCTCAGTTTCTCCATCCAGAAATGGAAGAACACCTGACCTGCTAATCAGATCAAAACTGCTCAGATTTCAAATTAAGTTCCCACGTACGAATGAACTATGAAATTGGAATTTGCAGGTTAAAAGTTTTCACACAAAACTCAGTAAGCAGTTTTCACCAACTACAGTTGAAAAAAACCTTTAAATTGATCTTAAGCTGCTTTTTGCCATGCTTTAAGCTATCCAACATATTAGACCTTATACATTTCTGCCCATTTTTAATAAGAAGAGCTCAGCACAATCTGTAGTACATGGAGCAGGTAGAATATATTTACCATATGTAAATACATTTGTATGGGCTTTTAATAAAATTCACTGTCATGCTATTCTGACTATTTTTCTACTACAAAAAAAAGCCTTTGGCTTTAGCCTCAGAAAAAGTAAAAAAGCATCTCTCTCCTTACCAAATACAGAGAGTACTGCATAATGACCTTAGAAGAAAGAATATTACAACTCATCTATTTTTTAACCTCTCAGAATAATAAATTTGAAGATCTGACTTGCAACCTCAACTAAAAAGCTTCTTTGAAGCTCTTGATAAAGAAAACATTTCATAAAGGCCATTTCTTCCTCAGGATGGCTCAGCACCACTTAAGCAACCTAAGACACAATTCAGGTTGTGCCAGAACATCACTGAACATTATCCTGGGCCACTCAACTTGAGTGGAGGCTGGGTATTTTAATCTACGCACAGATGCCCGTCCTGCTGCATTATCGCACAGAAAAGGGAGCAGAGAAAAAAGAAATCAAGAGGCAGGTACCCAGTGAAAGAAATGGAATAAAGCAATTAGGCTCTCTGAAGTTAAAAGCTATAGAAATATTGTTATGGCAAACACTGATAAGCCATAAAACAAGATCAAAGGATGGGTCCATCATGTTGAAAGCAGTCAAAAGGACGAATAAAAACCGCTGTAAGAGCAGGTTCCTTCATGCTATTTTTGGAGTACATCACTGAGGACTAACCAACTTGTTCTAGGACATGCTGTTAAATCCTGGTTTAAAAGGACCTGGCCTTACCTAGCCATTGCTTTATGAAACACAACTCACGTAGCTGAAGGCGGTTATTTTCCTAGAAGTTTTCAGGAAGAGAAGTCTTGCAAGGAGATCTTACTTGATAAGTAAGTACTTACTTACTGGATATCAACAGGTCCCCGTGCTGCTTGGAGGCAGCTCCACCACAGGCAGGCACCAAAGTGCATAGCAGGGATTTTGGCAGCCGGGAAACGGGTCCCTGAGAAGCACGGGACCTTGGGCATCTTCCAGCCGTATCCTCTCAGAGGTACCTCAGCAGCTAATTAAGCTATCAACTTTTCAGCATTTGAATGAGCTCATACATCTCTGTACAGCATCACCATATGTTGTTTAGACAGACCATTACTGTTACTTCATTTGGGACCAAAAAGCTGAAATTAAAAGATATCCCCCTGGAAACACTTAAGCAATTTGGTTCCCTTGAAAATGTGGACAGGTCATCTCAAGGCCATCAAGCCTCAGGAACTTTCCATTCTCCCTGAAAAGCGCCTCTCCCGTTGGCCACCTCCTGCCATGCTTGGCGCTGTGCCCATCCCTGCTTCCCAGGCCAGCAGTGCTCAGCACTGATGTTTGACCCTGTGCAGCTTGGACCACTGCAGCGGACATCGATCCCACCCTCATGATGGCACCTGAGTCTGTAGGACGTCAGACAACTCCCAAAACATATGTTGACCGAGGTTTTCCTTCCTCCACCCTGACTCCAGCACAGGTGCTCCCAAGTCACTGTTCATCAAACATCTTACTCTTTCCATAACCTGTGATCACCTCATACCTGCATTGCAAACTGATGAATCCTTTATCCTCCACACACCTGCGTTTACCAAAGATCACTTCAAAGTCTTATTCATTTAGTTTAAATTTTATACTCCCTCATCGCCCCTTGCCAATTCAGACCACAACAGCGTTGCAAAACCTCCTAAAGCCTAAAAGAGTGTCCACGTTCAGCTGACACCCAAAGCTCATGGAAACTTCTGCTGGTGGCAGCACAGTGGTGACAACGAGGAGGGGCACGCTCAGCCCTGCCTGGGAGAAGGGACTGGCTCTGTCCCCTCGCCCGACAGCTGCCAAAGGTCCCTTCAAAGGAGTGCTATGATTTACCAAATAAGCCCTTTCTCATGATGCACGTTGACAGAGCAAACAGTCACGGATGGTGCAAAGATGCAGAAAGCGCACCCGCCATCGGCTGCCCAAGGCTCTCCCACCGTGTCCCAGCTCATGGGAGGTGGAGAAAATCTACCCTGGAATTAGGTGAAAACAAAAACCTTTTTTTTTCTCTCCAGCAGCACCTTTTTGCTGCAGCTTCTCCTTCAAAGCATTAAGTGCACTTTCCATATCAAAGGCAAGAGGCCGATCTGGCTGCATTTGGTACTTTCCATATCAAAGGCAAGAGGCTGATCTGGCTGCATTTGACACAGGAAGGGCTTCTTTCTTTTAACAGGTGGTGTGAGAGGGTTCAGAGGATAGTGTAATCAAGGAAATACCGACACAATAGGCTCCCTCGGTGAAAGCTGCCTGTGTGTAGTGGTGTCTGCAAAGTAATAAGCAGTGGAAAGAGTTGTTCAAGCTAAGAGAAATGTAAATTGCTGAATTTTGAATTATCATGCAATAAAGAAAACCTCAGCACAGTAGACGAGTAGGGAAGAAAAAGCCATATGAAAAGTTACAAGACATGCAAGAGTAAGCCGTGCTAGTTCATGCTCCTGAAGGCTGACACGTTTACCAGCCAGCAGTAGCTTTTCATTCTGTTTAGATATCAATGCATGCAATATTTTTCTGTCACCTGAGCACCTCAAAACGCCTCTCGGCAATTATAAGCAAAAAAAGTCTCATGCAAGGAAAGCATCCAGCTTTTCTAGAGGATTCCAGCACTCCCTTTGCACAAACACGGTCCAAGCAGCCATTGAAAGCCTCAGGTGCCAGCAGCAGGGTGAAAGAGAAACCTGCTTCAGTGATGGGACAGCACCTCTGTCTGCACGCAGCAGTGTCCTGCTCCAACCTTGTACACCTCTGCAGCGTGCAGTAATCTCAGCCCTGTAAGCACTAAGACCGTTCCTGTTTTCCTTCCCAAACCCTGGCCACAAGCAGTCCCGCAGGGATATAACCCCTGTGGGCACGATGCGAGCCAGTGCCCGATGACCTGGGTTAAGAGAAGCCCTCAGTTGGGAAGGCGACGACAAGAGGGTGGAGGTAACACAGGGTGAGAGAAGCAGGAGCATCCAGAGGAGCAGTTCCTTCTCCAGATTCACTTTGTCAAGCTGAATTAGACAAAACACATCAATACGCATCAAAAGAAACAAACCATTTCACAGGTGTTTGGCAATCCTATTTACATGGCTCGCTAAATGAAGAAAATGTGAATTAAGAGGGCTACACAGGGGGCAGGGGAATGTGTCCTACCCCTGGTCCCATGTCATTGCATCACATTAAATTGCTCATTCAAATTCCTCGCTCAGAAAAAAATGTATTCATAAGGCCTTTTAAACAGTAACTTCCCAAAACCTGGGCTCCACAGCCACTCTCCCGAACAACTGCCGTGTGACGCAAAAAACAGCTAAGACTTTACCTGCATGTGATGTTACAGATGAATTATGAGATTCATGTCAGTTAGGAGTTGTTTGTTTTGAAAGCAAAAAGCTGAGGAAATAACAGCAGAAACAATCTAGTGGCTTTTAGCTACCCCAAAACTACCCGTATAATTCAGCCAGTGCTCTGAGGAAGCCAATACCAAGTGTGCCACTAAAAAGGTTAGACAGGGGCACCGAGGCCAAAAGGAAAGGAACCAGAGCCTGGTTTCTGGCTGGGAAGAGGGAAACATTTAAGGAATAACTATCAGAACCACTAAGGAGTTACAAGAAAAAACATTTTTTAAAAGGCGTCAGTGTAATAACTCCCTGGCACAACTCAAGTGGCACCGGGGCTTCTCACAAGGTGACATTTGGGGAAAAAAAGGGAAAGGGTTAGTGCTAAGGATGGGAGCCTGAATTCTGCAAAACAGACAAAACAATCTCTTGGGAAGTGCTGCCATCCCTTGAGGAACTGAATTCCTCCCGCTTTTCATAACACAGATGCAAATTAAAAACAACTAAACGTGGGTAAAGAGTTTGATTTATCAAGGGTCTAGGAAGTGGGGAGTAAGAGTGAATCAGAGACGTTGCAAATCAGCTGTTGCAAACTTGGCTCAAACCATCTATAAGAAATTCAATTCCAATTTGCTAATGCCATTATTAAGTAGTTTGGCAACATGATGTTACAGGGATCGAAAACGCGTTGTGTAATTGATGATTTCACACCGACAATACATCAAAGCAGCAGGGATGGGGAATGCTTCGCAGCAGGGTTCGCCCCTCCACTTTGCAAACGCACAGGGATCCACGCCAGCAATGAGCGCCAATGATAGCACTGTAAAGCATCTTCTTAAAACCGTTTGATCAAAAGGAAGCAGTACAACTTTTATACAAATACAATTGCAGTAATAAGAAACCAAAAGCACATCCACCAACCTGATGGCTTCATTAAACTGAAAGGTTGTGTATCTATTCCCTACTGATACAGCTGTGCATAAAAAAGTCTTAAATTTTACTGATGTTTCATTGCATACATCCCATTACAGGCTACATTTTGTGTCTATTCAATTACACATCTAGCTGAAAGGAGAGGGCTTTCCAATTTTATTTTGGGAGAGGATCCAGCTGTAGTGCTTCATATCTCCATTTTGTGCTTTCTGTCACACACATGAATTGTTTCCAGGAATGCCATCACTTTAAGCAACATCCATGGACAAAGTCACGTCAGGATAACAATCTGGGATATCAAATGCCTTTAGAGTGCTCCAGTGACTGGGATGTGTTTTGTTTGAGCCACACAGGCTTCATTATTCCAGCATAACCAGCAGTGTGGATGATATCATTTTGCTATCAAATGGTCTGTCAGCAAGGAAAGAAAGGTTGTTGGGTCTCCATGAAAAATGCCTTGTACTCTCAGCATCTCTAAACCCTGGCATAAGTAAAAAGCTACCCTGTACCATGGGTGGGGACTAGGATATTTTTCCATTCTCTTCAAAATTTTTCCTGCTTGTGTAGCGAGATTAGGACAGACCACATGTTCAGAAGGATTTTTCACATGTGGGCAGAGAGGGTCAGTTACTCCTCAGGGATGGACCCATGCCTTGGACACACTTCTCAGCCAGGGTCATCAAGCCAAGTACCAGTGATAAAACAGAACTGGCTTTCAATGCAACAAGGAAAATTTTATTATTGACCAAGGCACAGCCTGAGTTGCTCACACAGGATTTTCCCACGGCACGTGCTGCCAGCACCTGCCCTCCCTGCAGTGACCCCAGGGGCTTTCTGCCCGGCCACAGGACGATGAAAGTCTGCACCCGGGAAAGCCCAGTTCCCTGTGAGTGTCACAGGGGACGAACTGGAGCAGCTCTACTCCTCAACTGGTGCCATTTAACCCGGGCTTTCTGCAACAGTAAATTTCCAATTGAAAAGATTAAGAAGAATTGGGCTGTGAGGAGATCTGCCTAAAGGGCTTTTTTCTGTGACTCACACATTCCATTTCCCGACAAGATCACGAAAGGCTGGGAGATGTCAAATCTGAAGAATTCAAAACAATATTGAAAATGCCTCAGAATTGGGGGTAGTGAAAGTATGAGTATGGGCAGGAATTCTGCAATTTCAGCATGCTGATATTTAACTAAAATTATTCATAGATAATTTTAGAAGCCAAAATGTTATCCTGGCACTGCAGTTCCACGTTTTCATTCTCTCCCAAAGGCACAGAGAGAAAGAGAAAAATGCACATCATGGAGGAAAGTTTTGCAGCACAAACCACCCACTGGTGCTTTAGACAGTCCATTAAAGGCGAGCCTTGCTGAACGGTGTCAGCAGTTCATGCATAATGTTAATAACTGTATGAAAAACCGTGCTGTCAGTTGTATGTTCTACACTCAAACTGTTGGCCCATATTGAGTGTCTTGGAATCAGATTAGATGTCTGTACATAGAAAATGAATACAGATTTAATGTCACATTGTAAAGCCACTTTCAATGTTTTCTGTTAAACAAGTGCATGCTTTCAAAATCCTTATTTGGACTGTTTTCAAGTTTTAGTATATAAAAGTTCAAGAGACTTCTGTCATAAAATTCATTGCAACTAATTTGACTTAATTTTCTGTATGCTGTAGTTCTTAAGAGTTGCAACATCTTTGGTTCGGAAAAACCATTAAATGCTATTGTGCATGATCACAGGCTAACAAACACAGTGGCCAGCTGCCTATCAATATCTTGCAGTTATGTATAACATGTAAACAGGAGTATGCTTAAATTAAACCCAAAATTATTATTCCTTTATTATGGCATAGAAATGATGCAGATGATATCATGCTGCATTAAGCAGTTAAGGTCATACTAATGGCAACGGTTTCTTTCATAGGAGTCATGGAATACTTGACACGAAACAGAACGATCCAGTGAGAGAAGAAATTGTGCCTTATGGATGTGGGAAATTTCATGCTCCATCTATTTTTTTTTTCTTTATTTGTTCTCCTTTATGGGAGGATTTTGTAGACTACTGTTCGCTTGACTGACAAATATATATGCACAGTTAACCTTCTTATTAGTTAAACATCTCCTTGGGGAAGTCTAAAATCCTTCAATAATGACCAGTATATATACTTTCTAATGCAGTTGATTGGTTTTGCCTTAAGAAAGGCTCGGGGCTAAAATGAGCTCAAGTAGTATATTACTTAGAAATCCTCCTTTGCTTTACAAGCACAGGCTTAAAAAAAGGTTTTAGTGAGCTCAGACTTAACCCTCTCATTGCTAACAACGGGCCCATTCACTGTGGTGTCCTCAGTGGCAAACAGGTGAATGTTGCATATTAAAAATACCAATATAGGGTATTTATGTAGCTGTCTAAATTTGTACTCTGAGCTAATTTGGCTTCCTAAATCACAAATATACCATTCAGTGAAAGCTGTTTGATAACACATTTCAAATACATTCAGGATACAGTTTCCAGATCTCCTTTTTCAAACAAATGAAGAAAACATGAGGCAGTGAGGTTTGAAGACTTCACACATCTTGAATTGCAATGGGAAATAAGGCCATTCTTTCAGAGACCTGCAAGAAAACTCTCATGAAAACTTCAAAATACAGTTTATTTAGAAAATAGACTCTAGCATACATCTTTTGTATTTGGTTTTCACTGCTTTTCATTATAATTATTACTTTGACTGGAAACAGGGGACCAGACTTGAGCCTTGGGATTCAGCATCAAGAAATAGGTGTACAATGTATTATTTAACACATATTTAAGTATCTGTGAGAACCAAGTGAAGACAAAATATGCTGATGAAAGATATAGAAACTGGTCTAAACTGGAAGGTTGTTACATGAGGTGAAGGTAGGTTTTAATTTTGTTTTCTGGGAAATCCATTCATACTATTTCAGACAAAAAAGGATTAAACTTTTATATGTGAAGAAGTGAGAATCTCTCTAGTTAGTGACTGTGGAAAGCAAAGTGATGCCACAAGCAAAGGTACTGTTTCAGATAAGGAACCAGCACAAAATGAAGCTTTCAGAAAGAAAAAAAAAAAATTGTATCAGTGATTGATCAAATGTAAACAAGGTCAAGACTTCATAGCACTTGCCCTCAGTATAAACAGGGAGCTGTTTCCTCTGGTTGACACATGCAGTGATTCCCTCACTTGATCTTAAGTTGGACATACTCAAATTTAAGAGTTCTGTTTAATCTAAGGATTGTTTACCTGCATCACATACAAAAGAATAAAAGCTAGCTATATCCAGAAGGGAATGGGAAGATGACAGATAGTTCAGGTGATTTCCAACTTTGCCATGTAGTATTGGGAATAGAAGACAGACAAATCAGTGACAGGTCTGTGCACCATGGGAAAAGAGGGTTTCTTCCAGTCTGACTACCTAAGAAACATCGGGGGTTTGTGCATGTTGCAGAACATACAACTGGGGGAAAAATAGTGGAGGTTACACAACTAGGGTCAAGCACGCAAGAAACTATTTTAATTTTGTTATCTCTTATGTAGATCAATCAAGGTCCAAGATACGGTAGGAAGATGACACTACCAAATACAGTGCCTAATATAATCAAAAGAACTCGCTCCCCATCCTTTTAAGAGGCCATAAGAATTGGTTTTCTTCACAATTAATTGCACTGGGCTGTGCTTATATTTACAACCCAGCTGGGAGGAAAAACATTGAGAAGAATGAAGGTGTCTTTGACCTTCATCATCTCGGAAGGATGGAGGTGGCGCAGCTGTCTATTTCCTGTTCCATCCTAATTTCCACGGCATTGCACCGCTTATTTGGGAAACATGAAAAACATGGTTGAGTCAATCCCTCTGAGTTATTCTGGAGGAGTCAGGCTCTTGGTAAGACGGAAGGGGATTGAAATTCTATGGCTCCACTTTTTAAGTTATTGAAAACAGAAAACTGTCAGCTGCACAGTACTGAAAACAGTACAGTATCTTGGCAGAATATATTAGGCCCACTATTTTGCTACTATTATTTATTGTACATTTTTAACCCTTCGTATTCATGCAGGAGATGGTTCTACAGTCAGAGCTCACGTGAGCACACACACAAAGCCATCCCTGCAGAGCCATCCCACCCCTCCAACAGCACCGACCTCACCGCATTTCACTTTACCTTGATGTTCCTCAAAATCAAGACTACAGAGGGAAACTATGAAAGTTTGGGGCATTCATCAGGCCCTACAGATGTCATCATACTTGCCAAGCTGCCTTGGCGACCCCTCACAGAAACAGTCTGACATGATTTCAGATTATTTCACATCCTACACAGCTCATATCTAGGAGGAAAAACCAGCAAGGGGAAGGGTTCAGTACTCCATGTTTGGAAAAAGGTTTCAAAACACACAAATCCTGGAGGGTGGTAACAAGACAGAAGACAGCAGTCCAGGCTGAGATCAGAGGACTGGGACAAGTCCACCATGCAAGGTAGTCTCTGGGTGACATTATTACACCTGAACCTCACCTCACCCAAGGACACTCAGGTTCCTGGTTTCACACTCCCACTCCAGCTCACCATCCCTGCATGGGATGATGCATTTGGTGCCTCAGCTTGTTCAAGCCTACCACGGCAGGGATCGAATCTTTTGGCCATAAAACATACCAGAGGAAGGCTCCCCCACTCCAGCAAAACCGAGCTCAGACCCACATGTGCGTACCCAGCCCCGTGGAGAGAGCACCACCGCCCGGGAGGTTTCCCTGCGTTACTGAGCAATTGCACCATGTCTGGTGCAGTGCCTCATCCTCTGAAGTATTCATTCACTTTCGGGAATCAAAATAACACCCTGATTATTTCCAGAGCTCTGAGTCATCTGGGGTTGGCTTATTCATTATACACGAGGTCTATAAAATCCTGACAGGTATTATCATCCATCTCTACTCACTGCCCCTCTTGTTACCCTCAAAGCTCCATTCCCTGCCTGCTCCAAGCCATACATCATTAATAACTAAAAGCCAACACTTTAAAACTTCAGTTAAAGGATTTTTCTTTCCTGTGAACTTTTTCTGTTCTTACAGCCAGGATTGCAAACCTCAATATGTAGTTTTGCGTGTGGTTGAAAATGCCCCATTGTTTATTAACTTCATTTTAATGTACTTTCAATACAAACTTGCCTTGTTCCTGAGGACTAATCAGAGAGCCTGAGCTGCTACGGCTGAAAGTGTGTAAGTGAAATTAGTTTAAATTACAGCTGCAGCATGGATTTGTGTTCCTCCAACTAATTTCAATTATGAAATTAGTAGTCAGGATGTAGTGAAAAAAATAATCAATATTTTATAACACAAAGTCCAAAAGAGACTATGTTAAGACATCAACCTACGATCTGGGAAAGCTGTGGTCAAGTTTTAGCTCTCCCACAGTCTTTCATAAGCCTGTGCAAGTCACTTTGCCTCTCCACGCGTCAGTTTTCCATCCATAAGATGGAGATAAGATCCACCCTCCTTGGGCATGTTGCAGGAGCCTCCCCAGGAAGGCCAAAGCAAGGAGCTACAGAAACAGCAAATTAAATACAAAAAGCTAGAGCTTTCATTTGCTATGTTATTAGATTAAAAGTGGTTTACAAGTTTTCATCTGAGAGATGAAAAGAAGTCGATCAGCAGCAATTTGACTACTATATTAAATTTCATCTCATGTTCCATTCTGTGGCTGCTTTTCCTTTCCCTCCAAGACTGGCAGTACACTCAAAATATTAATCCATACTATATGAAGTATTTACAGCTATCCAGTCAACTATGACAGAATAAAATTATCTGTCAGAAAGTAGAGGTGGCAGCAATATGTTTTGTCAAGTTTCCAAGCTATTTGAAGTTCACAGAGATTTAAAACGTGGTATCTGTTCTCCTTAAATGAACATGAACATGGAGACATGATCCTGCCTCTGATCACAACTTTCGCATTGAGTCACTTCAGGACTGGGGCCCCGCTGCTCCTGAAGGCAAAGAGCAGCTCTGGTGACAGGACCCCACTTCGTAAGGGAAGATGTTTTGCAAGCTCCCCACACAGAGAAAGCAAGATTTCACTATTGGAAATAACTCGAGTTCCATCTATCACACTCTTCCTTTAGGGCTGACGGGTAGGAGGGACTCATCATCATCTTCCCTCAAGCTAGGCAGTCAATCAGCTTCCAGCGAGCTGGAAGTAGCCAAACAGCTGGAAAAATAAAGTGATGTTGTCAGATACAGGAACTCTCACATACCTTTGCCAATTATGACTAATATGAAAACTTCTTCCCCAGTGCCTGGGAAAGCCGCGATGTGCCACAGTCTCAGAGCTCTGCAGGACAAGATCTCACCCGGTGTTCACCACCAAGAACCCTCTGGTGCAGGAGGAGACCAGGAGAACCAAAGGTCCTGCTACAGCTATATTTATCAGCACATTTTGAAATGATTAACTATTTTTAGGGGTACATTCACTTACGTTTGCAGTCTGGGTTGAGCCCAGTCTACCAGCCCAGCTTGGCTAAGCCAACTTTCCACCCTCTCCCAATTTCTGAGCCAGCACCAAAACTGCCCGTTTTGTGCTTCCCATCTCTTCAGTCTGGTACAACATCCTGTGCTGTGATGGTTGGAAACCACCTAGAAACTGCTCTGAGTAACGTGCCCTTCTCTGGCTTTGACTTTAGTTTTGAGAAGACCCTGCGCAGGAGGCAAAGGGACAGGACCACTAAGTCAGGAATGAGAAACGTGGGGAACGGTGTTGGAGCTCTGGTGTCCAAAGCCTTCAGTGCCACAGCAACTTTCAAACATTGCAGGAATTAGCTGGAAAACAGGGACAGATTTGATCCATCCCGAAGTTCAGCAAAGTGTCAGGTAGAACTCACAGAAGATGACTTGGTGTTGATAAATTCAAACCCAGCCCAGTTTTATAATTAAATGTTGTCAAGGCAAATAACCCACAACACAGGTTTCATTCATTTCCCTTTATTTAAAGGAAACATTGTCCTGTCCATGACGCCAGTGAGCAGATAAAACAAAGAAAGATGCGTTTACATAAAAAAGCACACTGACCAAAAGAGACAAATCAATTAATTACGTCTTGGAATTAAGACAAGCTTTTTAACATATTTTTCATAAGCAAAAAACCCAGCTCTGAAGTAATCCTCCCAAAACACACAAGGCAGCCAACTACCGCAACCCATTTTAGCAACCAGCTTTTTGAGATATTCACATTATATCGTGCACACATTCTCTGTCTGTAGCTCTCCTATTCCCCACGCAGGCACTTGCTGTTTGTTCAAGTAAAATCTGAATCTGACCTTGAAAACTGCAGGCAAAAGTGAAACGTTATGTAACTAGTGACAGCTAAAATTAAACAAATATTACAGAAGTAGAAGACAGACATGCATCACCGAAAGAAAGGAAAGGTCTTCCACTAAACACGAATTTGAAGCGGCAGCACTCCCCAGGTAAGGTCTGCTGTTGACTGTACATATTTGCAATTACAAATACCAATGATATTAAAAGTGATGGAATTAAAAAAACTATTTAGTCAATTATTGGGCTACCCAAACCTCATTCAGACAAACACAAGTTAATGTTAAAACACCAGGAACCAAGCTTAGGCAGACAGGATAATTAAAATTGCTAGATTGTGATGAGTACATTTGTTTGAATCTGATTTTGCAAGGGCTGAACTATGCCATGATTTGTCATCCGTAACCGTATAAAGACAACAATGTGAAAATAAACGTATTAGCGATGTTTTTTTTGGGGAGGTGGAGGTGTTGCATTTTGTAAGTCAGCAGTTTTCTCAGAGACTGTAAGATCCTGTTTACTACCACTCTGCTTCTACGGCACTCGCCTCACTGGTCTGACTCATAAATAATTATGAAGCCTTGGGAATACCAAGTTTTGTTGCAGCCAGCTGGTTTTATTTATGAGCAATTCAGGCACCAGTCGCTGTGTGCACACTGAAACGAGCTTATCACTGCGAGGAGGCACCAGGGCCCCTGGGAAAGCAGAGCGGCAGCGTGTTACACCCACCCAGGCGCTGGTCCTTACCAGCTCACCTGGCATATGTTTTACCCTTGCCACCAGAAAGACACATGGCATTTTGCATCCCCGTGGCATTTTGCGATGACATCTTTCAGTAGTTCTGTTTGCAGATACACAGGCACCCCGGCAGTGACGGGAGAGGGAGGAAGCTCTCTCCAGGGGAGGCAAGCTGCACTGCTGGGCTGGCATCAAACAGCATCGCCCCCCGTCACGTCCCATGCCGTCAATCACAGCACGAATAAGACGGGGAGAGGAGGGGAAAGCAATAGCAAAAAAAGCAGCTGCTGATGAACAGCCCCTGTTCAAAACATTGTGCTGCAAACAAGGCAGGCTTTCTGAAGGTGCCATAAGACCGGTTCATAGATGAAGCAGAGTTTGTTAATAAAGGAAATGACTTTTCTTCGTTTGGAAACATTCGCCTGCAGTTTGGGTTTGGTTTTTTTGTTTGTTGGTTGTTTTTTTAAATACTTAAGGTTTCTGCCCTATGAGGAGAAGCGGGCCTGGGCTGCACAGCCTCGCCCACCCACGTCCAAACGCCTTCAGACCAGGGCTGTGATCCAGTTCACACACCTGCACACACCTACCTTAAGTCCTGAAAATAAAAACCCCGTGGGGGTTTAAGTGGCCCACACGTCATATCCTGGAACTCACCTCCCAAAAAAGCATTTACAAGGTAGGAGAAAAAGCCACCCAGAGTAACCAGCTCTCTGTTTCCAGGCATGAAGCAGTCCACAGGCTGAGATCTCAAGACCATGACCAGGCACGGTGACTGGGTGGTGCCGTCCAAGAGGGACTGGAAACCATGGGCTGGGCGACTGGGGCATGGGGAAGCTCTCAAACCAACACTGCTCCGGCATCGATGCCAGCTCCCCGGGGCCAGGGGCCTCGCAGGAGCTCGGCGATGGAGAAATCCCTCCTGCATCAGTCCATCTCTAAAACTCTCGGCTATGATAGCACCCATCTGAAGAATTACAGTCATACAAATAACAGATGCACACAATCTTTAATTAATCATTTGTCTTTTTTAAGCTTGTAACTCCCCTGAACCAGTGCTTGCAAACCAGCCCATTCACCCAGAAGAGAAACGCGCAGATGCTTACACACTGAAAAGGTGCCAAAAACTGAACATTACAGCCAAAGTGGCCTGCTTTTCTGTTACAAGGTCTCAAATTTTCTGGTCTTTACCTTCCCTCTAATAACCAACACTTGATATTCACAGAGCTTTTGCTAGGTCTCTGAAGTGTGATTATATATGACAAAGTGCATTGAGATTCTTGTTTAACTTGGTTAATTCACCATTTCAGACCTTACAGGGGAGGCTGCATGGAGACAGACAGTGAATAGCCAGCGATAAGGAACTAATTACACCAAAAAGAAAAACTGTACCCTAGGGAAGCTCTACCGACCATTAGGGGAAATAGCCATGCAGCTGGATGGGCTTCCTCCTCTCTTTTTTAAACCTGGAAGAGAGATACATACGTCACACTAATATGTTTTCCACCTTCACACACCCGTCTCTGTTGAAATATGGACAGGCCCAAGGAAGGGCTTCCATTTTAATAGTTATATCAAGCTTTCCTTCTTTCAGAAGGCTGTATATAAAGAGAGATCGTTGTACACTGAAGTACAAAATGAAGAGCCTGTTGCTGCAACAGAAAGGCCAGATACATTTGTTCCCTCGCTGCCGAGCATGCAGAAGTGCATAAAGGCACTGCAGCACTCCGCAAAGTCTTGGCAGCACACAGAGTGCGTAAAGTTTTACAACTCTTTCCGTTACCTAAATGGAAATACACCACAAGCAGCACAGGCGCAGAAGATGTTTGGGTTTTGTGCGGTTTTTTGGCAAGCCAATACCATCATTGCAGTCTCTTGGGTGAGCATATCCCTTTCCGACATTACTGGCTGATAAGGGTTGCTGGCTCTACATCAATGCTGTTCCTGGAATCCTTCAAAAACAACATGCTATAAGGAGCTGTAGTACCTTAGGACTGATTGTCCTCACTTCCAAATGACTGGTTTGGAGTGTCTAGCACTATTCATTAATGAATTTAGGAGCTTTCAGTCTTCTGAGCACACAGTTTGATTCCCTTCAACATCTTAGTCTTCAGTGGCTTCCAGTTTACAATTCCATTAGTGTCCAAGGGAAGAAATCTTCCAGTAAGTCCATACACAGCCGGATAGTCCACTTCCAACACATGCTTAGCATATTCAGCACTAAATGGATGCTAACGATCTCCAGGATTAGAGGATGCAGCACTCGCAGCCAAGGGCTGGGTCCTGGGTCCTGCACAGAGCGGCACATCAAGTGGTGGACTACCGGGATTTCACCACGTGCATCTCACACTTGTAGCTTACCTGTGTGACCGGGTCTACATTGCCACTTTCAAAAAAAAAAAAAAAAAAAAAAAAAAAACATAAAAACATAAAACCCGAAAGCTGTAAGGAACTGTACAAGAATAGCAGCCTTATTCAAGAGTCTGCAAACCCTGAGGTCCACACCGCAGCTTTTCCTCTCTGGAAGTCACTACATTGCCCATCACTACATAGCCACAGCACAATGTTCTGCCTAGGAAAGTTACAATATCCTCAGCGAAACTTTGGGCAGTTCCCTTTCTCACAGCCTTTGCACTGCTGTCTCTAGAACGGCTCTTTTCCCTCCTAGTGACATTGTATGGCTTTCTGCTGCACACATCCCAGCCATAGCTGTCACCTCATTCAGTTCTGACCCGCTTCGTGGACAAAGCTAGGTGGGAATCAATCTTCCTGTCCTACCACCTGAGGGCTTCAACCTGCATTCACAATATCCCAGCTGATTAATGGCTCGTTAATGCCATGCTATTTACTCCCAGAGTTTCCAGACTACTTTTTGCATCTGTTCTCTTGCTGAGACCAGTAAGTAGCCTACATTACATTGCCAGAGAAAAGCTAGTACTAAAGGGTGATCACACTGAAAAGCAGAAAACATGCTCTTAAACTGAAAGAATGATCATAACTTTATTCAACTGCTTTGTCTGAAGGCAGTGTTGTCCTGATATTTCTTAAATGACTGATAAGGATGTCCAGACATATTCACAAACCCAGCCAAATTCATCCAAAATGAAAGAACAGAAACTGCAGCTCTTCAAGTCAAAAGGGGTATTTTTTTTGAATACTCTGAAGAGTGGCATACGTTTATGGTAGATGAAATAACAGACTCCAACAGAAGTTGTTTTATACCTCTGGTTTGTGGATGATGGCATAAATATTCATGAAGCATTCAATGAACTGTACAATGTACCATGAACATCAGCAGAACTAATTGTGTCAGTAATTAAAGCTGTATTTTATTGCACCTACATCAGAGAAACTTCACTGCCGCTGATGATGCTGTGATAGGACACCGCTGCCCACAGAAGATGCAGCAACCACACTGCAGCAAGAAGCATCACAGATTTTTATATTCATCATCATTGCCGCACGTTAAAGCTGTCAGGCCCAATACTATTAAAATTAGTAAAGCTCTAAAAGATACTCTTGAAATGTCCATGCTGCCACATTCATTTGAAAATCACCTAAATTGGATATTGCATTTCAGAACATAAAAGAGACCTGAAATCCTTCAAGTACATTACTAGATATTTGGGTTCTCTGTCCAGCAAGAAAGACCACCCACAGGGAAGCATTGTTTCACACCTACTCAGACGTGTATTTACTTCAAGCCAGGCCACCGGATGATAGGTAAGCCTTATACCGGGAGCTGACTTAATAATATTAGTGTTCAAATTCCCAAGGAAGAGAAATGCTTCCAAGAAAAATGCTAATAGGAGCTTGTGACCCACCAGCTACTCAAAAATTAAAGAGATTTTATAAGTACAGCTACTTGAAAAATTATTCTTAGAAAGAATCAGTTCTCTTAAGTACTTTGCATTCTTTCACTCGAGAACAAAAAGCGCAAAACTGTCCCTGGGTCATGACACTTGCAGAAGACCGACAAGCAGAGCAAAACCACAAGTTTGAGCCTTACTTGATGCGTGCAGTTCTGATTTCAGATGCGACTGACTGATTGCTCAGCTTCAGCTGCTGCAAGCAAACCAGCAGAAAGACCGGGGAAGTCAATTCAGAAATATCTCGGGTCACTCAACCAAACCAAACAGCCCTTTCTGGAATGGAATAGCTGATCAAAGCGGCCACCAGTAGCTCAAGAGCGCAGTGTCAGGGCTCTGTCTTATTAAGAGTTCAGTCCACAATAGAATAATCAGCTGATAGCCACAAAGCATAGCCAGCTTTATACATAAGAGAAGAAAAAAAGTACATATGTAGCAGAAGCAATTTAAAGAAACTCAGATAAGTAATAGTTTCTAGGGCCTTTCCTAAAGGCTGAGAAAATCTTTCAGTGCTTGTTTAAATATTGCGAGTACTTTTGTACCATAACTGCACTGGTTCATGTTTAGCAATAACTGGTTCATACTCCAAATGCAATATTTACTCAATGAACACAGTCTCCGTGACTTCCAGTTTTTTGCACCTGGGAGATCTGAGGAAACCCATATCTGTACCAGGTTCTGAAGACATGAAGAAATGCACATCTAAACAGTAAACAATAACAAAAGGAACCAAGATTGGCTTCCAAGGAGGAAATAAGCCCGATTTCTACTGGGAAAATGTTAGTGTGCAGGCTGCTTAATTGAAATGAAGAGATACCCTCCTGATTTACTCCATCTAAACAACTGGCATTTTGCCTCAAAAGCACGTCAGCAGCTTTCCAGAACATGTTCTCAGAGGCATATCAATTTGTGCAGTGCGGATGGCATTCAGACATGAGGTTTTTCTGTAAGCAACATACCAAAGACACCAGAGAGCAAAGCTCACATGAAAACTATTTGGAGAACACGGCTTGTACTACACATTGCAAGGGGAACAATGATAATGCCAAAGTCTGTGGCAGTGGTGCACACCTTGTACAGAAAGGCTCTGTTGTATACCATACAGGAAAATGTAAGCTCTGGCTTCTTGGTTTTAGTGAAAAGAAAAAGAATACCCACACAGATACGGCAAGTTTCCACAATGTAATTCAAGAGACATTTTTTACTTCTCTACACCAGGTCCCATCATTTGAAAAACGGGAGCAAGAATAAAGCAGAGCGCAGGAAGGTGGGAGCAGAGCCGGCACTGGAGCCGGCCCCGCTGGCCAGCCTCGTGCTCCGGGAGGCTCTGCTGCGTCTCCTGCCCTTCACCAGCACATCATTCGCGCATAAAGACAGAGTTAAGCTAAACCCACTATCATGTGCTGTTGCTTTTAAAAGACACACACAAGCCTGGAAGTATGCTGCCGAGAGACCAGACCATGGGCTCTGAGGCAGGATAAAAGCCTCACCCTGCAAAGAGTTTTGTTTCTAAATCTACATTATAAGGAAGCTCCATCAAAAAAAATATCGCAGAACGCACAAGGCCAAAAGTAGCATCTTGACCACCTGCAGCTCTCCAGCTATTATGACAATTTGCAAACAAAGGTACCTCCTCTCTCGCCGTATGGATCCCAGGCACAGCTCCTTCCCCCACGCTCCCAAACCCTCGCCCCACGCCTCGGCAGGAGACGCGATGCAATTAGAGACACGCTGCCCGCCAGCAGCTGCTGTTGTGTATGCTGCCCGGCACCCTGCCTATCTCGAACCGACAGGAGAGTAGAGCTCGAGAAACGCTAACTCGTCAGTGGGATGAAGTTTGTATTAAGCTGTCCAACAAGAAAACACCTGGCTTGCTTGAGCAATCTTCCCTCCCCACGCAGAGTAACTACATACCACAGCACATCAAGAGACTATGAACTCAGCTAAAGCCTGTGCATGCCCTAATCTATGCATAAGAAAGTCAAAATCATGCTACTACCATTTGCATGCTACAGGATAAAACAAACAGCCCATACCCCACTTCTGAAGTGGCAGGTATGGACCACGGGGAAAAATAAACAACATAAAAAATAAAAATAAATAAAAATCCACACCACAACAACCACGTTTCTGCACGTGTTCCTGGGTGAATGCTAGTACTTTAAAAAAAAAAGTGGCATTCATACTGTTAACAGCTGGGCTTGGTGGTTTGGGGTTTTTTTGGCTGCTGTTTCTGAATGAAGTTCTAGCGGGATCTGAAGAGATGCAGACAGGGGTGACAAGCACGAGCACAGCAGCAGCGGAGCTCCAGCGAGAGCTTAATAAAGCCCAGGATGCCCTGGCTTACGGGGAACTGCAGCAGGACAGATACGATGCAGCTACATCAAATCACGAGTGTCAGAAGACGTAAATAGGGAATTCATCGATAGCTGTTTCTTATAATATAAGAATAAGGAGGCATGAAATGAGGTGACAAGTAGAAGTTAAACTAACAGATGGAGATCCTTTTAACACTGCACATAAATAAACTGCACAGAAGTGATAAAATAAATTTATGGAAACAATGGCCATCAAAGATAAACTGCACAGAAGTGTAATAAATTTATGGAAACAATGGCCATCAAAGGCTAATCAACACAACTCCTCAGAGAGAAGTTCCAACTCAGGAGCTCCTGAAACCACAGATTTCCCATGCCAGAAGGCGATACTGAAAGCGTCACTCTGCCCTCGCCTTGCCCAGCCATCCCCGAGACATCCCCGGTGGCACGGCAGGACAGCAGCTCCAGCAGCATCGACCAGCGGGTGAGAGCACCTCCCCCGCCGGTGCAGAAAACCCCCCTTGTGCCTCATCTGCTCGGTCCTGGGCCACCCCAAGGGCCAGGAGAGAGACTTTATGTCAGCGGTGTGGCACAATATTAGGATCAGAGCGGAAAAACAAGGTTTTAAAAATCAAATTATTCTTGTATTCCTTATTCTTGCATTATAAGAAAGAGCAATCAATGAATTCCCTATTTGCTGACCCCGTGGCAGAAGATATGGATGGAGGTTTATTCATTTCTAGAAGGGCAGGAGAGAGTCTGGAGGTGGGACTGAAGTGGGAAGAAGCTGCCCAGGGACACGACAGCACCTCGGAAATAGGGGCAGAAGGAGCAGAGGGACAGACCAGATCGCGGAAGCAGACAGCCAAAGAAGAAAACTTGATTTCATTTGTATAGATATATTCTAATTAGTACTTTGTGTTCAATAAATGGGCATAAAAAGAAGTCACCAACTGGTTTTGTTTCATCTCCATAGGAAACAAACGTTCCCTCTTCGCTCAGGCAGGGCCGACACGGACACGGCTGCTGGGATCCACAGCATCCCCAAGATCCCCCCAAGATCCCCAGCATCCCCCATCCCCAAGATCCCCAGCATCCCCAAGATCCCCAGCATCCCCAAGATCCCCAGCATCCCCGGGATCCCCAGCATCCCCGGGATCCCTGCGCCCGCACAGGAAAAGACGCTCCCTGCCCGTGTGCCAGCCGGGCTAAGGGAAAACATTTACAGAAAGTTTACACTAAACCTGTTTTCCACTGGAAAATGTTACTGTATTAAAACCGCTTTTAAATAACCAGTTGACAACATTTCATTAAACACTGTCAAAAGTGTCAAAACAAGGCATTTTAGTATTAGTTTTCAATTTCCACGTTTGTTGTTATTTTTAATACATGACAGATTCAGCACAGAAAGAAAACATTTTGATTGATCTGAGATTTTCAAAATTTCACTTAAATTCAGCATTTAAATTTAATGCCAAAACACCAGGTTTCTGACCCTGTTTGAGCCCCTTTTTGGAAGTGCACATGAGCTAGAAGTAACCAAAACCAGGACTTTTAATAACACCTTCCCTGCTCGGTACCATCTGTCCTTGCCGTGACCTGTCCTACGCAGCAAATCCTTGCCTTGTGCAGAGTCCAGACTGCTTTTAGACCATTTTACAGCAGCTGAGACATGAAGGCAGGGATTATTCCCATTTTTAAGTCAAACCTGGACCTGTAAGGTTAGATTTTGAACAGCCGTAAAACCAAGAATTAAAAAAAAAAAACAAAACCCCACACCACTATACCGCCAACAGCTATCCTGATCCTGCTCCCTGAGCTATGCAGGTAGACTGCTTTGGTCACAGAGAGCCCATGAAGATTGAATTCAAGCTTATTCTGTAATGAAGATTAACGGCTTCTTTAGTTATAGCTTGGCATTTAAAAAAAAAATTCAAAGTCTTACTTTGAGAATGACCTCAAGAATTGCGGTCATTTGTTCCAGCCTGCCCTAAATTAAAGGGTCTTTTTCAAGAGACCACTTGCACGAATTAAAAGATCATTTGAAATATAAACCTTTCTTCCACATCACAAAAGCAAGGCAAAAAGAAGTCATATTCTGTTCTTTCCCGGTAATTGCACAAGGGCTCAATATTAACCTGGTCAATGAAATTCAATCAGCTGATCATCACAGGCAACGCTGAACAGACCAGGTTGTTCTTTCTTGGGGACGTTCTTCTGCAAGTGAAACAAAGGAGCATTTATCCCATATATATTCCTTGCTCACGCACTCCGAGCTCTCTCTGAAATTGCATGCTTAATGGGATTTTGAACGATCACCCGCTACTGCTGGAAATAACCCCCAGCTCACAGCCTTGCTTTTACAAAGCCTGCTCTTACAGGCCAAGCTGTGATCACTGGTCATTAACGAGGGATTTTATGGAAGGAAAATGGAAAACTGAAGATAGAAGAATTGCTATTTAATTCATGATCTTCTGGGCCCTCAGTTACAGTGATATTAAAAAGCAGAATAATCTTCCAATAAAGAAAAAAAAAGTAATAATTTCAAAGTGATGGGAATTCATCCTAAAAGAACAAAATAAAGAGTGCATTACAGTCTAAAGCAGCAACAAATGCAAAAGAATCATAAGATGAAATAGCAAAAAAAAGTCCTACTCAAGTGGCAGAATTTTCTCCTGCCTCTGGAGATAAAAGTTCGTGAATTACAGAAGACATCCCCCCCTCGTGACGCGGCTCCCTGGCCAGCACAGCATCCTCCCAGCAGCGCAGGCATCGTCCGGAACCGGCTCCGCTTGAAATGAGAGAGCAAACAGAGGTAACGCCGCGGTGCAGCGGTGCTCCTCCAAGCAAGAGCACAGGATGACCGCACCGGGGGAAATCCTCTAACTGTCAATCTGCCTTCAGCCATATTATCCTGTTACCTGTCTCCGTTACCTCTGTTTGTCTCCTGTTAATCGTTATCCCGTATTTGCCTCTGCCCGCATCCAAGAGAAAAGGGGAAGGACCTGTTCTCGGTGACGATGTTTAAGCAGAGGTCTGCCGCCTTCCCAATACAGCTCACGCTGCAGGCAGCACGTACCAACAGGTACCAATGAAGTAGACAATCCCCACCGCAGGGACCAAAAATAACTGTTCCAATTATACAGCTGAGGAACCAAGCGCAGAGCAGCTGGTTTTCACTGGGGTCTCAATTTATCTTTCATCATTCATGTACACAAAGAGAAGAAAAGCTGCTCTGGTCTGCAAATCCTGCATCCTGGCACAGCGACACGTTCGGATGCTCTACGCGAAGCTGGAGGCCAGAGGATGGAGGGGGCTGGGGGGAGAACCCAAAAAAAGAAGTCAACATGAAGCGGCTGGGGAGAGAACCCAAAAAAAGAAGTCAACATGAAGCTCATTGACCCAGGCCATGCAGCGATAGGACCAGAAGTGAAAACATGATTCAGAAGCTACAATTACTCCCATTACAGTCAACAACAAGAAAAACCCAACAGACGTGCTTTGCATTAGCAAAAATTTTTGGGGTCATGAATGAGTTTATTTGCACTACATGAGAGGTTTGTTGTTGTTTTCGGGCTGGGGGGGCGGGGGCGGTAAGAATAAGCTATTTTGTCCTGGCTTGCTTTTAAGGTGCAATTCATCACCAACTTAACAGCTTAGAAACTTGCTCTCAGAAAGATAATTATGGCTGGGGGGGTCACATTTTTCCGCTTCCAGCTGGGTTTAGATCCTGTGCTGGGAGGCAGCAAAAGGTAAAGCTGGGTTTGGCCTTTTTCAAATCCTTCCTTTGTTCACCTTTTGTTTATCTACAGTTCCAGCAAAACTGAAATCCCAAACAACACCGCTAAAGTGTTATTTTGGTGACATCTGAAAAAGGCATTTCAAATCATCCAGCAAATCCCGCAGCATTATCCAGCTAACAAAGGCGATAGCCCCCACGCAGCTGGGGAGCTGCCATCAATAACATCGGAGACCTGTGCTGCTCATGCTGCTGATTTCTCAAGTGAAAAAAATCATGCACAAGTGCTCTCCATTGCCATCAAATCAAGACTTAGCCCTATGTCCGAGCAACTAATGTCATTGGGTTTGGCCTCATTTCATTAAGCAAGAAGTGCTCCTTCTTCCTATCAGTGTGATCGGAAGAGGAAGTTCTCAAACCTCTTTTCTCTGAAAAGCACCAAACTGCAACTGCTACATTAGTTAACGCTGTCACAGTGTTAACTAATTATTTCTCACAGCAAGCTGAGAAGGGGGTAGATAATTATCTGTTGTACAACCAGAAGAAACCGATGCTAAGGGACTCGCCCGGCAGCAAACTGGTTGTACCAATTGGTACAACCAAGCCCAGCATGGGCTCACACTTACTCACAACCCTTATTTCTGCTCATTTTTCCAGACTACACCCCCCATTGCTGAGTCCTCAGCCCAGGACAGCTATCCCGCTTCCTGAGGTCAATCCAGCATTTGCCCATCCTTCCTCAAGAAGAAAGAGTGTGGCTTTAAGCAACCTTTTTTCCTTTTTCTTCTTCTTTCCCTGACCACTCCTGTAATTTGCTTTGCTTCTGCATTGGGTCAGACGGGTCCCCCCAGCTCTCCTGGCTCAGCA
>NW_008796044.1:19268477-19280439 GCF_000699145.1 Aptenodytes forsteri
ATATATATTTTATATATATATAATATATATTATATATATATATGCAGATATATATAGCTTGCTCTACCAAGAGGTCTGGTTCTTCTCCCATTAAAAATCACCAACAAAACTCCCATGTCTCATTATCAGCAGCATCAGACTACTCCGAGGTTGAATGTAAAGCTCTTCAGCGCTCGACATCACACACAGCTTTTCTGTGAAGTAATTTTTGACCCAGAAGGTGCTGCTTTATTTTTAATAGCTTAGAGGGTACGACCCACACATAGTCCTGCAAGAACCTGTTTTGAAAGCCAGGTGTCAGCACCTCGGGGATCAGCCATGAGCCACCTGCCCAGAGTCAGTGACAGTTCCCTCTGCCTTAAAGTTGAATTTCATAAAAACAAACGTGGGTCACCATCTTATTGATAGTTATACATTAAAAATATCAACCACACAACTTTATATCCCCACCTGTATCTGTCAGTACAGAATATCAGTTTAGTATCCTGTTGCATTGCCCCCATATTGCAGATTTACATCCTTCCTGCAGTTTGAGCTGGACGCTGCTCTCCTCTACTTGTTGAAACCTTGCCCCGCTTTCTGCGGCCGGACAGCTGCAGCTCCGTGGCAGGTGAAGGGATCCCTCTACTTCAGCCATCACCGTAAACTGAAGCAGAATTTCATTACCAGGCAACTACATTCTGGTTTTTTCTGTTCGTGGCATTTTAAACTCCAAGAGGAGAATCTCACTGCAGTAATACAATAAAAATGATAAACCCTCTTTTGATCTTTTGGGACATCAGAATATCACTACTGCATTGACGCCGGCACAAGCTATACGATCATACCTTTCTCCAGGGTCAGAAGGCACCCAGCACACATGAAATACTACTGCTCTAATTAACATGATATTTTGCTTATGCTTTTTACAGTTAGGAAGTTAATGAACCTCGGATCATGAATGAAACACTGATGAGAATCTGGAGGTGCAACAGCCTTGAGTTACAGTAGATAGATACCTGCCTGGCAAAGCCTTTATCCGACCCATACTTCCTCACCAATATGTAACATATATGACCAATATCTAACATATATAACAGTGGTCTAGCAGGTGAGACCTAGGGTGTTGCTTTTCCCTTCTTGCAGTCTTAGCTGAGATGGGAATACAGCCCCAGATGTCACAGTATTTCCAAAGCGCGAACAGCAACGTTCTGAAGCTTTGGTCCAGCACAAGAGCGAGCCCAGCAGACCCTGAGCGCTCGTGTGAGCGGCACCCCATGAGGTCTGCGGCATTTCGCCCAGAGACCGCCCGAGCAACTCTGATCAGGGTAGGACAGTGGAACCCGCTTTAGGAAATGAAAGGGCATTCCTTGTTACAGTCCGCGAGGCAAAAGCCTCATCCAGGAGGTTAATTCCCAATAAGGCGCCGGTAGGACAGACCCCACAACGCGTCCCAGGGCAGCCCCGCGCGGGGTGTGCCGGCGTCGGGGGCTGCCCTGCGGAGCTGTTGCTGCAAGCATGAGCTGAATGGATGGGGGGGTTGTTCCAGCTTCAGTGGTGACACATGCCTACGGTTTTATCGCTACATGAATCAGGTACAATCATCAGCGTGCTCTCTATGGCAAACAAATGTTAGCCCATACGTAAAAACAGAAGTAAATCACCAAATTCTTTTCCTTCAACCGCTTAGACTTGGAAGGTGTCAGATGAAGCTTGCAGGGATGGGGCCATACGTACTGTCGTGTGGATACAGGGAGACATACAGCAGCAAGCCATCAACACCTGTAGTCTCTCCACAAGGGGTGGCTCTAAGTCTGGCTCCAACTCCAGATTTAATGTTGGAACAGAGAGGAGGCAGCCAGCTGCTGCGCTTGCAAGAAGCGTTTCTCCCACACGCACGGGAGTACGAGAGTTTTCAGGTCACACCCAGCTCCAGGTACTCACTGCACTGACTGACGAACTGCCATCCTGGCTGAGAAACACGCCTGCGAGCACGGGGAGTCTGAGCAGCAGCACAGCGGCTGCAGGAGGAGAGCGTACCTCTCCCCCTCCCCGGCCGAGGACATCACCCGCTCCCTGCGCGTCCGTCCTGAGACGGAGATTGCAGCTCTGGTGCCCGTGCCAGACAGTGCGTTATCTGGATCCATAATCTGAAAATGGCAAAGCAATAGAAGCTGCATCCGCTGACGCTGGCGAGGTGGGTAGAGCTACTGAACCTCATGGAAATACATTATTGATTTTTTTCTTCCTCCAGATGGTGCAATTCAGAAAAATGGTTTTTAAATTATGCCTTGCAGAAACACTGAGAAGTGCAGCTAATAACAGGCGTATTTCAGGTGAACGCTGACCTCCTTTTCTTCCCCACCAAGCTAAAGCATCCAAAGCACTGCAAGCACTTTGTATAAATTACCTGCAGCCTATGAACTTGAACAGAAGGCGCTCTAATTGGAACTACAGCACCACAACCTCTTACCTACTGCTCATTTATGTTTCCAGCAGGATTCAAAGATGGCTACAGAAAACAATTCAGATTAATTGCAGTGTTCAGCATAATTCTTTTCCTTCCTTTTAAAGCCAAATAACGAAGTGCACCTAGGAAAAATTAATTTGACTGATGAACCCAACTTATTCTACTTTAAAATGGTCAGAGAGGCTTCAGCAGTGGGGAAAACCAGCCAGGAGCCGACAGCCAGCTCCTGACGGCTGCCTTCAGGGGCAGACACCCAGCGCACAGCGAACCCGCAGGGCTCTGCTGCAGCATCGTCTCCAGCCAGAGCATCGCTGGCACCCACGTGCCAAACACTGATTTTAATTAGCCATTAGTTAAGAGTTCGGACTCTTGTTACCAGAAGTTGGTTTAAAACCGGCAGGTGAAAAGCCCGGTAAGGCTCCGTGGAGCCGAGGCTGCTGTGGTCTGTGGGGGTGCAGGGGATGGATGGTCTCCATCAGAATTGGCAATGGGGGGGGGGGGGAATTTGTACAAGTGAAGCACTGGAACATCTCCTCTGGCTGTTCCCACCAAAACTGATGGAAAGATCCCAACTCCTCCAGCAGAAGCTGGAATATGATTTTCCACGGCAAAACAAAGGCGGCAGTGAAAATGCACAAACTTCTTTCCTCCAGCCATCTGTTGCCCATTTGTGAATTAATGTCAGACCAACCAGTGTAACCAGTACTGCTGTTCTGCTACTAAAAGCCACTTGCGGGACACTTGACTCCCTGAGGATACTGCAGTAGGTCATAACAGAGTTTGTGCTCAGTTTGCTTCTGATTTTTTGTGTACCAGGAAGAAATCTTCATTTTTGGGTAACCGAAATTTTTCCGAAGTACATCACTTCTATCAAAAACGTTGACATTCAGCCAGAAAATAGGGACTCAAACCCTCTTTTTTTATCTTTATAACTGAAGTTTTCACGGAAGACAAGTGCCACCGGGGATACAGAAAACCTCAGCATCCCAGTGAGTCTGAGAAAGTTACAAGCAGACAGTGACAGCCGGGCACAGAGAGGGGAAAAAATAAATACAGGTAGATAGATAGATAGATATGATACCTTATCATCATTACAGTAGTTCCCATATTTCAAGAGTGACTATCTGAGATCACAGAGAAGTCCATCTCCACTCAGGCTCACATTCTCACGACCACCATAATCGAGGCCATCGCAGGTAAAACAGGTCTGAGCTTTTCCCAAAAAAGTTTTGCTTGTGAGAAGCCGGGGTACCTGTGCTGCCTTTTCCTCAAAGCTCTCTACCAGACCTATTCATAATAAAGCAACAGACTCTGTAGCTACAGTGATCATCCACTATGCGAATGGATTCCTTCCAGTGACGCACAGAGCTGATCTTACAGAGGAAAACAAGTGGATTTCATGTACCCTCTTGGGTATTTGTTAGCCAGTTTCAAACCCAGGATTCTTTACGTATAGAAGTGTGTCCCTGTAAATCACCTCCTCTCAGAAAAACTGACCAAATATTCTCGTATCCAGCTCTCAGTAAGTCCAGGCTGGACCAGTCCAGGAAGGAGGGATGAATTTAAAATTGCAGCTCCTTAACCAAAACATCCTCCACAAGCATCCCTGCAGCACCACGCTGCCATGAACCAGCGCAGGTCTGAACTCACCTGGGGAAGCAAAGCTTGGGCTGCAAACTCACTGCCCGCTTTCTTGTAAAGACAGACGGAAGCTAATGGGCCAGCCTCAGAAAAATGAAGACTTAACTTTTTGGCAGCTTTCCCAGTACTTAAAAAAAAAAAATGCTGTAAAGTAGGTCACTGTACAATATGGAATTTCCCAAGTATTTGCACCTTCTAGTAGAACGCTAAACACTGGAGGGGGCGAATTTATGCTGTGAGTGAAAAATAGGCTCAGGGCTGTCTTAAAACACAAAATGCAGCTCCTCCTGCTCGGGGAGCCCTTCCAGGTCCTGGAGCATCCCACCACACCCGACACACCACATCCTGGGAGGCTGAAACCCAAAAAACTGACCCCCCCCGCCCAACGCTCCCAGACATAACCACCCCTTTCCATCTAACAAGAGACGGCACTTGTTGATCATTTGGATAACGAGGTGGTACCTCGCTGTCCCAGCAGAGCTGGTGGGCGCATGGCTCGCCCCAGGCAAACCAAGGGGCAGGTACCCGCTAACGGCCCCAGGCCGCTGCTCTGCACAGCACCTCTCCTGCAGCAGCGCAGCTCCCGGGAACCCTCTGCCCAGGACGAAGGCGCCGCGCTCGCGGCTGTACACCCACCCACCGGTGCAGCGAGGGCCACAGGCCGCGGGTGTATTGATGGTGGGCACTGCCCGCAGTACCAAAAGACTTTAAAACCACGTAAAGACGGCTTGATCCCTACAATGGGCTGACCCTCCACCACACCGCGTGCCAGCAAAACGACTGAGCTGGTGCACAGCAAGCCATGTGTCTGGCTTCGGTATTGGCAGCTTTTTCTCTGTTGTTGGGGCACATCTGCTCGGAAGGAGGGCGGCAACGCAGAGGATAAACGCAAGCCATTGAACAATGACTCTTGCGTCTGGTTCTGCCACTGACCTGCGCTCTGCCCCGGTGAGTGCCCTGACCGTGAGCCACTGTCTGCCCTCCCCGGCCCCTCGGAGGAGATTCACTGCCCTTTATCTGAGCACAGAGACGAGAGACGGCAACATCAGCCTTGCTGCTAAAGGAACAGTCATGCACTGGGTGCCACGACCCCGGGGAGCGTGATGGGGCTGCCTGGTCCGGCACCCTGAGCAGCCCAGGCAGGGACACGAGGGGGGAAGGTCTTTGGGCAGCAGAGGACAGGGCTGGAGGGCCGAGCGCTGCTCTCGGGGACTTGGTGCAGTACGGGCACTAGCGATAGTTGGTGCTTATAGCCTTAAATAATCCCCCACCAAACATCCCCAAACCTCTTCTCAGAGAGCTCCTAATGTCTATATTTATGACCCTGCTTCCTTTGCTTTATGAAATAAGAGAAACTGCTGGCAGGGTTTTTTTGTAGCATAACAAAGACAAAAATACTATATTAAGTCAAAGACTAAAGAAAAAATTTAATAAAATCCACAAATGTTTTTTAAATAGCAATTGTTAGTAATTTGCTGCTGTGCTTCTGAATACAATCGCGGTACTCTCCCAGCAGTTCAAACCCAGCTGATGTAGTAGGAAGAACTTACCTCTATTTAAATGCACTTTTCTGCCTGATAGAAGAGTTTTAGTCATGCTGGGTTATTATTAATTACTACCCTGGTTTACTTTACATTTCCTCATAGTGAAGAGCAACTTGTGGGTCTCTGCATTGCCCGCAGAGAAAAGCGGTTGTAGCCTCACTCTTGACAGGTAAAGGGGAATTTATGGGGCTTTCAGATTAAAATATATTATGTTTACTTGTTAACAAGATTTATTCTAGTATTTTGTTTTATTTATAGTGCACTGACTCAGAGCCTTCACAGCCTTTATGCAACAGTTTTTAATCTGACCAGTTTTAAATATTTAAAAACTCTTTTCAAAAGTGTTAGGAAGGCAAAAACTAAATAGGGAGAAAGAAAGCAAAGTTTGCTTATAAACCTCATACAGAAAGTTGGTTTAAATCAACTTTATCTTAAAGAGGAATTAGGCTATTCAGGTTTCCCCTCATCTCCAGAGTAACACTTTCCTTTACAGTATGTGTTAGTGAGTACATGCTGGGGGCATACATATATTTTTGCTAAAGCCAGTCATGACGTGATTCATAACAGCTATAAATTGCCCCCCTAAATAAAGGGCTTTGAAAGCTCAGGTCCAACTAACTCCCAGTTCGGAGGGCTGGCAGCTGTCCTCGCAGGCTGGTGGGAAATACCTTCTCTCAGGATCATAACAATCTACTTTTACTAGGGTCAGAGCTGTAACACCACTTGTTTCTTCCATTCCTTTCCCCTTCTCCAGGACGGGGAGGGGGCACGGCCCTTCGCAGCGACACACGAGCAGGGGGGGCTGCATGGGGCGGGGGGGCAGCACAGGCAAGACCGCGGGGAGCCCCCAGGGCCCCTGCACGAGTACATAACCTCCGCTTCCATAACCCCTCCAGGGTCCGGTGAAGACCACTCACAAGCACAGCCCGCCGCGAAAATTTGGCCACCCCCTTCACTATGAAAAGCCTAAAAGCAGAGACTCCTACCTGGGATGGCGACAGGAGTCCCCAGAGCACACGGGGAGGATGGGCAAATGGAGCCCCACCAACAGCACCCTCCTGCCAGGGCAGGATCAAGCCCCAGGGAAGAGCACGGGGCACCTGCTCCCCATTAGCCAGCAGCAGCCCATCAGTTAATTTAGAGGATTAAATAAAATTGGTGGGTGCACGCAGGAGTGATGCTCCCAGGTGCCTCTATTGCAGCCATCAGCATCACCCTAAGCCTATGCACTCACCCAGCACCAAGTGCTTCCCTAGGGCTGCGTACCAGGGAGGGGAACGGCACAAAAACCTCTCCCCTCTCCCCCCTGCCATTGCCTCTGGACAAGCATGTCGGTGGGTAACTCCTAAACCAACTCTATCTGCGATAAACAGCTGCCCCTTCTTGAACCAGCTGCAGGAGCTACAACCACACAAATACATGTAATTCTTTTGTAAATGAGATTCATTACTGTTTGATCGATTTTCTGTGCATAAATATTTGCAGAATCTCTTTATCTTCTTTCTCAGAGCTGCATCTTTCTCCCCAAATGCTCAGACAGCCTGCTTTTTTCATATTAACCATGAAGAAAATGCTGTAGGCTTAAAAAATAAAAAACAACAAAGTGTAACAACGTGAGAAGTGTTATTAACACAGCACGTGCACCTGGCAATGCCTCATTACGGGCACTCTGTGCTCTACCAGGCTAGGAAGGAGAAGTTTCGCATGAGATACCGTGTTACAGCTCCATTTGGCCAAAAGAAATAAGCAGTCGGGTCATTAAACCGTTCGTTTGTGTCAGGGCTTGGGCTCACAGCAAACATGGCTGCATGGGGCGGGGGGGCAGCACAGGCAAGACCGCGGGGAGCCCCCAGGGCCCCTGCACGAGTACATAACCTCCGCTTCCATAACCCCTCCAGGGTCCGGTGAAGACCACTCACAAGCACAGCCCGCCGCGAAAATTTGGCCACCCCCTTCACTATGAAAAGCCTAAAAGCAGAGACTCCTACCTGGGATGGCGACAGGAGTCCCCAGAGCACACGGGGAGGATGGGCAAATGGAGCCCCACCAACAGCACCCTCCTGCCAGGGCAGGATCAAGCCCCAGGGAAGAGCACGGGGCACCTGCTCCCCATTAGCCAGCAGCAGCCCATCAGTTAATTTAGAGGATTAAATAAAATTGGTGGGTGCACGCAGGAGTGATGCTCCCAGGTGCCTCTATTGCAGCCATCAGCATCACCCTAAGCCTATGCACTCACCCAGCACCAAGTGCTTCCCTAGGGCTGCGTACCAGGGAGGGGAACGGCACAAAAACCTCTCCCCTCTCCCCCCTGCCATTGCCTCTGGACAAGCATGTCGGTGGGTAACTCCTAAACCAACTCTATCTGCGATAAACAGCTGCCCCTTCTTGAACCAGCTGCAGGAGCTACAACCACACAAATACATGTAATTCTTTTGTAAATGAGATTCATTACTGTTTGATCGATTTTCTGTGCATAAATATTTGCAGAATCTCTTTATCTTCTTTCTCAGAGCTGCATCTTTCTCCCCAAATGCTCAGACAGCCTGCTTTTTTCATATTAACCATGAAGAAAATGCTGTAGGCTTAAAAAATAAAAAACAACAAAGTGTAACAACGTGAGAAGTGTTATTAACACAGCACGTGCACCTGGCAATGCCTCATTACGGGCACTCTGTGCTCTACCAGGCTAGGAAGGAGAAGTTTCGCATGAGATACCGTGTTACAGCTCCATTTGGCCAAAAGAAATAAGCAGTCGGGTCATTAAACCGTTCGTTTGTGTCAGGGCTTGGGCTCACAGCAAACATAAAACTTCAAAGCTGCAACAGCCACATTGCTGGGAATTACGTTGGGAATAGGCAGGATTTCTGGAGGAGTGCCATTTTCGAGGGCAAAAACTAAGGAATATGCAGACTTTTCCCCCACAGCTTGTCTGATACTCTGCTTGCCTAAGGATGAAGCAGAGCCATTACTGAAAAGCTTCACCAGCATCACCCCATGTGCGTTACAGGTGTTTGGAGCGTCTGAGGCTGGAGCAGGGCTGCGTGCCGAGCTCCCGACTGCCTGTCCCCAACCTCAAAGCCCTTTTCTGTTGGCAAACAGCAAGAAAAGAAGAGTTAGCGTTTGGTCAGATGATCAAAATCGGCTTTTTGCCCCCTGTGACATACAAGGATGGCAAGGAGTTGATTGCGTGGTATAGAGTAATATAAGGATAATGTTACTTTTAACCATGAAAGAGCTTAATGCCGTGTATCTGCAAGGGATGCTCCTGGTAACAGCTGAAACAGCCCCAGGGCGGGACCCCAGCTGCACGGCCGGAGACCCGAGCTCCGGCGCACCGGTACCCGCGGGCGTCCTGCCAATCACAATCATTACAGAGAGCATAAGGAGCCCAAATAAAAAAAACCCCAATGTTACATAAAGATACAAATCAGGAGGAGTGTTTGTTCAGCTTTTAAAAAGAAATAACAACATGAAAAAAAACTTTTCTGTAAAAGTACATTTTGTTCAATGCCCTGTTTTTGTAAGACTACGCCATAATAGAACTGAGTCATCTCATGGCATTATACCACCATTTGATCTAATTTTTCCTAATATTCCTCCCCATCTGTTCTGTCCCTGCAGGACAAATTGCCGCCCTGAGAGTGAAGGACAGAAAGAAATGCAATAGGTACAGATTATTATAATTTAAACTTAAAGTCCATCTCGTTAATTAAATGCAGCAGCCCCCAAAAGGATGCAGTTGTACGATGGCTGAGCTCAGGGAGGAATCAGCAGCAGTTCTGTAACCGTGGAAGCCCTGTTGGTGAGGAACCCCCAGGGCAGCCCCGGGCAGGGGCAGGGGACGTCCAGGGAGCTCGGCCACCCCAGCACGGGGGTCCTGCCGTGGGATGCGGCTCCACCCGGCCGCAGCCGCTCCAGTTCAGTACAAAATCAGGCAGCAGGATTGCTCTAGAGGCGTTTTTGCAGCGGGGAGGTGAACTGCTGCTGCATTACTGACTGTTGACTTGCTGGTTTGGTGCCGAGGGGGGACGTGAGCTGGGTGGCTGCAGTCCCTGCGGGGACGTGTCCCCAGGCAGGCTGGTGTCGGCACGTCGGGGGGGCCTGCAGACCAGGGACAGCTCGGGGACAGGCTGGCAGGGTTCGGAAAGAGTTGGAAAAGACTGCCTGTACTCAAGGCCATCGACCTGTTTAACCGATCAGAACAAGGTAAAAAAATGCCTTGGCCATAATCTGTAAGCACTGACAGACCTAATCTGACGACGATGAGCCCTCCAGGCCGCGTACGAAGGTCCGACAGGCGCAGAGATCTGAAAGTGAAGCACTTACAGCAGCGAGGGGACTCGGTGCTGGAGCAGCTGGGTTAGCAGGGTGCTTTCCTCATCTCCAGATGCTTTAAATCACACATTTTTTCTAAAACATATTCTCCAGCCCAGCCTGACCTTGCAGCAGGAACTCGCCCAGGGAGGTGCCCAGCCCGCGGTACCGGCAGGGTCCGCCCCCATGCCCCCACATGCTCTGCTCCCTTGGCCGTGGCAGCTGCAAAGCCCAGAGCTGGGGACAAGTGAAATGCATTTTTCGGGACTTTGAAAATGAGATCTTTGACTTTTTTTTTTTTTTTTTTTTCCTTTTTCCTAAATATATGTATCATGGACCTGGCAACCATCACTTCTTTACACTCACACTGCTCTGGCTACTCTACCTTCAATAAATCAGTTCGGTTTTTCCCTGCTAATGAAGCTGGCGCTCCCTGGATCCCCAGGTCCCTTCACAGCCCCTGCCATCGGTAACACCACGGCCGCGCAGCGCAGAGAGCTGCCGAGGCAGACGGATGGACAGTGTGACACTGCGCTGGGGGTACCGGCCCGGATCAATTCACTTTGCTCACGCCTGTGGGGTTATTTACTCCTGTGTCCCTGGGAATCCGTTTGTTACAACTAGCACCATCCTTCCAGCTGTCCGGGCTCCTGGAAACCCATCGGTGAAGCCAGGACACGCAGGTTAAGCATCCCTGCCGCCGAAGCAGGGGAATAGATTTGTCCTTTCTATTCTAATTTCTGAAGCAAACAATTTATCCCCGCTGCTGTGCCAGTCACCTTGGGCTGTCTATTAAATTTCCCAGTAACCTGAGGGAGGGCTGCAAAGGCGGCAGCAGGGTTTTCTGCAGCCCGCAGCATTAGTCACGTGTCACACACTCACCCGAATGGACAAGGATCACCCTCTGCTTCGGGAGGTTAAAAGCTTTTCCATTAGCAACTTCGTTGGATGCATTTTGTAAAAAGATGAAGCACTATGAGAAAATAAAGCCTTGTCATTTACCTCTGCAAATAGTTCAGGGCTGATAATGAGAATGAATCAATCAAGGCACAGCAATTGGACTGCAAGGTCTTTCCGAGAGGTATCAATAGGAAAAGCATATAAAACCCTGGCACTTCAACAGCCTCTCTGCATTGTTCGCAAAAGACCAAGACTGCCAAAGGGAGCCCGGTCTACTCTGGCTGGAGACTTGCTGATGTTTAAAACAAATGAGAATTGAAGCAAAAGTGCAAAATAGGCATGAGAGAATTCCACAGAGAAATGGGAGAATACACCACCGAAATAGAAACTTGTGGATCACAGGCACACCGCCTCCTAACAAGTGTGAGAACTGCTGCCCAGCTCAGATCTGAGCGAGAGGGACTTGGGCAGAAACTGTGAACAAGGGCTAATACAGAAGCTGAGAAAGCTTTTGTGGGGATGGGAGCCTGAAAGCAGGAGAGCAGCTTCGCTGCGTCGAGTGGGTGGCAAGGGGTGAGGGGCTGCCACGGCTGCCAGGGCCGGTCGCGGAGCCAGCAAGAGCACTGGCCAAGGATGGCCGGTTCGCCTGCCGGGGCGAAGGGGGAGTGACGCCGAGCCCTCCTGCCGCGGGGCTTGGTTGGTAATGGAACCCCAAAACTAAACCTCTGCAGCTTTACAGACGCTCTCGAGCATCTGCTTCCCAAGGAACTGCCACCCCAGGGAGGAGGAGGTGGAAAAGGAGAAGGAGGAGGAGGAGGAGGAGGAGGAGGAGGAGATGCTCCACAGGCTCCTGGTGCCCTGGGAGCCGGCAGCCCAGCGGCACCCGGCGGGTTCCCATGTGCCGCCCTCCCGCACTGAACGCCAACCCATGTTCCTAGAAATCCCACTGTAGCCTTCGGGTCCATAAACACTCGTTCAAACCTGTCTTTACGTAGCAGCAGCACGTGGACAGATACCAAAGCTATAGGAAGGCGATTCCTCCCGCCTCCCCACGCAGGTCACCCGGGAGCACCCTGGCTTGAGGCAGCGGCAGGGCTGATCCGCGGTGAGGTGA
>NW_008796044.1:19280606-19281773 GCF_000699145.1 Aptenodytes forsteri
GGGGAGGGGGGGGGGGGGGGGGGGGGGAGGAGGAGGAGGAGATGCTCCACAGGCTCCTGGTGCCCTGGGAGCCGGCAGCCCAGCGGCACCCGGCGGGTTCCCATGTGCCGCCCTCCCGCACTGAACACCAACCCATGTTCCTAGAAATCCCACTGTAGCCTTCGGGTCCATAAACACTCGTTCAAACCTGTCTTTACGTAGCAGCAGCACGTGGACAGATACCAAAGCTATAGGAAGGCGATTCCTCCCGCCTCCCCACGCAGGTCACCCGGGAGCACCCTGGCTTGAGGCAGCGAGCGTGCAGGGCTGATCCGCGGTGAGAGCCGGCAGCTCCGCACCTGGAAACCTGCCTGTGCCTTTGAAGAACAAAACATTTGATTCCTGCGCAAAGCAGAGCCGGTTCCTGACATTTGGAACAATTTATATTTCACACGACTGGCGTCTGGCAGTTAATAAAAAAAAAAATCAGTGGAAATGTACTGTCTCTTCCCTCAAAGACAGTGTTAGTGACCTAAGATTACAGTGATGTCCCCTCAAATGTCAGAAACATTTACACCACTTTCTGTTTACAAGGCAACAGCAAATGTGACAGTTTTATCAATGCTCTGCTCTGAACCGCATCCTGCCTCCCGATGGCAACGTCCCTTTTCACAAACCTTTCCTAATTGATCGTGGGAGCAAATGAAATTATTTTCTCTTTGAAAGGATCCAATCATAGGTATTCTTTATTTCCTTTGAAAAAATAATGGGACCTTTTTTTTAGAAGGAAAATACTGTCCACCACGTATTCAGCACTTTTAAAACTTGGTTTCTAAAGAGTACAAAAGATCAGTGCCAGTCCGCCAAGCCCATTTATCTGGGCACTTTGTTTCTTCAGCTAATGCAAACTAAAGCATAATGGCATCAGATGGATGTAGTGTTCTGCGTTCAGTTGGCCTCTTGTCCGCGCCTGGCTCTTGCCTGCCAGTGTCGGCTGGTTTAGGCTCTCGGCCAAACCAGGTTTCCAGCCGGTACCTAAGGTGAGCGGTTTATTCACTGAAAAAAAAACAGCAAAGCTTTAGTCAAATTCAGCAAAAAGATTTTGACTGCATAAACAACCACGAAGCAAGATACTGAGTAATAACAAATGAGCATAAAAGGTTTTTTTAAAAATCCCAGGGGCATACT
>NW_008796044.1:19281926-19283617 GCF_000699145.1 Aptenodytes forsteri
TGCTTCGTACAGAGCATGGACTTCAGCACCGCGGGCAAGCGCACCGTACCGTACCGTGCCCCTTCCTCTGCCCCTTCCCTCCCACCCCGCTCCCGGGCGACACCGCTGCCGCAGCCCGGCTCCTCCACCCCGAGCTGGAGTGGGCTCTCACCCCCGCCCCACGCTTCCCCTTACTCCCAAGCGGGATTCCCTAAAAGAGCTTTAATGACCTGCCGCCTTCAAAACGTTTCCATGGTTTAAGGCGCTGTTCAGCTGCAGAGCGGGAGAGCAGTCGATCTTCAGCTCGCACTGAGAGTTCGCCCAAGATGTCCCTCATGCCGCAGATCACTCGCCGCACCGCGCCCGGCGTGAGCGGAGCAGGAGCTCCTCCATCTCTGCCCTTAAGAAAAGGGACTCTGCAATGCAGAAAGGGAAACGCAAACCGCCGGCCTGGGCTCTGCCCGTCTCTGCGCCCCGGGACGTGCACCGCCAGCGTCCCAACGGGGTGCTCAACATCACAGCGGGGGGAGGCTCCTTTCCCCGCAGGGCAAGCGCGCTTCCAGCTGAGAAGGTAACTAGAAATGCAGTTTTCCCCAAGGCCCCGTTATCGCTCCAAATAAGGCAACTGGTTAACATTAAAGCAGATAAGTGCTCTAAATCTTGCCACTCTTACTGAAATGTTTGTCCCATTAGTGAGACAAACATGAAACAGCATTCACAAAGCAAGAAATAAACACAGCAAAAATAACACAGGCCTGAAAGCTGGCAACAAAGAGTTTTAAAACGATGGGTTTAGATGACAGCAAAACTGTCACGAATTTAATTAATTTGTGTGCTCAGCTGCCAGCTCATCAGGATGGAAACGAGCGACAGGTCTGGGGAGGGCAGACTTCCAGATGTGTTTTAAACAGGAGAACCGCTGCAGCATGGGCGAGGCAGGGCTCCCAGGAGCACGGCAGCAGCAGCACCCGGCCCACGGACAGTGCGTTTTGTTAGCAGTGTGTCGAACAACGCTGCGGCCACACCGATTCCTCACCCCCGCGCTGGTTCCTCCCTCCTGGTCCGGGTTTACTCCCCGCTCCTCTGCTACTCGGTCCGACGCATGATCCAGCCTCGTTTCTCGCGGGGTGATTTCACATAAAGCTTTGCTTTCGCACCTTCAGTTCCTCTCTGCTCCCGATTCCCAGAGCTCCCCCTCCACTGCCGCCTCCGGGCTCGGCCTCGAAAAAATAACACAGGCCTGAAAAAGCTGGCCAAAGAGTTTTAAAACGATGGGTTTAGATGACAGCAAAACTGTCACGAATTTAATTAATTTGTGTGCTCAGCTGCCAGCTCATCAGGATGGAAACGAGCGACAGGTCTGGGGAGGGCAGACTTCCAGATGTGTTTTAAACAGGAGAACCGCTGCAGCATGGGCGAGGCAGGGCTCCCAGGAGCACGGCAGCAGCAGCACCCGGCCCACGGACAGTGCGTTTTGTTAGCAGTGTGTCGAACAACGCTGCGGCCACACCGATTCCTCACCCCCGCGCTGGTTCCTCCCTCCTGGTCCGGGTTTACTCCCCGCTCCTCTGCTACTCGGTCCGACGCATGATCCAGCCTCGTTTCTCGCGGGGTGATTTCACATAAAGCTTTGCTTTCGCACCTTCAGTTCCTCTCTGCTCCCGATTCCCAGAGCTCCCCCTCCACTGCCGCCTCCGGGCTCGGCCTCGGAC
>NW_008796044.1:19283791-19312093 GCF_000699145.1 Aptenodytes forsteri
ACAGCACACCCCAGCCAGAATTTTTTCCAGATTTTACCAGCTGGATTTTTCCCTTTTTTACTTTTCATTTATAAAGTTTCTCTGAAGACAGGTCTCACAGCATTATTACTTTACAGCTCACCACATGATGTTTTTGCTTTTTGGCCAAATATTGTGAAGTTTTTGTCCAGGAATTTTATTTTTTTATTGGGGGAGGGGGGGAAACAAACTCCCTTCTATCAAAAAAAAGTCACTTTTTAGAAACACCCGGGTAAAAGCGTTCGATCACACCTAGCATGCCATGCCTTTCAAAAAATACAGCAAGCCAGCTTCCCAGTCTGACAGTTTGCTTACCCACCCGCTGCCTTGCAGGGCGTTCAAGGCATTTGCTCTGTCTTGCTGCTGCCCCAAGGGAGGTGGGAAGGCTGCTGGGTGACCAGCCCCACGGCATCGCTGCATGCGATTCCCTTGAGCTCACATCTGCAATACACACGCTGGGCTTCAGTTTTAAGAACAAGCCAAAGCAGCCCGTTAAGTTCTGACACTGGTTGTGTTGCAGTTAAATATCTACAGCAGAAACCTGTTCCTAGTGAAATTATTTTCCTCACAGCCAACTGTTCGATTTCCTGCTGCAATAAAACGTGTCCTGGGTGCGCCGAGCTGTGCGTATGTCATGGCAAGGAAGGGCTTGGAAACTCACAGGCTTTTTTGCATTTATGCTGATTCTCCCAAACCTCAGCCAGAAGCCAGGGTGGGATGTTTAAGACACCTGGGCATATTTACAGTAAATAGACGAAAAATGACAACTCATTGGCCGCTGGAGAAGGGAAGCAGGCAGCTGACAGAAAATGCAGCACAGGATGAAGAGGCAGCTTTGAACGTGGGATAGCTCAGCCCCGAGAACACACCCCGGTGCCTCGAGCAGAGGGGACTTGTAGGTGACTTCAAGGCTGCTCACGTGCCGCTGCGTCAGGAGCATGGGCACCGTCTCAGCTCAGCCCTGCTACCCTTGGGAGTTTGTTCCTTTTATCTGTTATCTCCTCAGATGCCCTACTGCCTTCTGAAGCCAGTGCCAGGTTCTCGGTCCCCCTTCCCTCCCTTCAGCTCCCACTCACTGTGCTTGCGGGGCTTTGCCATTTGCTTTTGCAGGCGCAGCCGTGCCCAGCACCCAAGGGGTGACCAAGCCCCCGCGTCCCCTCTTCGGCACCTCCCCGTGCCCGGCTGGGCGGCTCTCCCCAGGCGCCGGGGACTCGGCCATCCAGGCACCAGCAGCCTGTCTGCAGGGGTCCGAAGCTTGCTGAAAGGCAGCCAGGTTTAGGCTCCTGAGGCGCTCGAGAGGCTTCGAAAACTTTGCTCCATTAGACTGATCACAGCGGGAAAAACCTGAAAAGGCAACTGTCAATAAATGCAGCACATGAAGATGAATTAACTTCCTGCGTATAACAAAGTCTTTTCATAAGGTTTTTCTAACAGAGCCACAGAAAGTTCAGCACTGGGCTAGAATGAAACCCAGCAAAATGACAAACATCTTGAGATAAACAGGATGGACGCACTGACTGTTTTTATACCTACTCTATAAACAGGGAAATGAATTCCGGCTGACATCTGGCAGACAACATTCTTCTATCAGCGATAAGAGTTAGACACTAGACAAAGAAGACGACCTTTTAATGGAAATGTTCATAGATGAGCTTTAACGGGACACTACAATACAACAATTAAGAGAATGAAATACTGAATTTCTTAATTTTTAAATTTAACTTTGCTACAATTAAACAAGTGTGTATTAACTGGTTTCATAAAACAATCTGAAAAACAGTGTTTCCTTTTCGTTCACCATCCTGCTATTTAGAAAAAGGGGCTGGCAGGACTGCTCGGAACACCGATTTCTAAAGGCCAACGTTGTCAAAGCTCCCACTGTCCAGGTCCCAGAAGAATACTATGAGTAAGTCAAATCATCATTTAAACCATCATGATTGCAGTCGGTGAAAGTTTTAAACATTTGAACAATTACATACAACTTATAAACAGGGAGCTTTCTCATTTTTTTGAGCAATTAGGGGATTCTCTTTATGCCTAGAGATCAGTGTAACAAGACACACTGTCTTACAGATGGTCTGAGAGGGGACATCAGATCTGGTCAGTTTATCTTCTGTATCTGAAAATGTTTATCTTCATCTTGGTATGACAATATACATCAGGAAGAAACATACAGACACATAGAGGGAAAAAAAAAAAGGCAAGTTGTTTCTGAAAAAAATTAGATGGGTGAAGTTAATTGCCCACTGGGATTACCTGTATGTTTGATACCGTGACACCACACACACTCCCCGGGGAACGTGCCCATCACATCCCCGTGTCCTGATCACGCGCTTCGCGGCGTCCTGAGGGACTCCGTCCGCCCTGCCGACAAGAGCTCCTCAGACCTCCCTGTGACCGGTGACTGCTCCCAGGGGAAATGCAGGGACACCTTTTAGTAGCGGGATGACTTAAGCTGCAACACGGGACACGGCACTTGAAGATCTTCAGAACAAAAGCTACTTGCAGCTGCTGGTTTGCGGTTTGGAGCGGGGTCGCTCCCCTGCCCAGCGGGGCTGTTCTCCAGCAGGCCAGGGGCAGACCCAAGCCCGGGGGATGAGCCGAGATGGTCCTGCCACCTCCAGCGAGGGCCAGGCAATTCCACCACCCTGACCATGCTCCCTGGCCTTACAAAAAGCACCTCGCTCCCCGGAGAAGTCTTAACCCTTCTGTTTCTGGCACCTAGCAGTAAGCAGATGGGCAACTCAGGCTTTGAAGAAGAGAGTGGGTTTTATTGGACCTTCGTTATTCAAAGACTACTTCTACTTTGGGGGTGGGGAAGGACGCAAATGCTTCCTATCCTCATTCCAAAATCCAGAGTGATGTGAGAATAAAAATCCTAGTCCTAAAATTGTACACAGCAGTTCAAATAGAAGTAATTTGATAATTTCCTCAGGCACACAAAGCAGCAACTCAATGAAAATAAATATGCTAATGAATGTATTTAGTCTTGGCCATTACATTTCATAAATATTTACTGTTCAGCATTCAGAGTCCAAATTCACAAGAATCAGTTAACAATCAAAATAAGAAACATGAAGGAAAGTATTTGTTCCGCTGTGCCAATACAAAATACGGTCATTTCCTAAGGACCGCGTCATGGCTCTTTCATCACAAGGTACGGGCTAGCACTTCCCATAGCGTAAACCTATAGCACCAGCCACGTAAGCAGAGGTAAGTGGATTTACATTACTGGAGAGCTGGCACGTGGTCACAGTCTGTGGCTCAGCTCTTTAGTAGTACGTTCATTTAGCTTCAGAACAGGATAGTTGAGACCATTAAATATTGAAATAAGCAGGACCACAGCGCTCAGGCATAGCATAAGAAAGAGCCCACCAAGAATTTACATCACATTTGAGAAAATAAACCACAACCCACCCTGAAAAAGGTGAAGCTGATCATTTTGCTTTGTGGCAATCAAATAAGCGGTTCAAATCTCCACAAAGAACAAACACTGATTTTAATGGGGCTATTTGTAAAGCGTGGTATTACCCTAACTCAGGAAGGGTATCAAAGCCGGCTTGTGCTTATCTGAATTTCAAATGAAAAGTTTAAAATAAAACTATCCTGATGTGGTGTGTGGAACAAGAGGAGGAGAAGCGTATGAGACACCCTTTGTCAGGAACTTTACTTGCACTTGACCAATTCCCCTCCAGGTTTCTTCTTCTTCTATTCAGAAGCAATAAGAGAGAAATACTTTCTGAAAGAATTCAAATATATGCAAAACTTGCATTGAGGCATGTCTTTACAGCTGAAAATAATCATGCTGGCAGGGGTATAATAACCAAATATTTCCAACACAGCTATCAGAACTGAAACAGAGTGACTCAAGCAGGGAACAGCAACCCTACTCAGCTGCTACAGCTGGGCTTCATTTCTGTAGAAGGAAGCCTCTACTCCACAGAATTAAGCTGTGAAATAAACAGCACACGGGGTGTGCTTGCACCTCCCTTGATAAGACACAAAGCAACTGGTTGACTAGGCAAGGGTGTCTTCATAGCAACAAGGGCTATTTTTGTTTTGTCGCTCTATGTTCCCTTACCGAATTCTTAGTCTCTAGAGATTATAGCACCAATTCACAGGAAGATGGTGTTTCCAAGCTTACACTTGTTCCTCCGTGATTTTCATGATCAACAACGTTCCCTTAAGTAGTACGACTCCTTAATCTTTTGTAAAAGACTTGCAGTCTATGGTCTTCTTTTCTTCCAGCTGTGCATATTAAACGCTTTTTCCTCAATAAAATGGTACCAGTAAATTTCAGACTACAGCCATGGAATCCCAATGGCAATGAAGATATGTGGTTCCAAGGAAACTCTACGCAAATACATTTTCTCCTGCAAAAGCAGAGAAAATAGGTTTTAGAAGAACATTTATTAGGAGGTAATCAATAGCCATTTGCTCTTGTTCTGAAGCTAATTTAAGAGTTGACCAAATCTTCCCTCCACAGATAACCGCTGAAGATACTACTTTTGAGTAAAAATCCTTAGAACCAACATCTTATTTTACTAGGACTATCGCACTCATGATGTATTAACAGAGAGGAGAGGATGAAATAGAGGACACAGAAGTCGTCTTAATCAACATACTATTCAGAAACTCTGCCATAGTATTAAGCCTAACGCCGCAGTAGATCATTATTTTTCTTGAAAATTCCACAAAAGTTGCATGCTATTTATAATGGACAAAAACACACATTTATTTGTAGAACTACAAGGAGCACAATGTGCAGTAGGTATCACAAACTCTGAACAACTTTTCTTAAACTGTAGATGGATGTTGCACTTACAAATGCTTATGAAGATCACGATCACCCACACTGCTCCTGAAGAAGTGTCTCCATTATTTTAATACTCTGCAAAAAAAGCACAAATAAATGCCAGTTTTACACACAACTTAAGTATTTCACACATTAGAAAGGGTACCCAAAAACATCCCAGTAAAGCCTTAAAAAAAAAAAACAATTGCATTTTATGGTCCCACACTAACTCAGTGCAGTTCTCCCCACTGCCTGGGAGGCACAAGGAGTGCTACGGCACAGGCTGCTCAGGGGAACCTGGAGGGGATAAAGGACCCTGAACAGCTTGCAAGCTCTTCCAAGTCAAGGCTGCATGAAGCCAGGGCACTTGATCAGGTCACACATTTTATTCCAGTTCTGCCACTGCTTTGCTTGGACCAAGCCACTTCTCATCCCCACACCTAGGTACATCCCTCTCTAAAAAGGAAATACCATCACTCGTGTTCTTTGCAAGCAACTGGGTGCGCTAGGATGAAAGCTCCCCAGAAAGCCAGTACGATTATTTCTATAATGAAGGAAAGCAATACTGAAATTAAGTGAAAAATGCCAGAGGACCATGAAGGTGAATATTTCTTCTCCAGGACTGATCTGTGAAGGAAGGAGGAAGTACCAAACAATGAACTGTTATTAAAGCAAAATGTAGTTTCAGTCTAGAGGTTCTGTTTGTTTGGGGGGTGCACTGCAGACGAGCCCTAGGCACTCACCAACCCTCAACAGCTGCAGAGGTACAAACCACTGAACGACTTACAGCAGGGCAGCCATCTGAAAAATGGGGGGAAGCTTTCGACCAAGTGCTCTTCCCACATCGGGGCTACAGACTGCTTCATAGCCAGATGCTTCTCTATTTTGAAATGAATTTAAGTTCAAGGCTCAGTACAAATTGAGAGAGAAGCAGCTTCATATTTGGTGAAAAGCAAAAACCACTCACTTCAGATAAGAAAATCCACAACATCCCTCTCCCCCACACTTTTTGGCTCTGTCTGTGTACTGAAATTGTAGTAATTTGCCAACCCTACCTCTAATGGTCAGATCTTGTGGACTGAAGCAAGATTGGAGCTTAGCTATAACCTGTGTGGGGCTAAGGCTTACCCTAGTATGCTCTATGTTTGTCAAGATAAAAGAAAAAGGATTTCGCAGTTTGAGTCACCATGAGAGGAGGAAAAAAAAAGACAATTAACTTTAACAAATAGGTCAAGAGAATTTCTTTTCACATCTCTCAAAAAAATTGGACAAGATATTTTATATCTATGAAAAACAGTTCATCTTCCATGCCTATTCTTTGTAGAAGGCAATAAGCTGACTACCTTAGTCTATCAGTCTAAATTGGACATGCCACTGTTTACAGAATGAAGCACTAATTGACATAAGTGAGGTTTGCCTAGGGAATTTAAAAATGTTACTTATTGAATCAATTATGTTCACAGCGTGACAACTGCTTTTTCTTTTATTTTTCCTCATAGCACTGTACACTTTTAGGCAAAATGATGTTGAGGAAGAAAAGGGGAATGAGAGGGGACTCCATTAAATGAATAAAATATGAAAGGGCAGGTACAAGTCATTACCCACTATCTTTTCAGCAAGGAACAACTAAATCAAAGCCTAATCAATATATTCCTTTCAACTAAAGTTCAAACACTTAAATCTCAGCCCCAGGAGATCAGGCTTAAAGGAGCTAAATTTACACTGCTTAGAGTGCAATGATGCACTTGAAATGCAGAACAAACATTGCCTACCCATTAAACTCTGCAGCTCTACAGCTGCAGCTTAAAAGCTTCTCTGACGGACAAGCCATGGAACAGTTTTATTTTTCAAAGGTGGAGATACTCTGCTACTGTAAGAAGCTATCCTGCCGTAAGTGTCAACATACTCCTACCCTTATCAGTGCAATAGCCCAAAGCACTCAAAGGGATGGGAGCCCAGCAGAGTCCCAGTTCAGGAACAGCTATGGGTGACTCCTCCGGCGAGTGCCACTTTGTCACCACAGCCAGTACACTGAAACCACAGAGGGCACACTGACCCAGCAGCGGGGTGACAGGATAACGAGGGAAACGTGAAATGGCAGCCTAAGGAGTTTCCAGCACTACAGACTTGTTGAGCAGCCTACGCTTGTATCTGGAATATCCGCCAGGAGCCAGACCGGACTCCCAGCTGATAGGGATAGAGGGAATGTATGATGCCTGTAACGTCCTCCACACCTTTACCAAACACTCTAAGTTTTAAATAAGAGGTTAGGTAATGTACAAGAAAAGTATAAATAGCCTGTTTGAATGTGATGAAGGCAATGCATATTACAGTGCGTACCTCATTGCCATTGCCACTACAAAAGCAGGGTAGCATTTTAACAGACTAGCAGAAAATTTTATGCTGTCTCTGAAAAGAGCACCCAAGAGCACTTTCATTCTTTTTGTAACCATGACAAAACATTTTTCAGTTAAATATTTGTTATTTGAGTTTAGCTCCATCATTTAACAAACACTACTTCACGGCCTTTAATTTCCATCTCCTTATATATTCAAGTCAAGCAAAAGGAATCTAAAAAAGAAACCAAGAAGTAAAAATGACAAAAATGTTGCAACATTTAAGATGCAACAGATAAAACATCTACCAACATAACAAAAGTTTCTTGCTACAAATGCTCCTTTATTTTGTGGCCTTAAAATCACTCATAACTTTGTCATCTGTACTGCTTCACACTGGCAGGGATCATCATAACTTAGACACATACAAACTCATTAGGCCACTTTTTAAAGAAATTTTAAAAACTCACACACACAAAGGCTGACTTTAGGGGCCACCACCACCCCTCTTGGGCTGGAAACTTCTCCCAGACTTTGCTTGCAGACTACGGAGCATCCTTTCCCCTCTCCAAAGGAAGCCAGGCTCTCGCCAATAGACCCAGAAAGGGCTGTGCTGGTAGCTGGGATTTACCAGCATATCTGCTCAGACTTTTGAATTATTCAGGAGGAAAGTTTTATTGGCAATAATGTCATTAATTAATCATTCATTAATACCTTTTCTGAACAGGTAAGAAAAAAAATAATCATAAATGCTGTAATTTCCACCCAAATGTACTATGACTTCTACAAACAAAAGTAGGGCAGGAGAACTTTATCTCCTGTATTTTTGTTCAGAGTTGGAATAAAATAAGAGAAACGTGACAAATCTGAGGAGCCATAAAATGTCACTGTCGTTCTGTTAGGCATTAAAAAAAACCCTATCCCAGAATAGGCTCATATCTGTTACAAAAATAATGATTAAAAAGATCAGTGCCTTTGGTGTCCATGAATAGTTTCACGAACAGTAACTTTTCTCTCTCTTTCTATAAAATGAAGGTATTTAATATTGACTGTGTGAATACATGAGCTTTATGGTAGTCATTCACAAAATTTAATATTCATACAGTATTTTCTCCTGCTCTTCATGTAGCTCATCCCCTGCTCCATTTCCTCTGCCCCCTCACATTCCTGCCTCCCACTGTTTCCTTACTCCCTTATCTCATCCGAGCCTTTCCAAACAGATGGATGGAGAAGCGCACCGCTGTCAGGACCAAGGAGATAAAGCAGGAGTCACAGTTTGGCTTTGAAAGTAACATCCTTACATATTCCAACCAACTATACCAGGTGCAAGAAAAGCAATGCCCTTTTGGTCAGGCCATTAGGAAGGATGCAGATCAGGTACTGGAAGATAAGAAGTAAATGGAAGCTTGGAGAACATTTATCAAGCATTGTCATTCATGCAACATATATTTCAAAACTTTAAATATCATCTTTGTATTGCCATTTATTACATTTGGGTAAAACGTGCCTCAAAACTACTCTATGGCCAAGCCACAAAAGGAACCCTACCTAACACCTCAGAAGAAATGAAATGCATTGATACAGCTGCTGCCTTAGGGAAATGGATGTTTTGGAGGCGGGGGGGAAAACCAGGCAAGACTGTACATTTATACCAGATCTGGTGCGCTTGTATTTTTCTTTTTCACAGATCTGCAGACATAGCCAAAATTGCTAAATGATTTCTAATGCAGCATTGTAGAGATACTGTGAGCTAGTTTGTTTTATCCACTAGCTCTGCGCTGTCATAAGCCGGCAAGATGTGTTTCATTGCTCACGGTCATCGCTTACACTAGCATAGCTGTCTACTTCTGTCTTTTTTGTCTTTTAAAGCCACAACAAAAAGATCTTACAGTTATCAAGAATGAGGAAATGAATAAATGCCTGTGCCATTTGAAATACATTTCCATCTACAGCTCTTGGGGCACAGATTCCAAAATCAGCTTCTGAAGCACAAACGAGAGGTTGGGGCTGTCGGCCCCTGCGCCGCCGGAGAGGAGAGGGTACTGAGGGTACTGCCCAGGCTCCACGCTCCAACACCCACTGACCTCAGTGGGAGAAAAGGACACTGCTAAGGCCACTTAAAAACAAAACAAAACAAAACCAAACAAAACCAAAACAAAAAAAAACTTCAACAGTATTAACCACTTGGTCCCCATGAATAATTAAAGAATGGCATAAGGCATGATCTGAACTGTGGACATCTAAGTTCATCTGAAAAACAAATTTCTCCATTAGATAACTAAAAAATGATAAATAATGGTAAATATATGGCCAAAGGGACTGAGGGTACTGCCCAGGCTCCACGCTCCAACACCCACTGACCTCAGTGGGAGAAAAGGACACTGCTAAGGCCACTTAAAAACAAAACCAAACAAAACCAAACAAAACCAAAACAAAAAAAAACTTCAACAGTATTAACCACTTGGTCCCCATGAATAATTAAAGAATGGCATAAGGCATGATCTGAACTGTGGACATCTAAGTTCATCTGAAAAACAAATTTCTCCATTAGATAACTAAAAAATGATAAATAATGGTAAATATAGGTTCATTATAGTCTTGCAATACATAAGATTCATGAGCCCAGCCATGAAAATGCCATATTTTCAGGCACATACATATGCTTTCATTCACCTGAAACAAGATACAAACTGGGGGGGAAGACAAAAAAAAACTCTTACTTTCTCATTAAAAAGGTTTACTTAATTATTCCTTCCTCCTCCTTCTTGCTCCTTTTTCAAACAGTCTGCACAGCACAAACTGAACCCCCAAATCTCTTCAAGGCACAAACTTCCAGACAACAAGACTTCCATGAAACTTCATTTCCCAATGAACACTTCAGGAGACATTGCTGTTAAACCTAGTTTATCAATGTGACATGACCCCCAGAAGCGAAAGGCCTTTGAACACTAACTCCCTTGGTATGCTCTGCTGGATAGCTGGATAGCTTTTATCCTCTTTCATAATTCTTACTGAAAGACAGAACTATTGAAGTATACAGAACTGCTACAGGGAGATTGACTGTGGCTATTGTAAATACATCAAGCTGCCAAAAAAAAGATCTAACATTACCGGAGAAAAATGCATGACATGATATAAATTCATGTTGACTACTTTCGACTATTTCAGCGTAAAGGTGCTATAGAACCGCAAATTATTATTACAGTATTAGCTGCTACAATGAGGCATTAGGAAGAACTGTTTCAATGCCTGGAGGAAATCAGGAATAAGAATGAATTACAGAAACGGATACAGTCATACATGCCATGTTTTAAAATGTATTTAAAATAAAACTATTACCATAATAAAACTAAATCCATTTTTGTTCTGCTTATTCTCTGTAGACAAAAGAAAAGGTCAAGTATTTTTTCAACAATTAAAAGATGTAAAGAATCCAGACTTAAAACATCAGTTTAATTTTAGGCCTAGATGATCTGGTGATTTGAAAAAATTTAGAGTATAATTCGGGGAAGAAATTCAAGCAATAAATGACTTACCTTCTTCACACCTTGTTTTAAAAATGATTGAGCAAAAGCTTCCAACACACAGTTGAGCAAACCTGCCCCCGTCACTGATATTCTGCCTTTTTGTGTGAAGTCTGTCCTAAGAAACAGGAACATAACACACTTTTATTTTTCTGTCTACTTAGTAAACATTAAGTGTAAACTCTACGTTAGAAAGTTAGTGCTTGATACCCGAGTACGGGATTCGTCTCTTACATTCACGTATTTTGCATGACAATCTCAAAGGCAAACGTAACGAGATACAGGAACATCAGCATAACGAGAGGTTTGTAACGACCATCTCCCGCGGTCAGCGCTGCTGAAGGTCCAGCTGGACTCTGCTTCAGGAAAGACATGCGCTTACTGGAGAAACCCAAAGAGCAGCATCACAGAGAGAGGTCTGGAGAGGACAGCCATCTCCAGAATCAGGAAAGCCAACTGCAGACACAGTGAAATACGCTTGTATGATTTTACAGAGTCATCAGGACATCATCCCACCCAAGCTAGACAGAGGCAGTGGTAACAGCGAGGAGAGGACCGCCCGCCGCTATCCCCGCAGCACGCATGTGAACCCGGCGCCACCGATGCCCTCAGTGGGCCACGACCATTTATTATTTCTGTCAATGCAGTTCGGTAAGAAGACAAACGCGTGGAGTTCAAGTGAAGGAGCTGGAGAACATGAGAAGTTCCCCCCAACCACAGGATGGATGTCAGCAGTAAAAATCCACCATTGAACTCTGCTGCTCTGGTTGGGATTTATTTATTCATTTTGCAGCTTCACCATTGGAGGCGACAAAAAAGGGAGGCTCATGGACAATATTGATCTCTGATTGATTTCCGTAGCACGCAGCTGGCAATGCCGCATCATTACAACACAGTCACAAGGAGAAGTCTATTAATGAGATCCAACTACTAAATTATTGACTAGTTAAGTATGGCAAATTTGGTCTAATTGTTTTCATGATGGGAGTTTAATTAAAGTGTCTTTAGTATAAAAAGTCTAGCAATATTCTTGTTCAGATAGCGTCAGGGAGAGTTTCCAAAGCCTGCATGGCTTTCAAAAATAAATTAAAAGTTACATCCAGTGCAAGGCTCTTCAAAAAAGGGAGCTTTTGTACAGAAGATCTTTTTAATTCCCACCTCCAGCTGATGAGCACTGCTCATGCATCACGTGCATCTTTCCACATCAGGGAGACATCTTCTCACTCTGCACCCACTGTGCTGCGAGAGACCGCAGCTCCCTCAGGCTGTATGAAATGAGGGAAGGTGCTGGGTAATAAAGGGAATCCAACAGCAACTGAGGTATACAAAATGAAACAGCAAAGAAATGCTCCTAGCTGGAAGGGGGAAAGCAGTCAAACCAAAACACAGAGGGACAGCAAATGACACTGGAGACAAAATTTAAGCTACACAGGGATTCTCCACTATGGAAAGTCAGGTATAACCTGCCCAGACACATGGAAATTTGCCAGTACACAACTTCAGCATAAATCCAGGCAGTTACAAGGGAGTTTTGCCACTGACTTTCCCCTTTGGTTTGGCACTGTGCACAGATAACTCTTCCCAGAGCCCTCCCCATCAACACAGATGCTGCCCAGCTCAGCTGGGTGGAAAACAAGCTCAAACCTAATGTACGTAACGCGCGCTTTTAGGCTAAGCGCAATTGAATCACCCTAGAAATTGTTACTAACCCAAGCACATACGCATGCAAGTGGAGGAGAGCAGTTGACAAGATTCACACTGGTTTGATATACCAGCAGTGAAAGCTCCGAGCCCCAGAGCCCTCCAGAGCCACATCCTGCAGCAGCGCCAGCAAACACCCGGGCAGCGCCGGCGAACACCAGGGCAGCGCTGGCAAGCCGCCCCGGACCCTCTGCAGGCAAATGCTGCTCAGGTCTGGACCCACCCTGCCTGCAGCTCTGCCTGCGGCCAGGCCTTGCCCACGGGGACTGACTGGCTTTCTTTGGACTTCAGACATCAAGACGAGATGCTTCTCCGTAACAGCAATTAAATCATGGAAACCAAATTAAAAGTGTCATGAAGGAGTTCAGCCAAGAGGCTAACACAGGTGCTTTCTGGCCTCTGAATATACAGATATGCCTCATCGTGCCTTTTTCAATGGTTTATAATTTATTTATGGTAATGTTTGTTTGCTACTAGATCTTTTCAGACATTTATATGCTCTGCTTGGAAGCACCCACAATAATTCACTTTGCAAGAATATGCAGCAGTTGGCATCACTGCATTCACATTTATTTAGGACAAAATAACCACCTGACGTTAAGAGGAAGAACTACACTGTGGTTAAATTGACTGTTTGGGACTAAGCAAGCATCACTTCAGTTGCCCCAGTTCCATTAGGGACATCAGGAAGGTCGCAGTCTCCCTTCCCTGACTTGCAGTTCTCTAGCTGAAAATAATAAAGGATGTAACTGCCAAACTCAAACTGGGTAAACTAATCCACGTCCTGTGGATGAGGTTCTGCTAAATGTCTAAGCCACCGGTCCCTGCAGGGACGGGATTCGCGGTTTGATTTTCTACAGCATAATGGTCTACAAAGTACCTGGGCTGAAGTCAGCACAGAGTTATAACTTCATGTGACAAGGGTAGCAATATTCTGGATTCCCATCAGCATCATCCTGCCACGTGTGCCTGGGACCAGGCTGCACCTCTCCAAAGCAGCAGCTCTGTCACTAACCCCACTGGCAAGAGATCTCCTTGCAGAGGCACAGAGCAGGGCTGCGGGTGCCACGGCTGTAACGCACCCTTCGGGAACGCCTGCAGGGCAGCCTGCACCCACCACCCCAACACCTCCCGAGCCACCAGCTCCCCGCTGGGTTGGGAGCGGGCAGTGCCTGGCGCGGAGCACACCACACACCCAGGAGGTGCGGGGAGAGGCGAAGGCAGTCGACCTGCTCGGGCAGCTGATCGAGATGCAAGCCAGCAAAGCGGCACTCTGCTTTCATTTATCAGCATCCTTAACAGTGTCATGTTAAAACTGATTAAACAAACAGCCCGCTACAACCAACATGTGCACGGTGCCTGACTGAGGTGCAGAATTTTCTCATTCTCTTCATGCTTGTAGTGCTCTGAAGAGTTTCAGGAGGTTGCTATTGCAATCTGCCCAGCAGTGCTTAGTAGGGAAGAAAGACAAGTTTCTGTCTGTACTCAGGTTACCATCACTCTCGTAATGTTGTTCTCTGTGTCATGTTAACTGATTAAACAAACAGCCCGCTACAACATGTGCACGGTGCCTGACTGAGGTGCAGAATTTTCTCATTCTCTTCATGCTTGTAGTGCTCTGAAGAGTTTCAGGAGGTTGCTATTGCAATCTGCCCAGCAGTGCTTAGTAGGGAAGAAAGACAAGTTTCTGTCTGTACTCAGGTTACCATCACTCTCGTAATGTTGTTCTCTCTTTAGGGGCATAATGTACGATTTTCCCACTAATCAGGATCACTTGAGTCTCCTCATTGTGTGTTTTCTTATTTCTTTCCAGTACAATAGTATGCTGCTAATGTTATGCCCTTTGCATAATTCCTTCATCTATTCAAATGTAAATGTCACCGTACATATACTACGTGCAGCTGAAATTTCACGCCTGTTTTGCCAGCCAGCATTTGTTAGATCCGATTACCTCCATAAGACTCCTGAAGAGGTGACAGTGGTGTGCACAGGCACACCCAGGTATCCTTGAACCTACCTGGCCAGGGCAGCACGGCTGAGGTCCGTGGGCTCCTGCAGCTACGTCTTGCAGCTGCTGACCTGCATCGGCGCCACGGTACCTCCAGAGGCACCGTCGCCCCGGCAGGCATTGAAAGCCTGTGTAAGTGAACCTGCTGAGGCTGCAATCGCACTCTGGCAGCCCAGCTACGCCTCTGCCTTCCCAATTGCCACAGTATGCTTTAAGGTAAGAGTGAGCGGTGGTGACACTGAGCTCAGACAACTCCCCTGCACAAGCCTGCAGGAGCAGAAGCAGCACACTGAGGACAGTGTCTTTCCTAAACTGGAACTGAAAAGCCTTGAAAACAGGGCATGAGTGAGTGACCAGTTGCAGTAGTTACAGTTTCTACACCAACAGGACCAACATCTACAGATGCAATGCAACTCTGATGCGGAGGAAGCCTCAGTAAGGACAGAGGGTCCCAACAAACTTTTGAAAGAAAACAGTTTAAAAAGCTAGAGGAACATGTCCTCAAACAGTGACGTCCAAGCATAGGGCTTTCAAAAACGCCTGAGCCACAAGGAATTTAATTTCATGTGAAGTTGGTGTTTTTTTTCTTAAATAGGCTTAGAGCTTTCTGAAGTCACACGGACCTTGCTGGACAACCCTGCCACGCTTCCCAGGGAACAAGCAAAAGTAACAACTAATTACAAGAGACACCAGAGCAAAGTAAGAATTAATGGGGTTGACATCAGCTGGAAAAAAATCTTTTTTTAAAGACAGTCACATGTATCACATACCTGCTCATTTCAATGTTACGGGAAGTAGAAATTCCACTCTGATCCTGCCATAAATGTGCATAAAGACATTTCTAGGCTCCAGTCTGTACAAACACAAGTATGTGTTCTCCCAGGCAAAGTCCCACGGCAGCTTACATCTTTGGGGCACAGCGGGCCAGACACCGGAGAAAGAAAATTGTTTGGGAACAAGTATGCTTCATGCCAATGGCTGGCAAGTAGGAGGGAGCTGATAATTTTTAAACTGCTGTCCAAGCATCTGTTGGTAGACACGAGAGCAAAACGAACACTCTGGCTACGCCTGCTGCATGGGAACAGCGGGGTAGCCTTCTATGACTGCAGAGCAGCACACAGAAAATTAATTTCCAGCAATTATTTGAGCTCTGGCCAGAGAATCTAACCTCGTGTCTGAACAAGCCAGAGGAAAGCTACAGGACATCTACAGTTGCTGCTTCAAATGTATTCAAGACATACAAAGAAATTATTATTCAGACCCCTCTCATTCCAAGCATTCAAAAGGCAACAGAAAATCCTTTTTCAGGGCCACGGGCCCGCAGTAGCAGCCCTGAGCCAGCACAGGAGCACTGCTACACCGAGGCCAGCACTCACCAGTTTGGATTCTCCAAGCTCTCTCTGAAGACAGACTCCTCACTCAGAGACGCATACTGTGTCCAAGTAAGACAATGAGTTTTCATAGCCATGTTTCTTTTCTGCGTATTAAGCCAAGATTCCTCTTCCAAGTAGATGTCAGGCACTTTTAAGACACTGACCTGGGAAACAGAAGAATTCTAGCTTTAAAAAAAAAAAAAAAGGGTAGAATCACTTCTCAGTATTTTGAAAGTATTACTAGCCTCAGAGGATAAGACTGAGGATTCAGGAGGAGGTCCCATCAGATGTGGTTATCCCTGATGAGAACAACTAACTTCCTCAGCAGCTACTAAAGGCCATGCAAACACTCCAAGATTTAGGGAAGCTGCTCGGTCCCCAGCCGGACTTCCAAGACCACTACAGGCCAACTTACCTGCATCACTTCATGCTCTCTCTCTTGCTGCTGATGGCTAATTTACAACAACGAAGGATAACAGAAGCTACTTCCAAACAGTTACATGCAAGGCAGCCAAACCCGCCAGCTAAACCACAAGAGCAGGAGGAAGACTTGCACCTCTGCAGGCTCCTGCCGCCAGGCGCAGCGGCTGACGCCCTGCTCCAGCTCCTCTCTCCCAGGAGGCCTCCTCCTCTGAGAGCCCACTTGTCAACCTGAGTGACCTTGATCTAGCAAGCGTGGGCCAAAGAAGGGATGAAAATCTCACCATCGGTTTATTTACATTCTGCATGTATAGGGCAATGATATGTTCTCCTTGGCAGGTGAGGCTTGGAAGAGACAAACACAGGTTTAGAGGCAAAAACAGAGAGTCATCAGCACCAGGAAAAGAGTACATGCATACTTTTAAGCATGCAGGCTGTGAAATAGTACAGTTATTTAACCATGCATGAATGTAAATGTACTTTTCTGTATAGAGACTATCTGCTGCAAGATACTCTGCAAAAAAAACAAATAATAAATTAAGGCTAATTCTTCTCCCATAACAAACTGTGAAGAAAGGACTGTCACTAAAAGAGACACTAGAGAGAGACACTAAGGGATTGCACAACCCAGGTCCTTACATTTCCTACAGTCTTTAAGGAATCACATTTTACCTTCCTTATAGGGACCCTGCGATGCCATATTTAACTTGCAACATGCTATAGGCACATTAAGTATTATTTTAATTCCCTCTGAATTCACTTACAGAACGGCTTTGGGAGAGATTACAACCCAATGTGTTCAGGAGCCATGGATCAGACATCCAAAATGCATGAGCTCAGCTTAGAAATAACTACCCAGTGTTTATTACTAGCTGCCGCCTTCTTGCTGAGTTCCATAAGACTGGGCTTTTATAAAAATACCATCTACCACACAAAAATCATGAGCATTGACAGCAATGATTATTATATTGGGGTGGGGGGAATGGCTGTACTTTCACTGTGGCCCAGGTAACATTTTAAAAACAGCTTTACTTTTTCCAGGTACAAAAGTTAAAAGCCCATCACTGCCTGTAAAACCACCACCACCACCACCAGTTACATCTTAGTGTGCTCAAGGCTACAATTTTGTCCATTCAAGTTAAATATAAAATCAGTTCCTACAGATTTTTTTTCTCTTAACTTCTCTTTAAAGTAACTTTTCTAATTTAAAAAAAAAATCATTAGGAAATGTGATTCTTTTAAACAAGATAAACCACAGTGAAGCATTAAGGTTTTACAACTTGACTGGATTTCTCTACAAATAGTTACCTTTCTTAAAATTTCAGGAATTACATTCTGGCACGTTGCAATTCTCTTCCGGTAAATAATCCCCGTAGACAAATCTGATGATAAAAGAAAATCAGAAGGGAAGAGTTACAGCAGCAAATATTACCATTTTTTTAATAAAAACAAAGTAGTTGGAAGACTTCACAGCACAGCAAATATGCAAGGAGAAATGCTGGCAAATTAACAGAGCATTGGGAGGGGGGGTGGCTTTGGTTTGGTTTTTTTTTCTTTAAGTATAACCCAGTATCCCTGCTGCTTTGCCAGACAGAAAGCTGTAAATAAGACTGCTACGGGCATTTTGTGCTCTGCCTCAGGAGGAGGGCATCTGCATCCATCACTGTGATCCAGACCCCCCTTATCCAGCATGTGGTACAAACATTTTACTGGCATTTATAGTGGTGCTCCTGGGTAGCAAAGCACTGCAGGCAGTGCCGGTGCCAGTGCCAGGCTGCGTGGGGGCTCACAGGACTCCCTCCCACAGCCCACGCAGGGTCTGGCAGGACCCACTGGAGAACCCTGCTCCTGGTGGCACCGGGTGGACGATGACCGGGGCAAGGGAAAAGCTCGGGTGACTGAGCTACCAGACCAACATACGGACCTAAGTTTTAGTTTATTTTTATGCCCACCCCAATTTATATTCTCAGGCTCATTCTCTAGGCAAACACACTGTGTACAAGATTTACAGAACAGTCCTGTCTCATCACACATTTATTTTTGTATTGAGTTGGACCCAGTGACAAGGACAAAACTATCTATTAGGAAACAAATTACAGTTATTTAGTGTCTCCAAAAAATGGTTGGCTTTTAGAATCACTTTGTCTTTTAATATTTAATGACCCAGATCAAGAACAGAATGCTACCAAACGAGAAGCCAGCTGGCAGGCAGCCCAGGTTAAAGACTTCTCTGGGTAAAAGAATACCTTCTCGAACAGTCGCATTTGGTGGGATCTATGCCATGAAAACTTCATGGGGTTCGGTTTCCAGAACTCTAACAAACGCATCACATCATTAATAATATGGAGATTCTATCTCCATGCAACATAGAGCAGAAAAGCATTCTGCAGGAACAGTGGTTTACTGCATTTGAAGAAAACGGCAATGGCAGCACTAACGCTCAGCTTTCTTGAATCTCAGGGCAACCTCACTAACCTTGCTTAGAAAGAGAGCATAAGCCTGGAATTAAGAGCCACCATTACCCCTGAGCTGCAAGACAGAAGACATCTCCAAATGTATGATAAAGAGCATCCACAACCATTTTGGAATAAAACTTTAAAGTCCACAAGTTGTTATGTCATCCCAAATGAGTATTTGATCACAGTTCCCATATTAGGAAGAGAGGTGGTTATTTTCACGTAAAGTCCTATGGTACTTGTTTCCCACGTGGTGGCATAACTGTTTAATACATCCTCTGCACAGGCATGTTACCTTAAGGGCCTAACTGCAAACACTTCCTGCAAGCTCAGCAACTGGAAAACAAAAATCCACGTGTATCAGCGGACCTGATCTGACTGCTGCGCTCTGACCCGAGCAGATTTATTTTCCCGTCAATACGATCGGGGAATGGTAACATCTGATTTTCAGTATTTCAGGAATTCTAACTGATAAAGCAAGAGGCTGAGGATCTGTGATCACTTTCTGACTGTCAGCATCCTACAAGGCCACTGTGCAAGTCTCTGATTCCTGGAACTACCTCCTCATCTGGGAAGTGAAACAGCAAGTGATCCCTCCGAAGGCAGGGATCATGAAAGCCAGGTAGTGTGATGCCTGTGGAGCGCCTGAGGCTTGATCCACACAGCTCACTGTGCTTCCTTCCAGGGGCCTTACATCTGATCTGTAGAGCACTGCAGATGGAAATCATCACAGAAACACCAAGGAACTGTACAACAAAAGAACATACTACAGAGAAACCAGGCGTAACGTGTCTAACGGCCTTGGAATAAGCTGAAAATTCAAATACTTAATGCAGTTAAAACACATGCTCGGGGGGGGGCGGGGGACGGTAATATTTTCTTGGTCTTGCTTACACAATGTCCAGCGTGCAGGAATCCCAGGCGTGTCTGCAGTGCCCAGCTTCTATTGAAATACAACTATTACATAATTAATTTTAAAGGTTATGAAAAATTCTAATTAGCTCTGTAAGAAAAGTCAGGCAGCTTACCTGTTTTCTCTTCCACTGTTTCTACAGCTGTGACGTGTTTCTCCATGGGACTGGGATACTGGGATAAAAATGCATACGATAAATATTACCACTTCTCACATGGGTAAAAGAAAATTGCTAGCTGTCACTTGTCAAGTCAGAAGCAGTTTCATAGCTTCTCTCAACAGGTACGAGCTGCCTGATATTAACAATCTGCAGTCTCCATTCACGTTAGTGGAAAAGAAGAATTTAGTAAGATTAGCTTAGTAAGTAAGATTAGAAAACAAACAGAAAACCCACAATACCGCTATGAGAAAAATCGCTTGAAGGGGAGATGGTAGCTTTTGCTGCAGCATACAGACATATTCCACACACCCTCCATACCACAGAAATGAAGACGCGAGCTCTTGACCCACATCATGTTCTTCAAATGAGGGCTAAGCAGAGCTTTCAGCAGCATGGCAGCTCCACGGGCCAAAGCCCCCTGCGCTGCACTCCACAGAGAACAGCGTCCCGAGTTTCTGCAGCAAGCAACCTCCTTGTCACTGCTGCTAAGCGTGTTCAGCCACACAACCTATTTCCTCAAGCAAAAAGCTGGAAAGGTACAGTACAGCTGTAAGAGTCTGAATGCAGACTCTAGTGCATAACATTTCACTGTCCTGCAAAAGCTGCTAGAAGAGTGTGACGGGGGCAGTCATTTCAGATTGAAGTGTGGGTCCACCCTGGCAAGAGGGCACGCTCTTCTGCTCAGGGGCTGGCGTGCAGCAAGGATAAGGGATTGCTACTGCTTGTTCCTGCTCAAGGTAACCTCATTTTCCTTAGGTTGTACAGACGAGTCGTTTCAAGGCTGGAAGAAAGAGATTCTCACTCCAAGACCTCCACCGCACAGGAATTATGCCAAAATTGTATAGGTTGCCTGTAGGGCAACATCCTATATAAGAAATGTATGCACAAGAACAGGACTTCTAAGGATGCATAGTCTGTTTTGGAACTTACAAAACTCCTCTGGCTAGAAATGAGACAGAGAAGGCTACAAGGACCTTACTCCTCGTAAGGATTGCAAGGATGCAAAAAGCAATCAACATTCATATGAATAATGAACTCTAAAATTTAAAGTGCAATATAATTTATAAAACTCAAATAATATCCAAAAGTTACTGTAACCTCCACGCAAATACAAATGCCAGACTGAAGAAATACTGACCACCAGATAAAGATTAACATTAAGCAAAATACAAAGCTTTAGGAAAGGTGGGGAAATTGCATTTTAAGGCTAACTCAGTTTAGGTAATGCAATTATGATGTGCAATAATAGGTGCTCCAAAATTCTGATATAAATCTTAGGTTCTAAGCTAAAAAGCTCGACAACTCCAGAACAGGCTGTTCTATAATCCAGCTCTACTATTTTTTTCTTGCTGCAGAATAAAAGTTGATTTTAAAAGTGCAAAGTTTTCAAGTCCTATTCTATACAGAAATTGGAGGCTTCTCCACAACGTGCTGCTTTGAAATGGCAGTAGTAGCATAATTACATTATCGATGTAACTTACACTCTGTAAGGCCCAATCGTGTGAAACAAAGAGCCATTTACATAAATCTTTCACTAAATAGCAGGCTCTATTACCCCAGTATTTAAACAGAAATAGACTCAATTTCCTACACAGCACAGTAAAAGAAAGAACATTACAAGTCTACAAGCAGATGTAATGGCTAGGAGAGTCTAACAGCCACAAAAACAGTGTTTCCAGCCAGCCACAGCCTCCCTGCAAGGTTTCCATTCCCGGGGGATCCCAAAGCTAACAGCAGCAGAGAACAAAAGAGATCTCAGCCTGACTGTTATTTCAGCCCTGCAGTAACTCAACCCCCGAACCCTCCTCCCCAGCACCAGAGGTACAGGAGTCCCATCCCCATCTGAAGGGCTCCCACTAGCCCAAGGGCTTCAGCCCTGCCCTGCGGTCTCCTTGCCCGGGAGCACAAACGCAAACTGCCCTGCATCACCTCTCCTGCTCAGCAAGGGCACGGGGTAGGCACTCCCATCCCTTCCAGAAGTCACACATGACGCTGGCTCCAGCATCCTCATCTCCCACTCCTTTGTGTCGGGCCACTCAACAGAGCAAGGGCTTCCAAAATTTGGAATTGCCTGAAGAGAGGCGGCTACTACTGTGCTGCTAAGCCACGGTCATGCCCAAATGTCACAGCTCCCACCACGCACCACCGTTCACTGAGAACACAATCGCTGGCCACGCCGCACAGGGCACCCCTGCGCCAGGAGAGGACTCGGGGTGCTGAGACAAGGATGGGCTGCCAACCTGCTCTCACCATACATCCCTGGGAGCTCCCAAGGCACAGCTACCGTCCTCTCAGCCTGCGCCTGCAAACCAGCACCGGAGAGGGTGCCGGGGATGGCCAGGAGCACAAGGCTGCAAGCTGAGAGGATGGGCAGCAACTGCTGGGCAGAATCCGGCTGGGGCGTCGAAGGGCAGCTTTCCTGCCTGCTGCTAGGGCAGCAGGACAGGCAGGCCAACGAGCCTAAATCTCAGAGCTGCCGGGGCAGAAGCGACATCCCCCAAGCACCCAAGGCCATTCCCGCAGTGCCAGCGGCACCTGGCGAGGAGGGAATGCCATCTTGTGGTCCAGCCTGCAAACGCACGGCACCTGCCTCTGCGGGCAGCGGGGTGGGCACAGCCGGGGTGCTCTGTCTGTCCCACGGCTGAGGCAGAGCAGAGCACGGGCACCGCTCCTCAGCCACGGCCCCTAACCTGGTGTGTGCCAAACTGCCAAAGGGTCCCACCAGGAGGGGACCAACACGACCCCCTCGTTATTCTGGAAATGCATGAGCAGAGGAGACCCCCGAGGCCTGTCCACTTACTTGACACAGGAGCAAATCTCATCCCTCTCCCTGCTTAGGTACAATCTTCACGCCTTGCCTTCGTTAAACCCTTCCCAGACTGCAGCCGACACGTTTCCTACATCTCAGACTGCGTCTGGAGAAGTAGAACTCTAAACACTGTAACTCAAAATGCTATACTTTTATGAAAAAGAAACAGTTATCCAGACGAAGTATGCATACTTTTTTTAAAAATTAAATAGTTCCAGTGAGTTCCTGTAGTAAATTTCTTTCCAGATTGATTTTCTTATTTTAAAGACATTTCTCCTCCATCACACTAAGAGGACCCCAAACAAATCGGCGACAGCAGAAGCCACAAAGCTGACTGCCTTTAAGCTATCCACAGCTTTGAAATGACTTTTTTCTGCCCTGGCTGCCGGTCATGAGTGTTTCCTGAAGACGTCAGAGCCCGTTTTACAGATGCAGAGCTGCAAGCGCAGTACCAGCAAACAGCAGTTCGGAAGCACTGAGACTCCCATACCCAGAAACCCCTCAGAACCCCAGCACGGGGGGTACCCGAGCGGTTACGGGGTTACCTCTCATTTCACGCCTACCAGAATTGAAGCACTCCATTCTCCACTTGCAAAAACCTGACAATTAAAATTAGATAAAGAATTCCTGTGCTCTCATTTGGTCTTCCCGCAAACGTATTGATTGTTTTCTACAAATAACAACAAGCAAAATTGATTGCATTAGTCCTTATTCTGAATCCAGGGAATTAAGACCCCACATACCTTTCCTAACTGGAATGTGTAAGATCATTTATCAAAAGCAGCAGTTTCTAACCACAGCAATGTTTCTTAGAAGTTATTTGAGGGAAATCGCAGGCCTCTAAAAGCAGCACTGTGTTTAGCAGCAGAGAGAAATCACTGCAGGTTACACACAATGATTTGTATAAAAATGAAATATTTCAAAGCAATGAAGGGATGGTTTTACATGCAAGATCAAATGGAGCCCCCATAAATCAAAATGACAGCTTCAAAGACTTGCAAAAAAAAATAATATTTAAATTCATAAATATTCTGATTCTTTCTTTTTTAACTGCAAGGAAATGAAGCAGGGACACTGCAAAATCAGCCAAACCTTTCCAGATTCCTCCACTTTGTTATTGGTTTGGAAAGGTGGTGGTTGTGAATAAATGTAAATTAAAAAAAAAAAGAGTCTAGCAAACCCACTGCACAGATTACTTGCTGTCATAACGATCAATAAATACAAAAGCCTTTCACATACAGATACATTTCTTCCAAATACAAATCAATTTATCATACTTGAACTAATGTTTGATTTAGAGTTCACTGGCTCACTTTAAAACGACACCTGCACTAACCTAAAGGCCACCCCAGCAGAAACTGCTGTCCGTTCTAGCAGGCTCAGGCCCCCAGGCACGGAGCAAGACTCCCCTCGGCTCCGCACCCCACAAAGGCCTGACAAGCATGGCCTTCCTACAGCCTCAGTAACGCAGCGGCTCTGCCTGGGGACCGGCCACGCGAGCCCAGGCACATCAGATGGGTCTGACAGGAGTTAATGCCCCTACTCCCAGCAGGATTCCTCCTCACCTACATCGCAGCTGTCCGAAGGGTGTACTCGGCAGAAAGAAAGCAGCCCTTGCAGACCACCGTCCATCCGACCCAGCCAATACACCCCTCAAGACTGTGCTCTGCCAGTGCCTGTCCTCCCACACCGACCATGGAGGGGCTGTTTTCTCTAGAAACACATGGCAAAGGCAGAGTATTTTCTAGCATATTTCTGAACCAATATACAAGAATATATACCCCAATATCTGATGCAGCAGGCTGTCCATCTGATTACCACCTATTTCTTACTGATTCTACGTAATGAAAGCGGAGGACGCATCTCTGCGGTAAGAGCACGTTTCTAGAGAAGCTGGGTGTAATTCTGCTGCAGAGTGCAGCGATGTTTTAAACCTAACCTGAGAGATGCACAAGAGGGAGGAAGGTAAAAAAAAAAGTCCACACTGATGCTTTCCACAGTCTGAGTGACTTCTGGGCTCCACCCTCAGAGATCATAAATTGCAGCCGATATGCAAAATGCCCCAGTCAAGACAATACGTGGGATTTCTGTGAGCCAGGAGATGTCTTGGCACAAACATACCCTTGAAGAACCCCAACTGCTCTGGCTTTGATCTCCTCTGAGAGAACATCTGGTTGCACCTTGTCCTGGTTTCGGCAGGGATAGAGTTAATTTCCTCCCTAGTAGCTGGTACAGGGCTGTGGTTTGGATTTAGTATGAGAACAATGTTGATAACACACCGATGTTTTAGTTGTTGCTGAGCAGTGCTTACACTAGTCAAGGACTTTGCAGCTTCCCATGCTCTACCGACTGAGAAGGCTGAAGGTGCACAAGAAGCTGGGAGGGGGCACAGCCAGGACAGCTGACCCAAACCGGCCAAAGGGGTATTCCATACCATACGACGTCATGCTCAGTACATAAACTGGGGGGAGTTGGCCTGGGGAGGGGTGACCGCTGCTCGGGAACTGGCTGGGCATCGGTTGGTGGGTGGTGAGCAACTGCATTGTGCATCACTTGCTTTGTATACTCTTTTATCATTATCATTATTATTATTTTCCCTTCCTTTTCTGTCCTATTAAACTGTCTTTATCTCAACCCACGAATTTTACTTTCTTTTCCCCAATTCTCTCTCCCATCCTACTGCGGGGGGGAGTGAGCAAACAGCGTGTGGTGTTTAGCCTCCTGCTGGGTTAAACCACAACATACCTTCCCACCCTATTTTGCAACATAACAACATTCAAAGGTTCAACTTGGAGAGTTGCAACAGAAAGAACAAGAGCAGGAGCCCTGAAGTCAACTTTAACTATGGCATTTATGAGTAACTATGGCAATTGTTTTTTCAATCATATCAAATTCCTGGTTAAAAGCATGCAATGCACTTTGCTGCCACATACAAATGAGGATTATTTTAACATTTCTGCTCTGCGCTTCTGGCTGTCATAACTAGCCTCACTATTCACCTCCAACTCCCCTTCTCAAGTCGTATGGAAGTATACTACAGAATACAATTTCCATTTGCGTTTCTACTCTGGTTCAAATCTTTCACAACGAAAAGCACTAACTCTGCTTCTCCTCTCACCTCTAATTGCCAAACACTCAAGCAAATCAGCAAAACGTGGCCCTGCCTTCTCCCTTCCAAGTTTGTTCAGAGTTTTCAAATGAGTATTTCAGAGCACATCCATTGGTTAGCCATAGTGTGGCAGTCTAAACTACATGGTTAGCAAATCTGACTGCCCAAGCTTGCCAGAGATATAGCTCAGGATTTCTGCAGCAGGGCAAGAGAAAAAAATGTTTGCTTCTTTGCCTTTATTTTTTTTTTTTTAACAGAAAACCTTAAATGCGTCTTTGCACAGTCCTATTCTAGGGCAAAAAAAGAATAACTGTAGATGGATAACAGAAACAGAAGAGAAATAGAAAGACTCCAGACTAAGCATCTTTGCCTGTATTTACTGTTCAAAGTTCTGGCACTTCGGCTTGTGAGGTTATTTTGGGGTTTTCCTTTGTAAAAGAATTTCACATACATGACAGTTTGGTTTTCAGTAGGGGCATGACACCACCACAGGGATCCAATTCCATTTTGTACTGAGCCATCAAACACCAGAAAAAAAATAGGCAATTAAAACAAAAACATGCCACCACATCTTTTAGAGGTTCATGTATCTCGTCAGTCACTTCCTCACAAGCTGGACACTGAAGACAAGAAGCTGACCCCACCGAGATCACGTGCAGAAGCCTGGTGACTTCAGCAAGCCCAATGTCGTCTTTACAGGCTTTCAGCAAACAGGAAAAACTTGTTATTTCTTGGTAGAAGTGCAACATATCATCTTCCACTCCCACCCTAACCCATAAAACCAATCCAGTTTTTAAGGATCTGACAATTTTTAATAAAAGCTTACTTAGCAATAGGCATTCTCTGCCTCCCAGCACCCGGGACAGCAGCAGCAGGAGCAAGGCTGCACACCGCAGGTCAGGTCGTCATGCCACCGCTGATGAATTAGTCATTGGGACTGCCTCGGCTGCAAGCGAGCTCTGCTCCGCTGCCGCACTGGCCAGGGCTGCCCTGGGCATCCGCACCGCAGCAGACACCGGGCAGGTTCAGCCACAGGACACAGCCCCACACGTTCAGCCCAGTTCTGCTGTGCATCAGTCGCACAGCCGCCCGGGTGCCAGAGCTGGCTGTGTGTCTCGCAAGCAGGGACAGTCCGCGTTCCTCTTGGCACTGCCTTTGTCAAAGACAGACCTCTGCTAAGAGGAGATGGAGAACTGGCAGCTGGCTGAGGCAAAAAAAATCCTTCCTTGTGTTTTAAGTTGGTTGCATCAAGGATGAATTTAGCCCAAAGTCAACATTTGTTTAAACATCTTGCCCTGCTGAGAACTTTCACAAACCCATGGGGTTTTGTGCCAAGGAAATGTCCTGCGCTATACAGCTGCTCACTTCTATCGTTAATGTTTAAACACACATGGCCAAAACAAATATAATGGAGCCTGCTCGATTCTTCACCCTGGTGTTCACAAAAACCAGTAGTCACAGCTAGAGGGCAAAAGCCCAGCATCAGCATGTAATAAAGATTAGAATTTATCCCTATTTCTGTGCTACTGTTCAAAGGAAAACACCAACAAAAAGGACAGTTTTGATGCACAGCTTGGAGCCTGAGTCTGAGAGACAACAGTGCTCAGAAGGAAAATTTAGCAGGATGCTGTTTTGCTAGGAGCAGATGCAACACGGAAACGCTGTTTACCTGCCATTAACACAGCCTTCTGCCACTGCAAAACATTTTCATTTTAAAGCCTACTTAGAAGTCTAATGATTGTTGCACTATTAGGCCAAAAGCCGTACTGCACCAAGCCGTGACGCAGGGGTTAGCATTCTGCAAGGACAGAAAACTAGAATTCATTTCTACTGATCTGATCTTCCTTTCAAACAGATCCCAGCCACCACGGCAGAGCCCCTGGAAGGGCAGGTGCTGCCGTCCTGGCTGTGCACATCCTTTGTGCCATGGGGCAGCTGTGCCGTACCCCCACCGAGTCCATCACGGCTCACAGACCGGCACACAACGCCTGTGGAGCAGAGCCTGTGGCAGGAGGCAGGATTTGGTGGCTTTGTTTACTGCATCAAAGTCCCTCTCGCGTGTTTCGACCACAGCACGCTCTGCAAGCAGCAGTTAGGCTGTTTCTGGCCAAGAAGAATGGCCACCCGCTTTCCACCATGGCCACGGCACTGCCCGCCCTGTCCTCCACAGCGGGGCCTGCAGTGTCCCCACTGGAAGTCACCACGTGCGAGGCTGCCGGACCTGGCCTGGGCACCCCGGGGTGCCAGGCAGCGCAAGGGAGACCGCTTTGCTTCAGAGACCCGCACACAACCGACACGCGACCAGCACCTCGGGCACAGAAACGCAAGTTTTCACCCAAGCATGAAAAACGCTCTGACGAAGAGGAAAACCAAGCTTTCAGCTGCAGGAGGGGCCCGCACAGCAAGGGCAGGGCGAGCCCTGCTCCTCCGGCACACCCTGCTTGTGCCAGGTGGTGGGACGAAGGCCGCAAGGCGGGTTTCTGCTCCCCGGCCCCGCTCCGGCGCGTTACCCACGCCGGTTTTCTCTCCCACAGACGAGATCTACGGTTCTCCACACAGTCACCGCGCAAGCAGGAACAAAGAAAGGCTGTTCAAGAGAGAACGGGGGCAGAGCCAGCGGTTAACGCGGGAACTGGAGTCAAGCAGAGCGGCTCGGGGACGGGCACACCCCGCGGCCGGG
>NW_008796044.1:19312536-19317992 GCF_000699145.1 Aptenodytes forsteri
GGGACCGTTGGACTCGTGGGGGCGTCCCGTTGCGCAGCACCACCACGGACACGAAGGAAGGGAGCGCTTCAGCTGCAGCCCCCGGCCCTCAGTCCTGGCCCTGCGGCGCTGGTGCCTCACAGCAGGCCTGGGCCCGGCCACAAGCGCTGGGCAATGGCCCTGGGCAGATTCGCTCCCCTTCAAGCCGATGACAGAACCGGACTGGACAAGGGCAGCGCTGACTGCGACGGCCAGCGAGGGCTGCAGGCGGGGCCGCGCCTCACGCCTTCGCACCGTGCCGCGCGCCACAGGCTGAGCCCGGCGGGGACGGACGGGAGCCTCTGGCTGCAGTAGAAGTAAAAACAGCAACGTGTTAAAAGTGACCCATTGCCTCAACGGTAGCTTCACTGTGATGCTTTAGGAAAGCTCAAACGTCTTTTTCATGTAAAATAAGAGAGCACTTACTGGGTAAATCAAGTCGGTGCACTACCAAAAATAAAGTGAGTGCACTTAAAGCAGGAGGGAGCAAATCCACCCAGCTCTGACCGTGTCGCTCGCAGCCCGGCACTAACGCAGTGCACAGACAACTCCTGCGGTCCCCAGTCCACCGGGGCCGGGCGCCCGCCGGGGCCTGCGGGACGTCGGACTAAATAAGGGAAGAGCACGGCTCCCCGCTGCGAGCATCGCCCCAGTGACGTGTCGGGATGCATGGGAATAGCTGACACAGCCAGGAGGAGTAATGGTGGTTGAGAAACATCGTAATTACCGAAGAACAATAAATACTGATTTTATAAATGCATATTTGCATCTAGTTTTATTGTAAACATTAAACTATCAGGCAACAATTCAGCCTGGTTTCTTTTTTGTTATCTTAAGCAGGCAAACTTTTAAACAAGCCCAACAAACTATGAGATCAAACAGGTCAAATTTGAGGGAAGAGGTCCGCTTGACGACAATTTCTGATTTGTGAGGTCTCAATGAATACCCCAAGGACTATATTGCGGATCCTGATATGATAAATGAAGCCAATAAAGTCTCTGCTATAGATTTATGCACTTTTTTTGAAAAACAAAACCCTCAGTACCCACTGAACAATTTCAGTAGGAGACATACGGAAGTCTAAGAGCTAAAACGGCATTATTTCTAATCATTTAAGTATTGCAGAGAACCCTTATAACCTACCATAGGAAAATAGAAACATGGCCATAAATTACCCTGTCTAGGCTTGCAACCTCAGCATGAAGTACATGTGAGCAGTCTCTTAACTCATCAGAGTCTCAGCGGTAATATGCGAGTTAAGGCTGCATTAACATTACTCGTGAATATCAAATGTAATAAGTTAATGCTTTGGGGAAAAAATACCATTTCCCCTGTTTGCATCAACCTCTTGAAGCCCCTGTGTTCTGTGCCACCAGTGGCAGCCTGCAAAGTATCCCACATCATTGCTTCACCTCAACTAATTGGAGTTTACCTTCTGCGGATTACAACATGGGATTAATATTAAGCAACAGAAGTCCTGCTCACCACCAGCCTGATCATGAAAAGTGCTGAGCATCGTACAGGGGAATTTTAGTTCAGCACTTCCTCATAAGTAGGCTAAAAATTAGTGACTTCTATTTATAATAATAAATTATTGTACATCTTTTATAGCTCCAGGTTTGGGAAGGGTTTTCAATTTCCTCACATAAATCAGACCCCAAAGGAATCACTGTGTCCGCTAAAGCAGATGTAAGAATCGGCAAAATCTTCAGGAAATGCTTGTGCCACTGCAGGGCAAGTACAGAGTTAACTACAAAAGACAGCGTAATTTTAAAACATTCAGCAAGTTAAAACCTAGGGGAGGCACCGCTCTGCTGTTGTCGTACAGACAGACTTTACACCCTGACACGTTACCGATGTGCCCAAACTGCACCTGCTTCTGCTGCTTTTAATGATGTTACTGGAGTGCCTGGTGGGTCGGGACCTGGCTGTGCCGGGCACCAAATACCTAACTGAGGGACAGTGCCAGCAAGTTCAGGCTGAGCTCCAGATGCCAGAGATATTTACGCAGGTGCTTAACTTCCGAATGCTGAGAATTTCCTCTAGCGTCGGGGGATATGTTTACCCCTGCAGACACTGGGGTCTGGGCTGATTCAAAAGTTAGATAGGTCTATGTAGCAGACAAGAGGGACAGTCAGTAGCAGCAGTGCGGTATTCGTGTTTACGGTGAGATATGTATAATGTGCCTTTCCCATCTTTTAAAAACTTGTCACGATAGCGAGGCTGCTTGAAGGTTAAATAATTCCAAGCTTTCAACAAAATATTGCTGTGGTGCTTGTAGCTTGCTGCAGGGATGGCGGTCCTGATCAGGCAGCGCAGATCTGGCAGGGCTGCAGGCCACTTTCGTTGCAAGCTGGACATCGGAGAGCCCTGTAGGACTCTCTGAATCTGTTTGCCAGCATTGAAAACTTGCTTCCATGGCACAGTGAGCAAGGAGCAGAGCCTGACCCTTTACACTGGGAACAACTGTGTTCAGCGTCTCCTTCCTGAAAGAGACAGATCATGAAAAAAAAATCTGTTACTGGATATCAGACACCAAAGTCAGTAACATACTTGAAAGAGGGAAATTCTGTCTTCTGGTCTTTTAAGTAATTGCTGCTCCTGGCATGCCACTCTGCCAATAATACTCAGTTCTCTACAGCAAGATCTTCAAGAAAAAGGCTCCTGTATATTTGGGGACAATTCGTGGATACTTCTAGAAAATGAGAAGTTAATGTGCCTTATAACACAATACTTTCAAATTCATCTTTCTCCGCCTGCAAGGGTCTGCATAGCTCCACTCGCCTTCCTGTCATTTCTTAACCCATCCATCTTCTCAGCTCTGTATCCTCAGTTTTGAGCCATGCTTCATTTCTTCAAGCATTTCTCCTCACCCTCTCCCTCCCGAATCCCTCATCACCGACATGCACAGCTTCTTTCGAGCTGTCCCTTGTGCCTGCAACTCTCTCCCAGGGTGCCAGACAGTGTCTTTCAAATCCCATCTTAAAATTCAGTGCTTCCACAGAGCCCAGAAATGATTAAATATCTGCGTCAGGAAGAATGTAGCACGGCGTAGGTTCGTTCTTTTGATGTCAGGTTCAGAGTCCTGCATCATTCCTGTGCAGCGGTATGGAACGAAGTTTTAACTAAGATATGGGTAGTTGGTGCCAGATATGCTTCATATCGGTGCCTGCTTATGAATTTGATAGTCCAAATTAATTGACTTCTCAGAAGAATAACCTTCCTGTGGTTTGGTCATCTTTAAATGAATGTTCATAATACCAGTGTATAGGAAGTCCAAAATTATTCTAAAAAAAAACATAGTTTTAGGACTTTCAAGTTTTACTTTTTGTTCCCAAACATCAAGGAGAACAGAAGCACTTTGCTGAGTTCTTCCAAGGTTAACAGATTTCTCTGGAACAATGCCTTACAGGAGCTGTTGTCCTTCTCCAAAGCGTGCTCCTCCAGTGAGGGCGACTGGAGGAGGAAGGCAATCAATTACCTTATGGAGGTCTTTTTCAACATATATTCCCCCGAAGGCCAGAAGTGATTTTTTGATGACTCGGAAAGGTGTCTGCCAGTAGATGGGATGAATCTTGGCTTTTACGTTAAAGCCCTCTTTCTGAAAATCAAGTTTATTTCAACGCTGACAAAGGCCAGAATTCCTACTTAGTTTCTCAGGGCTGTTTTCAGTTTTCATGGGGTCTTTGTGCAAGTGAGCCATAAGCAAGGCTCGTGCTTGCAGAAGGACCAAGGTAACCCGCACTCAGCACAGGTCGGTCTCAGATCCACAAAACTGTAATGCTTCATATTTGCCCTGCACGACAACATTATGTTTTGTGGGATCAAATTATGGTCAGACTAATTGGGATTGTGACCAACAAAGACTAACCCGTGAGAAAACAAGTGGAAGGCACAATCTTATTTCAGCTGATACTAAAATTTTAGCCTCTGGCAGTCTCAACCACAGAGCAGCTGTGTTTAGCTTTGTCAGGCTGGAGAAACTCCGGCCTGCTCTTGTTCCACTGGGAGGTGGTGATGAAGGATGGACTTAAGCCAAGCTACATAAATGTCGGTGATCTCCAGGGGAAGAATCAAGTGGGAGACGTGAGCATCTGGAAACAGAACAGCTGTTCCCAGAGCGCAAACTGCAGTGCAGCGTTGATCGGTTGTCTCCCGAGTGGAAAGAGGAACAAAGTGATGCTTTTAATCCAAATTTAGTTAAGTGCCAGATACAGACATAGATGGGGCTTGGGTGGGAATACTCAGTGGTCTGACCGGGGCTGTAAGACCCAAAAGCCTTAGGGGAAAAAAAACACTTTCAGTTTTCTCTTACCTGCACATACTGGTTGCAGGCAATCTTTTTTTCCACATCTTTTTTATGTCCACCACCAAATCTTTCTTTCCTTTCCCGGTATATGAAGGCCCAGTCATTTATTCCCTCAGTCTGGATGATTCTTCTCATGAGCTCTTTCTGGTCCATTGGTGCACGGATGATTTTCAGGTTATTAGTGTAGATTACGATCTTGCCAAAATCTAGAATTGGGGAAGCCTGTAGAAGGATCTTAATCAATGTCTCACCTGTATAAATACACTCTGCAAACACCAATGACCCCCTCCGCCCGATCATCTGGACGGCTGACTCTGCAGGACAAGCCAGCTCCCCGCCACCACCCACAGCACTGAGCAGAACGGCTATGGGAGAACGGCAGACCAAGACCTTGGGTCAAATCTTAGGAGCCTCACTTTAACGTCATGTTCTGGATGGGGAAGGCTTTCTGGGATGTAAGTTCTCATTCTGACCCATATGCAAGAAAAAAAGACAGCACAATTCTAAGAGCAGTGGCGTTGGCTTATATGGAAAAGCAACCTCTACACTGGGGGCTGACGTACATCTCTTTGAAGGTTGAGTAGGTGGGGGGTGGAGGGTGGAGAGGGGTTTTCATGGTTTTGGCCAGAAGTAGAAATTCCCCATGATGGTGACCTATTCTGCAGCCTTTGATGGGTTTTTTTTCAGATTTAAAAGAAAGCTTTTCTTTGTAATTTATTAATGCTGGCAAAAGGGTCAGATGATAAAAAATTCTCATTATCTAATGCTAAATTGTGTCCCTATCAGGGAGGAGCCAGTCTAAATAACCATCTGTGGGGACACTTGAATTTGTGTTCTTTTCTAATGATTTTAAAGCTAAACTCGATATGGTCAAACTGCTCTGAAAGCAGCATTTTGCTTACCTGGTCCCTTTTTCCCTAGGTATCATATGGCAATTACCATAGCTTATTGTTTTACGCACTCTTCATATTTTGCTCTGTTTAAGTATCTGTGTCAAGAAGTGATGCAAAAGGAGATGTTTTCCTAAGAAAATATGCCGCCAGAGTCGCACCAGCTGACATGAGGTGGCTGATGGCTCTCCTGGCAATTGGGCACCTGCTTCTCCATGGGGAGAAGGGGGGGGCAGGTG
>NW_008796044.1:19318210-19335673 GCF_000699145.1 Aptenodytes forsteri
GAGCACAGATCCTTACCATTTGCAGAAGGCTATAAAAGCCTCGTATTTGTTACAGAGACATGGCGTCTCCAAATACATGTTGATACAAAGCAGAACTGGTACTGGATAGCGTGATTACTCAAGATATTTATGGTTAGGGAAACTAGAAATAGAGGTGAGCGTTACCCAAGAACGCAGAACAAATTAATGGTATGGATAAGATCACAGTAGCGCTCTGTCTTTAGGCAGGAGAGTTTCATCATGGTTTGATATTTTCAGTTAAACTAGATGCCCAGCGTATCAGCCATCTGGGTTTCCTACATGCAGCTTTGATTAGCACCAAGAATTAATAGACTTTTAATGTATTCAAACCAAGGCCATGAAAACCATTTTATACTTTTTGAAGCACTTGTCTCTTTAGTTGTGTAAGTGCTAGAGTGACAGTCCTTATTTATCCAAAGACCACAACAGACGATGACACAACTTTATATCACAGCGCTTGGTGTACTTGAGTGACCTCACATTTCTCTCTAGAGGTACACTCAATTCTTGACCTTTCTGCAAGCAATTGGGGCACCGCCACCGAGCAGGCTCTGCAGGACTGGGGTGGTGTGCGAGGGGGGGACTGGGCAACGGGCTGACTTGTTTGCTGACGCTAACTGCTCGTTGTTCAGTCTGAAGTGGAGTTGAATGAGCCATCTCCCAGGGAAAGGCCTGATATCGGTTCAGCAAGCCAGCTTACCTCACACCATCTTCCTTTTTATCACCTTTTCTCCAAGCAGACTCACCTCGAGTTTTACAAGTCTGCTGATTATATCAATATAACGTACTCCATTTAGAGTTTGCATATCAGTGCGACATGGCTGTGTTATCAATAGTGCCGATACACCATCATTGTTGTATGAATTGTTTAGTTGGTACATCTAGATTTGATAAAACCAAATAGCAGTAAAAGATACATACATCTAATTCCACAGGGTAAGAAAATGAATATAATCCCTGTGTATTAACCAATTTAACATATATTACACATACTATTTTTTATTAGGACTAAAGAGACACTTCTATATCGGTGGCATTAATTATATGTTAACAAAATATCCAGTGAAACTAAGCTGGGATTTTCAGAGTAGCCGAAGGGTAATGCTGACTTGCCAGAGGATGCGGATGCCTCACTCAGAGGCTCGCTGGCACACTGCTGGTGGCACTGGTTGCATCACTTGGCCAGCTCAAGTCATGCAACTGTAACGTTTAAAATATAACTAATTAAGATAATATCCACCTTACATTTGACTGCTTTAGATGCATTAGGATTACTATATATAGATATTGATATATATGGAAATGTTATATCTTACTCTACAAAATGGACAGATGCAAATCAACCCAGTGAGGAGAGAAGATGGAGCACAGCTAGCAGATGCTGTTCACCTGCTGACTGCGCTGCTGCAAAACGCGCGGCTCCTGCCATTTGCAGAGTAAGCAGAATACAGAATTTGTGGGATAAACGCTGAAGATTTATAATCACCCTTTTAAAATCCTGGACTGACAAAAATGAGTTTTATCTGAATGCGGTTCCAGTTTGAGACTCCAAAAATGGTTTAGTTGGAAGTTGGTTTCCAGACAGTCTGACATCCCTAGGCTGGACATCACTTACCCTGCAAGGACTGTCGCCTGACTGGTAGTCGCTGAGGAGAGGAGAGTTACTGGTGAGACTGTATTTCTTGTCCTCTTTGAATATGCTGATCCGCTGGGCAGTCAGCTTGGCTGGCGAGTAAAACCTGTTTTCTGGCACTTCCCCAGCCCCGCAGAAATGGTCCCCTGGCTCAAAGCTGTGGCGGAGAAAACGCCGAGAGTGCTCTTTGCGCGGGGGCTCGAGTTCCTGCCCATCTTCATAGACTTGTTTTAGCACTCGACCACTGTAAGCTGATGATATTTTGAACCTCACTTTGCGGGGCCTTCCCTCATGCCGCTGATTGAGTTTCTTCTGGTGCTCATCCATTATTAGGATTTCAAGCTGCAGGTCCTGGAGATCAACTCCAAGAGCTTTGGGTCCAGAAGAAAACTTTCCCTAGCTTCCCCCAGCCACACAATGTATAATTCAATGTTTCTAGTAGTTCCTCTCATCTTACAGGAAAACTGACACCACTGTATTAAATATTGATAGATATTCACAAAGAGAAAATATCGATGGTAGTGAAATATAAGGCAGGTTGGTGAATGGTGGACGGGCTGGCTTACCACAAAAAGAAAGGAGTTAACTTGGGGAGGATAGGATTAAATAGGAAACTGCCCATGTTGTGAAACCATGGAAATGTTTCTGCTATGTGCTGTGATAAGAACTACCCCAAATACACCATCCCAGCAGCTTTTCACAATTTTCTGACAAGGTGAGAAGTTAAGAAGACAAGTTCACAGAAAAAGCAATCCAGCTTCACAAATAGCAAATGTGAATAATTCCTCTTCCATTCTTGCTCTGAAACCCTGAGAGTACAAAGCTCCATTTCATTTTAATCCAAATGCGTTCCTCTACAGGTTGGTGAAGATCTAATTAAGATTTTCTCTCTCTTCAGCTTTCAATCCCTATTTGTAATTCTTGCCGGTTTTCAGGGCCTTTTGGTCATTCCGAGTTTGCTTTTCATTTTTAAAAGATGGTCACCTCCTGAGAGCCACCAGAGGCCCAGTCCTCTGCTCATCTGCAGTCCCTTGCATGTGCTCAAGGAGCACAGAAAGCGCAGCTATTCCGATTTGGCCATTTTCTTTCCCGGTAGGCAAAGCAGAGGTTTGCAGAGGTGCAGAGTAGAAGGGGACGGGGCCCTAGGCTACCCTAGAAGAGACGTCAGCATTAGGCAGGCCTCTGCTTTGCACAGCAGCAGCTCTGCAAGGTGCTGGTTACAGCCAGCCTCGCTCAGCGTCTAACGGAGGGACTTTAATTCCTCGATGCTCATGCAGCCCTCCATCCCGACAGCAGCGAGCAGTGATCCAAGTTGCCTTCCCATGACAGCCCATCGTTAGAGATTTTCAGATATCCTGAAACTGATACCTTACTGGCATGTGCCTCGTTACTCTGTTAAAGTAGGGGTTTGTTCACTGTGCCCGTCCCCAGCTGTGCACTTTGGGCTTGTCTTTCCATTTGAGGGAAAAAATGAAGAGTATGTTTAGTACAAAATGCATCAACAGAGTAACTGCTGTCTGGGTTTTAAACATCTCCTGATACCTACTTGTATCAGGTACACACAACAGGAGTTAAAATCCCTCTTCTTTCAGGTTCCAAGATTTCAGTACATTTCCACTATTAAATGCAGTTTTATTGAGGGGGACTTAAACTAAGCTTTCTGCCTACATCCTGCCAAGGGTATCTTCTTCTAATTCAAAACCAGAGCTTTTGAAGCTTAATATTCTCAATAGATTGATTTATTATGTTTAATAAAAGTTTGCTCATTAAATACTAGGATGACAGTTTAGAAGGCTGTATAGTAATAATACACAATACAGACCTTCCAACCACCCGAACAGTCTTCATGTGCTGAAAGCGGTTTCTGTCATGACAGACGTTGCTTTTGCAGGTTCCTTGGGCTGCTGGAAGCCTTGTCGTAAGTACACGTAGAAGATGTATATCCCGCCAAGAGAACATGCATGAACACGCCTGGGTAAATGTACAGCCAGGGATACACCCTTTTCATTTCCAAAACACTATTATAATATTCATGTCAGTCTCCCATCCTATCTCAAACAGGAGGATCTCACATTATATGAAAACCTTGATTTGCATGAATCAAACTCAGCTCTCACTGCATTTGCTTGAGAAGCTTGATCCACCCCTTTTCTCTTGTAAGTCCTGTGTGAATCAGGCCTCAGTATTACTGCTTTTTCAAAGGTACACCAGCGGTCTTAATTTGACACAAATCATACTTTGTAAGATACCTTAATTGGAGTTCATTTTCTTTTGATTAAGGAAACAATCAAACGGGAAACGAAGTTCAAAGCAGCAATGAGAGAACACAGAGTGAGCACCACTGCCACGATCTGCACTTGCGAGACGAGCAAAGCGACTTCCCATCCTTACAGTTACTTACAGGTGCTGTCAAAACACAATGAAACTACCCCGGCCCTGTAATTTTCACATTAGAACAATCCCATCCTCTGCAGTACTATCAGCTAGATTTGCTGTTTATGCGAACAGCTCGTGGCTGCCAGCACAGGGGGCACAGTCAGGGTGAAATTCGGCCTTCTGCAGAGGCGCAAAGTCCTACAGCCATGTTTCCCGTGTAAACCCCAGGTCGGCACACAGAGGCTGCTCTTCAGGCTTGCTGCAGAGGGATTCCTCACTCAGATATGTATGCACTTCTTTTTATGTCCCTGTACAGATAAATCTTGCAAAGAAAAGATTTCCGAACAGCCGTTCTGCATCTCTTACCTGTTCTGAACCACTCAGGCCAACCTTTTCACATTAAATACCCCAAACAGGGACTTTCCAGGTGGTGTTTTATGAGGCCGTCTCCAAAGCCGTACCTGTCTCACTCCAGCCGAGGAGCGTTACACTGTGCTGGGGGCAGGCGGCACCACTGTAAGTGAGAGCTGGGGAGCGGCGGGTGAAGGATGCTGTGCTGGGGGCAGGCGGCACCACTGTGAGAGCTGGGGAGCGGCGGGTGAAGGATGGATGGGCTGTAAGGCTACAGCCCTGCCAGCACAGCAGCATCCACACCGCTCTCATGTCGGCATGGGTTTGTTTCCCACAGCTAGCACAAGTCCTGCTAAAAATACAACAATAATCATTTTGCATACAACAGTGAAATCATTAAGTTTCATGATCTAGATCATCACTGCACTATGTTTTACTTCAGACTCTTTTCCACTGTATTTTAATGGCATCTGTCTTTCAAGCATGGGGCCTCTCTTCACCCTCCTCCCCATGTCAGGAAATATGAAGTAATTGTTGGAAGTGTGCTGGAGGCTTTGCAGAACAAAGAGAGACAGTCCTTGCCCTAAGCAGCGTAACATGTTGGTTTAGATCTATTGCAACAAAGCAGGGTATGTACAAAGAAGGACAGAAAGAAAAGCTGTAGTGAACTGGACTGTAACGCTTTGAAGGCAAGTTTCCGCCTGCAAGTTTTGCTGAAAATGTTTTGTTGTGTTTCGCTTCCTTGGAGCAAGCACTACAATCCTCCTTCTCATGAAAGCACAGGGCAGGCAATGAATCGGGATGGGGAAGAGCGTTATGGTTTCAGCTGCAGCAATGCCCAAACGCTTCAGTCCTGCCCCACTGCTCACATTATTCTGAGCACGCACGGTGTCTTAAAGTAAGGTCTGTGGGTGACTGCTGGAGAAGAGACAAAAAAAAGGGGCCTGAGCCGGCATTAGGGGCCACAAAGAAGGGCTAGAGGTCATGGATAAGAGGGCAGGTCAGATATGAAGGAAGCAAAGGTAGAAGCTTGAAAGCAAGGACACAAGTGTTAAACTTGCTTCAGTGTAGGAGTAGCAAGCAGAAAGGTTCAGATCAGCAGGTCAAGAAGATAATTTTAGCTGATAATTTAAAGGAGTTGGAGGGGGCTCTGTGTGTGCTGAAGAGGCCAGCAAGTAAAAGCAGGAGAGAAAAGATTCTGCTTGGAGTCACAAACAGAGCTGCTAACCTAAGGAAAAGGTTACATTTTGGATATGTGCTAGGAAAAGCTCACCAGCATTTAGACACCTTGTAGATGCATGAAGAGAAAGAAGGGAAGGAGTTACTTACTAGTTGCAAGACTTAATGGTGGGGAAGATAGTGGCATTACCACTGTAAATGTGGTGACACATATGAGGAACTATCAGGCATGCCACATTAACCATAATTGACTGTTAGCAAAAGAAGGAAACTCCTCTTTTTGTTGTTCTTCTGGGTTTCCCTGCAGCAGGGGACAACCTGTTCCTCATGAGAGGAGCGCGGTTGGAGCAGCCCCCAGCACAGGCAGGGCTTGCACCAGCCGTCTCTTCTGAGGTGAGTTACTGAACCCCCAAAGGACTGGAGTCTGCACCAGGCCTGCGTGCTGCCACTGCCACGATACTGCATCACCCCTTCCATAAGCTAATTCAGCAGTCGGGAACATCCCGACATATTGGCCCTTGCTGCTTTATCTGAAAGGCTGTTACAGACACTAGTTCATTGCATGATTAGAAATATTCTAGTTTCCAGCCTATATCTATTCACAGCCAATTGGTACTCATTTGTACTTGCACCAATACTGTCCTTTAGTTTAATACCTCTTCTCTGTTGATAGTTTCTACCTCCTGATGTATTTAGAGAGAGCAATCATATCCCCTCTCAGCCTTTAGCCCGCCAGGTTTAGCAAGCCCATTAGCTAATGGCTCAAGCGTTGGGACAAGTCACCATGAAAGCAGAAAAACAAACAATGTAAGGAGTGTCGGAGACAGAGCACCAGCGCAGAAACAGGGGGGTTGTCCAAGCCAGAGCCAGTTTTTGACTCTTTGGAAGTTACTCACGTGTTTGCTCTTCAGTCCGATTTTCAGGCTCCCTTCTAGCACTTTCCATTTTCCTCCGAGCTGCAGAATCGCCATCAGGAGGTGTCAGATGCATTTCTGTGCCCTGGGAACAGGTCAGCCCTCCTCTGCCGGCGGCTGGAAGGGTCCACGCCATCCCTGCCTCGCAGGGACCCGCTCCTCTCCCGCCACCCTGGCCCCACCGGAGGCACAGCAGTGGCACTGGATGTGCTGCTCGTCACAGCCACGCTGCCCACAGGGAGCCCGGGGAGGCTTGTGCCACTGTCAGCGGGAGTGTTGTTCACAGCACGGTGCCAGCAAACTGGGGACATTTCCCAGTGCGCTACATGGCAATCAAAAAGAGTGGGGTCTGGGATTCCACGAAGGGCATTTGCAGGCAGCACGGTCACCACTCCACCTGGCCCGACCTCCTGTGCTTGGATTTCATCATTCATTACAAAATGAGGGTTTTCCATATGTTGCCGAACAGACTGAGTGCAGCTTCCTGATAATAGCGTCTTTCCCTTTAACCTGCCAAATCCACAAGGATTTGCCACCCAGCAGGCAGAATGGCCACAATAGCTCCTTGTCATGCAACCAGACTTGCCAGAAGCCGATCTTGACCTCTCTTTGCCCTGGGGGAAAAAGAAAAAAAAAAAAAGAAAAAAGAAAAAATCCTCATATTTCTGATCTCATAAAATAAAGAAGAAAAAAGTGACTTCCCTTTTAAACAAACTTGCTGCCAGCACGTTCATATACCAGCCGCGCTCACTGGTGGGGCCAGCCTGCAGAGGACCAGATGTGACAGGATGGGTGACCAGGCTGACAGCAGCTGGACCAGACACAGGGAGAGGTGACTTGATCTGCACATGGGACAAGACATTTTACCCACTGATGTAAGACTGCCTAGGAAGTTATGCTGGTGGAATCTTGTACCATATATAGTGCCACAGCAGATGGTTGACGAAGGGAGTGACTGAGACCAGACTACTTCACCCACCAGACTGAGGAAGACATCGATGAGGCTGTTGCCTGAATGCAGCACTTGTTTCTTTATCTGCAGAGAAAGCCTCCCAGTACAGTGTGGGGGATTAGACTGGGACCTGGAACGAGCACATACTGCATCTGTCCGGTGCATGGTCTCAAAGCTCTCAAGCTAGGGGCTTTTTTCTGTTGCTGGCTCCCCTTATTTCACTTGAGCCTGTCAAACACCCTTCTGTATTTTTTGCTGAAGAAGTGGTGAAACACAAGCCTGCTCCAGCCAGGCTTCCATTCCAGTAAATGGGAGCATGCCATTGATTTAAAGAATCGTATTTTACCACTCTTCTTTCTGTTAAGTACTACCATGACACATGTATTTGTATTGAAGAAAGTTATAGTAATAGCAAAGTACAGCAATTCTGAGGAAAGGTGGTAAAAAGGACAGGACCGGACCAGTCCTTTTGTATGTGGCAGAAAAGAATTCTCCCTTTTGGCATACCTTAAATGTGTTTCAGAAATAAAGCCCTATGTTCCTACGTAAGAGAACACAATGCACTGCCTGCTGAGCAGCGAGATCGCCATCTTTTCAAGTGCTGAACTTCTTTCCAGTGCTCAGGCTGGATTGTCACCTTGATCAGACAAGGCCTGCACTTGAAACAGTTGCCAAAGCACTCCTTAGACCCAGGTTTTTGCCTCTAGATCAGTTGATAGAAGACTCACCATCACTGCAAACAGCAGCACGACACACCAGGCCGCATCATTTTCGTCCTCACGTGGTCCCCAGGCAGCAGAGTGTAGCAGTTCAATGTGGCCACCTCTGTACTGGGGAGGTGACAGTGATGCGGTGCAAATATACTGCGGAAGAATGCAGGCAGAGATGTGGGGCATGGACATGAGGTCTGCAAGACTATAGCCGTATGCCTCTGCTTACCCACAGTATCAGGAGATACTGGTATCTGCAGCTAGAAGCATACCTTAGTAAATAAAAGTATTCTGCAAATTACTGCTCTGTATTTTCCTACTCTGCAGCATCAAGAAAGGCTTAGCTGAGATTGTTTTATACTGGAACCTTACAAACCAGTCTACATGAGAAAAGACAGGCAAAGGTCTGCTTCTAGCTGTCTCCCATTTACCTCTGCAAGCACCTCATAACATTTGTAATCTTTTATCTGGCATTAAACATCACATTTTTAAAATGAACAATTTAAAAAGTCTGAAGAATTTTCTAAATATGAGTTGCCCCAGGCAGATCTGGCTGAACACACAGGTCGCATGGTGCTCAGTGCTAGCTATATAATGTTCATTATCTGATTTAGGATCACCACATAATCCAGGGTGGAAGTGACCTCAAGAGGTATCTAATCCAACCTCCTGCTCAAAGCAGTCTGTTCAATATTCTCTGTTCCTACAGATATTCATAGCAGTGAATTTGTTTAATATCATTAGCAGAAAATAGGCACAAAAGAGCAACACATATGAACTGAAATGGGTGGTACCAGTGCAAGCAGCACTGAAACTAATTACCCTAACAACACGATTTCAAAATCATGGAAAACATTGCAAGATTTGCTCAGCCTTGGACATAGGTATAAGCTCTGATGTTCCTATCAGGAGGCACTAAGCTTTGTCTCCATTTGGTGATGGTAAGCAGCCTGACCTGCACCGAGCATCGCTGAAGTCCACAGCCATCTTCATCCTCTGCCAGAGATTTACATAAAAATCCTTGAAGCATTGGGCAGGCAACTTGTTCCTGCTGTGAAATACAGGGGCAAGCATGGATCCTGCTGAAATTCCAAGGAGCTGAAGCAGGCATTTCCCTCCCAGCCAGAGCACACCCCCGGCTCCCGCAGGCAAGGAACCCGTGCTGCTCCTGCGGAGGGTTGGTGGGTGCAACCCCAGCGCTCCCGCCCTCCTCTGGGCTGGGGTTGCTCAGTGCTAGCTGCTGAGGAGAGCTAGTCTGCTTACCAAAAGGTTCACTCACTAACGAGCATGTGCATCAACTGGCAATCAGATGCTGATCATTCACCACCAGCCCTTGTCGAGCACCCCCCACCATGGGGTTTCTTAAGCATGTCATCCTGCATCCAAACTTCTTGTTACAAAGAGGGCTGGAATCTGTTGTCAATACACCCCATATAGGCTAAGGGACTGGGACACAGCAGAAATTAAGCCATTGGTATTGTGGTAAAAACTAGTAGATTTATGCATATAGCAGCTAAAGAAAGCCTGATTTCATACAGATTTAGCTCATGGTTAGGTTCTCTGATGTCTGTTAAGATGCAAACATCCTCTCTTGTCTGGAGCACATTTAACATCTCTCCTGTGGGGAGTCATGAGCATCAAATTAGATTTGAAATATGGTGTGAAGTCATGTTGCATCGTCTCCCTTCATGAAGGGGCTAACAGGGTTTCCTTTTGTGCTCAGCCACCTGTTTTCGCAAAAGTCACAGGATATTTAAAATTCTGGGTGCTTTTACTCTCCGCTGAACTGGATTCACAAGTTATGAGGGTGCACAGACAGACACAGAGCTACACATGCACACCTTCACATACACTGTGAGTTCATAAAACTCCATTTTCTAGGAAACCAAGCTAAGGAGATCTCCTTTTGCTGTCTCACCTCACGCACAAGGCAGGGCCCGCCGTGCATTCCTGGAAGCTGAAGTCAGTGGGAGTGGAGGACGCCCAGCACCTCCAGGAACGGTGTGCAGGCTCCCTGATGAAAGCCAGCTTACTTAGCACCCACCTTAGCCCTAGAGACTCTTACATGGGCAGGTAAGAGTCCTAAGTAAGCATAAAAATCTTGAAGGCACAAAGAAACAAAAACCAGGAAAAAGCGCTTCAAAGAGGGAAATTCCCAAGGGTTCATTTTTACCTACGGAGGCAAACCTCCCTCGGCTCCTCCTGAGAGCAGCAGCGCAGCCTGAAACCGGAGTTCAGAAGAATGTGTGTGCACTGGGTAGAGAACAGAACAGTAACAACAGCCACAGCACGAAGGTGGCACTGCCCAGCGAGTGCATCCAGAAACACACGGTGGCTGCAGCTGGGGAGAGGAGCCATGGAAAGGGAACGGACAGTTCTTGGATAAACACACCCTCGCACCACAGGCGAGCGCATAAGAAACACTGGTCTATATCATGCCTGAGATACAGCTCCCACATGCCTGCAGACATGGAAATTGGTCTGCCAGCATGGAGTAACTCTATCACAAGGACTCCGACCCCCCTGTGCCTTTCCACTATGCTCTTCTTTGCTGGGCTCATGAGCACCCTGGATCCTGCTCTCCAGACCTCCTTCCACGAGGAGCACTGCTCTGCAAGCAGGAGCTGTTAGAGAAGCAAACTCAAACTGCCAGCCCCCAAATCACTACGTGGTCAAACAAAGAAGCAGTAAATAGCTGAACCAATTGCTCCTTAATGCCATAAAGCAGAGGTCCATTTGCAGCGGTCTGTTAAAGACTTACCCCCTCCATGCTCCCCCTCCTGTACCACAACTGTCCCCTCCGTGCCTGGAGCTAGAGCTTTTGGAGCAGCGGTATTTATAACCTAGTTTGCTTCACCAGCTGAGCTACAGGCCCTGCTCTGGGCTGCGGCACTCACTGTTGGCCAGAAGCACCTGGGAACACTAAAAGGTGATGTATCGTTGCAAGCAGTGTTGTTATTTGCATCTGTGTTTAATTAGGTAACTGAAGCCTGACATTTTCTGTGGTCAGACCTGCGTGAAGAACAGCTGAGAAGTGCTCAAAGCAACTTTCAAAGGCCTGTTAGGCTGGTGCTTGGGTATGTTGCTACTTGGACACCCTTATTTCTTCTTGTCTTAAAAAATGAAAACTGCATCCCTGCAGATTCAGCCCTTCTCAGGCAAATCCCAGTAAAGCAGAATTTAGTGCTTCTTGTTCTGTGGTTCTTCACTGCACTGCAGGGAAAAAAGAATGAATGTACCAGAAAGCAGAAAGAGACAAAGCCGTGGCAGGAGCATGAAGCAGAGGCTGGCAGCAGCAACCTCTTCAGCCCAGCCCAGCTTTGGTGCCGGGGCACCCGGGGCACTGTCTGCTGGAGGGGCCACGGTCTCACAGGCGGCTTAACATCCAAACTGCCGTTTCTTGAGCAGGGGCTGCCCAGTGCCCTTCCCTCCCCAGGAGGAAACTCCAACACCAGGCCATGCAGCAACCTGCTGAATGGCTCTTGTCTCCTCCTGTTGAAGCCCCATCACCCGTGCAGATGGCGTTCAGGGCATCTGTCCTCGGGAGGGGTGGCAGTGTCACCCCATCGCCTGCCAACTGCACCCACTGGGGACCTGGTGCCCGAGCGCAGACCTTGCAGCTGCTAACTCAGAGGTGCCAAAGCCTGCTCTGGGTCTGGCCCAAAATCTCGCAAGCCTGATGCCAGCTTTAATCACCTCCATTCCCCTCTTGGGCTGCCGCTGCAGCCCTCAGTGCAGAGACCGGGTGGCAGCAGGGGGAGGAGAAGGAGGAGGTGGTTCGGGTGACCTCCCTGGGCGCAGGGAGGGCAGTGCCCGTCCACTCACTGCTGCTTGGCCCGGCTCCACCGCCAGCTACTTCTAATGACACATCAACAAACACATAACAATCTGTCTTAAGGAAGATCACTGAATAAATTTCATTTTAAAATACTTCTCTATTTCTGGATAGGCACCACTCTGCTCCAGCTACTTCAGAATCGGCTGAAACCTTCACGTTACCCAGCAGCAGGATTGTACAAGGCTGTTACGGGCAAAATACAGCATTTGACTCTCTGTAAGATTAATAAACAGCTCTCTAAATCACTCTTCTTACAGAAGTGTAGACGGCTTTTCAGTGTTTGGCTTTTATCTGCCAGCTGATGCATACCTCACGAAAGGGAAAAAGGTGAAAGAAAGACTTAATATCCAGCTGCCAGCGGGTTTGTCCCTGCTGTGTGCCCCTCCAGAGGCTGAGGAGCGGGGCAGCAGGAGCAGGGAGCAGCGGCCGCTGGCTGCCTGCCCGACTGGGATGTAGCAGAGGGGACCAGGGGTTGGTTTGAGAGATGGAAAATTTTAGGGAGGCTTTTGCTCTGCTGGCTGCCAGTCCCTGTGCTGTGCACATCCCTGCAGATCCATGCTGGCCTAATTATGTCTTCAAGCAAACGCAATGTATTTACTAAATGGGCAGGCTTCTCTAAATTAGCATTAGACCATGTGTACAAAACCCACCGCTGCAGCTGTGCACAGCCGCCTGCCACAGCCGATGGCGTGCTGTCTGCAGGGGAGCCGAGCGGCAGAGCGAGCAACCCCGAGCCGTGGGGGGGGCACCACTCCCCCTCCTGGCCCTCGGGGTCCAGAGGCACAGGCAGGACCTGCCATTCGCCCTTCTTCAGCGGCAACACCTGGGCGTTGTGTTTGTGGGTGGGTAGGAGGACAAGCTGTTAGCTTCACATCTATAATTTGTAGCAGCTTGTAAGTGGCACCCCCTCTCCCTGCCCTCCAGGAGCTAAAAACAGCCTGAAAGGTCCCTCTTCCCCAGAGGAGGAGGCGTGTGGCATCCACTCGCGAGATGCAGAGTAGCAGAGGCGTTTTATAGCCCCCCGGGAAGCGCTGCCATGCCCATGCCCTCTCCTAGCACGCACACTCCCTGTCCATGACAGTGCTGTAGCATTCGTTTAACTGCAGCCTGGTGCCCCTGCGGCGCTCGCGCAGGGCACGGCGTCCCTGATGTCCACAGGGTCGGCCGCCTGGGCACTGGCTTGCATGGTGGGATGAAGGACAGGGCGAGGAGGACGGCTCCAGAGCACACGAGGCGAGGGGTAACGGAGAGAAGCTCCTCTCACGTGCTTGCGCTATTCCCCGTTATTTCAAGCGGAGAGCCCAGAGGGTCCCAGAAACAAGAGCAGCCCCACCACCGCTGCCAAAGGGCACTTCTTGGGAGCCCATCGCCAGACCTGCGTGGGATGTCGGTCCTGCTGGAGAGCCATCTCACGCAGCCTGCGCGAGGGCAGCCAGCCTGGAGGACACGGCGTCCTGGAGGTGCAATAGTCCCACCGGAGTGACTCCCTAGAAAGATTGGAGACACAGACGCTCTAATGTCTCCATAGTTTCAGCCAGAAGACTGAAGGTCGCAGAGCTCCGTGAGAGTCGTCCTTCTGGTGGGCCAAAGAAAACCTGTTTGGTTTGACAGAGCAGATGCTTAAAAATGACTTTGGCTATATGGACCAAGTGTCTGTTTGCTTTGCAACAGCAGGGTTTTCATGAGCAGTTTTCCCATGTTTCATTGCCCTTCAATATAGAAACTGTATGATACGTGTGAAACGAGTTTTCCATTTCTTGTAACAAGGCCCTATCTTCTGGCAACTCTGCCCAGGCAGCCATAGGAAGAGCGAGGAAATTAGTTTTCATATTGTAAGGATGCATCCCAGTATGTCAGGCCATGAGTGAGGCAGAGCTGATCGCAGAGGTTATTTGATGTAGGCTCCTTTCCCCACTCTGCCACTGATTGCTTTTATGACCTTGAAGAGTCACCCCACCTCTGTTTTTCCCCCTCTTTAAATGGGAGTAATTATATCCAACTTCATGGAGCTCTTTGTGATCTAGAGATGCAAAGCTTGTTTGTATGTTAGTGTCTCATAACCACCAGAACTGGCAATAGCCAACAATGTTAAAATATGTGAAATTCAAAGCTGGTAAAAAGCAATACTTTTTTCACCAGTGTCTTTATGCGTTGGAAATTCACAGCTGTGAGCTGGTGGTCAAAGCGGGAGGAGGAGCTGCACGTGCTCAGGTAAACACAGAAATCTGTCCGATTTTCTCCCAGAGAAACCAAGCGGAGGAAGGTTTAGAGCGAGGTGGTGGGAGAGACTGAGGCTCTCACAAGGCACTTGCCGTGACAGCCTGGAGAAAACAAACCTCACGCTTCTCACCATGGCACATCTCGCCAAGCCTTGAGAGTCAGCAGCAAGAAATGCCGCCGTAAACCCTCCGTGCTCTCAGGAGTGACAGGGTCTGTTTTCGATCACTCATTGTGTGCCGATAACAGCAAGCCTTCTCCTCGGAAGAGCGCGTGGACGAGTTCCTGCAAGGCTGGGCACACTCAGCCTGTCCCCGGCGTTGACGTTGTCCGGGTGCACAGAAGCGCTCACTGGACAGCACAGCTCCTGCGGAACGATGGGGACAAAGTGTATTTGCTGTTTGGTTTGGGATCCATTTGAGCTCTTTTCTGAGTCGACTTTGGAGGGGGGGAAGCCAAAGGATGCAGCTCCCTGGGGAGACACGTGTGTGCAGCTACTTGGCACCGAGGCGAGGACAGGCACATCAGAGCAGAACAACTATTTCTGCTCTCAGCATTGTTTCCCAATGTCCAGCTTCATGATAAAACACTGTGATTAAAAGACTCTAACAATATGTATTTCAGCGGTTTCATCCCTTCGGTACAAGGCATCCCTCCACTGGTAAGCCAAAGAGGGCTCCTGCAGGCAGCAGGCAACACACGGCCATGCAACAGGGCTGCCTGCTGCCCAAGGATCAGCGTCCTCCAGACCAGGCACCCCACTGCATCCAGCCTGGAGTTAATTACAACATCGGCATCAGACAGAGACTTTTTAAATGAAAGGGAAGGACGAGCAACTCTCTAGCTCTGCCTTTATTTTTTAACCCCAATTACGAGACGCATTGCAAGGGAGAGGCGGTGGCGGATCATAAAGTTCAATGGGATGGTCTGAGTGTTAAGTGGACAACCAGGAAAGCCTCACATCCTGATCCCTAATTGGACATTGATATGCTGTGTGGCCTCGTCTCCTGGTTTTCTCCATGTAAAGTGGGGGTGATGCTTTGCCCGAGGGGCGTTCCACAGATGAATTAGTATTTGGAAAGTGCTTTGAAGATTTAAAGTGTTATATAAATGCTAAGTGTTAGCATCATCGGCTTTTCTATTGCAGCAGAACCCAGAGACTGCAATCAAGATCAGAGCCTTGCTTTGCTGTACCAGGCAATTTAGAAACTCCTGCCTGGAAAAAGCCCCTGTCCCTGCCTTGGCGATCCGGAGCCTGTGTGCCCCAGGCAGGCAGGAGAGGGGCTGGAATCGCTGTCAGCTTCGGGGGGAAGGGTTGCCCAGAGCTTTAGCACCTGGTGGCATTCTTAGGGGATGAACAGCACGGCATGCTTCCCGCAGCCACACATTTTACTGAAGAAGGGTAAGACCCAGCCCCTCAGGGAGCCCAGAGAGTAATTGCTGCCTTGGACTGGCCACCCTGCAGGCGCAGTGCTCTCCAGACCCCCCAGGTCACCCCAGACCCCCCGAGTGCGCTCAGCACCGCTGGATCCCCCTGGCCTGGGCCCTCCCGAGATGCCCCACGAGGCGGCCGGGCACTCGGGCAGCAGCTGCTGATTTCCCTTGGGAATTCGCCTGGAACTGTGCGCTTATAAAAAGGCACACGCTTCTCCCCGGCAGAGTTTCAGTCCCGCCCGTTGTTTTGATAGTACACCTAAAGCAGACTGGCCTTCAGCCTGTGCCCTCCCGAGGTGCCCCACGAGGCGGCCGGGCGCTCGGGCAGCAGCTGCTGATTTCCCTTGGGAATTCGCCTGGAACTGTGCGCTTATAAAAAGGCACACGCTTCTCCCCGGCAGAGTTTCAGTCCCGCCCGTTGTTTTGATAGTACACCTAAAGCAGACTGGCCTTAAAGTGTAGGAAAAATTGAAGAAGTACTCACAGAACAGATCTGATCGGAGATTAGCATTAACTGGCGTGCACAAAACCAGCCGGTCAACTTCATTTCCACCACTTGCCCACTGCAAGATATTTCATAATTCTGTTTCCTTTTTAATCAGATGAAAATAGAACATGAGTGTTAATCACAGAGCACAAATAGGGAAGAATATGTAAAAAGGAAAAACAACCTTCAGAACCTTTGTTTTCAATATGGTTTGTCACGCATTGTATTTAAAAACGCCAGTAGATGAGATGATGTTACTGGCAACATCATTCATTAAAAAGTGTGCACTCAGTCAGCCAAGCACAAATCAACGTATGACAGACTACAAAGAAATACCAAAGTAAAAGGAAACTTGAGATGAAACAGAGTGAGGTCATTGGTTTCTTGCATTATCCTGAAGATGTTTGTCAACATTTTAATTTAGCCAAATGGCCACCATTTAAAAAAAAAAAAGAATAAGAAAAAGCTTTGTTTTGACAAAATCATGATGTGGGGGGAAGAACTTTTGAAAAAACACATTAACCATTTCCACTCTGTACTTCTGAACGAGTCCTCCTGAGAAAAGGGAAGGGACGTATGTGCAGTCTGATGGCATTATCTGTGAGAGGACCAAGTAGAAATCGTTCCTTCAGATTTACAGTCTTCTCCTCTAATATTTGTACTGCTTGTAGGTTGTAAACACACGACTGAGATATGGCAGGGGTTGTAAGGAAAAATATCTTGGATCTTCACTATATCTACTGCTCTCGTTAGGCAACACATCAGAATGTGCGAGCAAGGCAGACCTCAAGATAGGAATTCAGCTGATAAAGTGAATCAAAATTACAGATACCATGAAATGCCCCGTGGCCTTCCAGTGCCATGTCCAGTGCCTCACTGGAGTGAGAAGGTGCCCGTGTCAAACCACGTGCTGCTGTTGTTGGGCTTGGGTCGCGCTGCAGCGCGTGGGCACACTTCCCATGGGGAGCAGTGGCGGGAGCTGGACGTGCTCGGCACCCAGTTGTGGCCATCTGACCCCAGCACAGAACCCACGGCCCCACCAGCCCGGGAGCGGGAACAGCCGGGAGCTGCTGGAGCCTGTGGTGATGGTGCTGAAAGTCGCATGGGGAGTCAGCCCCAGCCCTGCTAACAAACACGCGCTTTTCTTTTTTTCCCTCGTGTCCCACGGAGCGGTTGCTGTTGAGTCGAGCATCCGTAGGAATGAGCGGCTGGAGCGGTCGCTCTCCGTTTTGAGCGCTGGGTGCAGAAAGCCGAGGCCGGGTCGGGTCTGGCACATGCTGCCCGCCCCAGCAGCCGCCGCGCCAGCTCCCCGCATGAAGGCTCCCCTTCAGCCCCTCCGGCCCCCGGCGGG
>NW_008796044.1:19336205-19339198 GCF_000699145.1 Aptenodytes forsteri
TCTGCGCTGCGGGGCCGCGTGGCTGCCGCAAGTCCGGACTTGAATCCCGACGTGGTGTGCGCTTCAGTCTCAACCAGCGCGCAGCGCCGGGGGAGCTGAACAGGTTGAGTGACTTCAGGCTGTGGGAGGAATAATCATCTTGGGTTGCTTCAGAGAGCCGAGGCAGCCAAACCGGGCGAGAATGGCACTGTGGAGCGCCTCGCATCTCTGCCAGGTACCTCCGGAGAGTGTTTGTGTTTGAAGCACTTTTTATAGAACTGCTGTCAAAACGGGTAGAGAGCGAGCTTAATTGGGACCGATCTGAAAAACGAGGTGGTGTGTAGGTGTGCAAGGGATGTGTGCAGCGAGCGGCTGCTTTCAGCCAGAGCTGAGCATAAACAGGTCCAGTCTGATGTTTATCAGGGACTCTTATCTCCTGAGCTGGTAAATTTTTTACTGTCGTGTCAGTTACGATCCGCAGACCGGGGAGCATTAAAGACAACGTTGTGTACAGCGTGAGTAAGGCTGAGCATGCCTGTCCTGCTGCAGCCAGCGCTGCCCTGGCTGGTGGGGGGGGGAGCCAGCTCGCCCCGTTCAAGCTACGGGATCTGTCTGCCCAGCGAGCAGGACCTGGGGCTCCTGCCTCTGGCGTCAGCCCGAACGCCGTCCCCTTGCTTGTACTGAGTCACAAGTGACTCACTTTAAACTTGGATGTGAGTGCAAAGTATACATTTGCAAATTGGCTGGTGAGGCACTGCTTTGCAATGTAGGTGGGATGTATTACATACTCCAGCAGTCAAGTTCTGCTCTTTTTCCCTCCTCCCTCTCCCTCCGAGCAGGATAGCTGTCTGAACCCAGGATTTTGGTGCGGTTCTCGCGGGCGCAGGAAGGCGTCTCAGCCCGCTCCAGTGGATGTGGCATGTGGATGGCTCCAGCTCCGCTCGTGACGGAGCTCTGCACTGAAGATGGATGATTTAGCTCTCCTTGACCTGTTGGAGTGTCCTGTGTGCTTTGAAAAGCTCGACGCCACAGCGAAGGTGCTACCTTGCCAGCACACTTTCTGCAAGCCCTGTCTGCAGAGGATCCTGAAATCCCAGAAGGAGCTCAGGTGCCCCGAGTGCAGGACCCTCGTCCTCTGCAGCATCGAGCAGCTGCCCTCCAACCTGCTCCTCATTCGCCTCCTGGATGGAGTCAGGTGTGGACCAAACATTACCAGGTTTGGCTCGATCCAGAGGTCAGGGGTCCTGTCCTCCCCTGCCTCCATCAGGAGAGTCCCCAGGGGGTTGCAACTTCATCAGCACCGGCTGGCGACAAATCCCAGGATCCACATGGAAGGGGTAAGGAGGGTCCACATTCTTTACCCAGTCCGTCAGCATAGAAAGCTTTATTCTTGTGTGCCAAGAGCTATGAAACTTTCCTGTTAGCAGTATTGCAGAAATGTCTGAAGTAAGAGAGATTGTTTTGTTTGCAAATCTGGTTGCTGTTTCCTTGTGATATTTGACTATTTTGAGTTCATCACAATAGTAACTGCATTGACTCTCAGGCTGAGACCTGCTTGCCCTTCTCCTTACAAAAAGTTCACAGAAGCTGTTTTCCCCAGGAGTTTTCAGGTGCTTCCTGACTTTGGGGGGGAGGGGGGATGGCATTTCAGGTGCTTCAACTTTTGGGCAATATACTGATTTTTGACTGATAGCAATTAAATCAGTAATTGCAAAGCTGTAACTGTTAGAGATGGAGAAAGGTATTTCCCATCGCTGCACCTCGGTTTCCCCAGCCATTGAAAATGAGAGCCCGTAACGATGCTTATGTCCCTGGCAAAATACTTTGAGGTTCACTAATGAAAAGCATTAAACTCGACTTACTTACTAACTTTATCTAGGGATGATTTACTAGGCTAATTTTAAAATTCTAAGTTGTTTCTGTCATTTTCTTTAACAGTACAAAAGCTTTTCTTAAATAATGAGGACATGCTATTAGACCTGTTAAAGGAGCTTGGCTCAGATTGCATTTGGGGTAGACACTGACGCGTGGCTTCACCTTTCCCACATTTTATTCCTGGATTTCCATTTCTCCCACCTGAACCTATTCTTCTTTACAATGTCTCTACAAACCTTTTCACAACATTCAAAAGCTTGACTCAAATGGCTGTTCGGTCTCAGACGAGGACATGATATTAGACCTGTTAAAGGAGCTTGGCTCAGATTGCATTTGGGGTAGACACTGACGCGTGGCTTCACCTTTCCTACATTTTATTCCTGGATTTCCATTTCTCCCACCTGAACCTATTCTTCTTTACAATGTCTCTACAAACCTTTTCACAACATTCAAAAGCTTGACTCAAATGGCTGTTCGGTCTCAGAGCATTTTTCAGAATTGCAGAGCTATAAACTTCCAGGCATAGGACAGGTTTTCTCGCCTGCATGCTATAGAGGTACATATGTGCGGGTATTGCTGTGGAGCTGTAGATGTCCTGTGGGTACAAGCTGGTGTGCGTATCCCAGGGAATCTCTGTGGCGTCGATGTCATCTTGGATGGGTCATGTATAAAACCAGATCTCTCTCAGGAGCTCCTCTCTCAGGTTTTCCCACTGGAAGGCATGGCAGTGTGGCCCTGGGAGCGAGTCCCTTTCCTGGGAGCCCTGGCTGGCCCACAGCTTATCAGGCAGGCAGGCATGCCTGCCCGTGCACGGAGGCAGCGCCTGGGCCAGGTGGGCGATGCGAGAAGGCCGGCCTGGAAGGGGCCATCCACTTCTCCTGCATGCATCTCTGTGGCCAGAAATTATGCTTTAGCTTAGATGAAACGTAGCTCAGTCCCCAAAGGCGCTGAGCGATGCTGTTCCGGTGGTGCTGGGGGAGCAGGGGCAGGTGGGCAACGCAGCACAGCCCGGGAGCGGCCTCCCGTCTGCAGCACCCGTCAGGTGAGCGGTGGCCGGGTGGGACAGCAGAGCGGGGCGGGGGCGAGCGCGGTCCTCAGGCTGCAGACGGCCCCGCTGCAGCGACCTGTGCGGCCCGGCG
>NW_008796044.1:19339511-19351379 GCF_000699145.1 Aptenodytes forsteri
TTCCTGGGGAGCTGCGGGGAGCCGCTGATGCCGTTCGTGCGAGGTACGAACCATCAGACAGCGACAGTTTTCGGCCACTGTCGCTATGGGCGGCATTTCAGCTGAAAATGAGAAGGTTTGTAGTTTCTCCAACTGGACTCCCTCAGCCTCAGATAAAAAAGCACAAATACACTCGTCTGTTTTTCTTCTCTCTCACCCGTTTCACATTTCTTTTACCACTTCTCAGGACAGGTGGGAACTTGTTGATATTATATAATGGCAACATCCATCAGTTTGCAGCTCCCAAAAGCATTTTAAGACCAAACTCCTGGGAATCGGCAGAAGTAGTGAGCGAGAGGGCTGTGGCTGCAGACCGGCTCCCCGCAGCGCTGGGGCGCAGCACTGAGATAGCCCTCTGACTTCCTATGCCCCTCTGGTGAAGGGGTATGAAACACATTACTCTGAAATGCTTTTAGACTTAATTAGTTGATTAATTATAAAACACTTTGCAGTCCTCGGCTGCAAGGTGAAGAATGCAACGTATTAGTCACGTTTTGGTTTTGGTGGTTTTAAATACACGCAGACGGGACCACACGTTACTTTGGCTGCTCTAGTGGGCTGCTAATGCCTACGGACCCTCCCCTGAACTGGTACCCGGTAATAGCAGCTCTTCACCTGGCAGTAGAAGGGACTCGTTTGGAAGTGCCTGTGCGGTGCAGAGAAACAAGGCAGTAATAAGGACGACTTGTTGTCGTTGGAGTGCTTAAGTTTCAGGGTATTCATCTGAAGTAATCTACGTGAGCACAGGCCTCTGATTTGAACCTCAGAGTAGATGCTTTTTGTAAAGAATCAACAGTGATAACAACTACCATGCAATCCTGCTCCACCACGGTTAATCCCACCACAGTAGCCTTCCTGGGTACTCTTAAATGCAGTATTCATTTGCAACTGCAGAGGAAAGTTGTGTGCTCTCCAAAGAAAGACTGCCCCAATCTGCACTAGACCACTAATACTCTACACCACTTCATGCTACAAAGCAAATAAAATTGACGTGCACCATGCTGCATTGCAGCCAGATACGCCATCAAAAGCAGGATACAGGACGTGTTTTGTTTTTACCAAAAAAGCCATTCTATAAATAAACTTCCTTTGCTCCATGGAGCTGAGAAAATCACAAGTTTGATCAAAGTTTCTCTTCTCAGTAGAGATGTTTCCTTGCCAGCTTTTTGCTCTTCATCCTCATGAGCATCCATGAAGCCAAAAAAGTAAAATAAATCCCTTCATCAGCAAGCAAGCCAAGAACTCGTATCATTCTGAGAGGGAAGTGCGAGCAGGCCCCAGCAGAGCTGCTGGATTAGCAATAATACAATACTCAGTTTGCAGTCAGGAATTTCACAGAGCCAGTCCTTAAAAAGCAGGGAATATTCTAGTTACAGCCCATCCCAAACTATTTCTTATTTGCTAGCATTTAAATCACTTTTGAATCCACTTCCTACGTGCTAACATGGGGTGGGCACATTCTGGGTTTGTGCACATGGGCACGTACGTGTGCATCTGTACCCAGGCTGCGCCTGTGCAGGGAGCAGACAGGCCCTGAGCAGCCGCCGTGGGAGCAGTCGCTCGGGAAGTGCACAGAGGCCACTGGCACTGCCTGGTAGCTGCTCCTGGGACGTCTGGCCAGGTTTTAAGATCTTTAGCATCTATGCAGGGAGGACAAGACTTTGGATTTTCAGGATCTCCACATAATAAACTGTCTGGAATTTAAGAATAAAAGGATTTGCTAGGAGGTGAATGCGTAAATAATCTACACTGAAGCCTTTGAACTCTTAGGAACCGCCCCTGGCATGTGCCAGATGTGGTTACGTCTTGTGCTGAAACATCCTTCTTATCTGGCTTCAGCCCCAATGTAAGCTAAACACGTCTTTGCCGCTGGTGAGAGAACAGAAAGATCATGTGTGCTGAGGTATACACAAAACTCCCATACTTCTCTGATGAGTAGCAGACCCAAACTGTACCCTAGACACGGCAAAAATCTGTCCAGGCCACTAAACAGCTACTTGGATGATGAACTTTGTCATGCAACAAATACAGGGCAGTGAGCCAGAGGAGAAAAATTCTGAGTATGACAGCTTGCCTTTAGAAAACACAGACCACACAAATTTAACTGTGACTTCGGCTATTTTCTCTTTGCATGAACTGAGTGCTGTAACACCCCCCTCCAGCATTTCATGGGAGATAGACAGATAACACCTCTATTGGGATAAAAATACACTGCACTCCAACGTCGCCACCTTCACAGGGACGTCTATATATAGTGCCTGTGTCTTGGTATTTTCTTCTCCTCCAGAAACATCTCCAACTCCTTTCTGAATTTGACAGACAGGACTTGGATTGCTGGATCTTTTTGAAACCTTATTCAAAGCAACCTTCACGTTTGCACCCAGCGGAGGCAAACACGTTTTCTGACCCACTCACTGTGCAAACCACCCTCCCCACCTCCCCAGAAAAACCCCAACAGTTCCTGTGCAGTCACAGTAATGACCTCATAACGCGAGTCGTATCAGCCTTGGGTTGGACTAGCGCTGAACAGATGTTGCAAACCGGGGCACTATGCACAGGCACATTGGCTCTGCCTTAGGAGGTGGCGCCAGCTCCTTTGCTACCAGAGAGGGGGAGCATCCTCTCGCCCAGCAGCTGCTGTGGGTGGTGGGCCCTTGTGCCACAGGGTCTCCCAGCTGGAAATGGAGCTGCTTTATTTGGCTAAAAATTCTGTGTGGCCTCATGACCTTCTGGGAGAAAGGGTTTGCCGCAATTCTTCTCCACAGCCACATCCCATCAGGGTTTGTGTCATTTTAAAAAAACACCGAGTGTGACCCAAGGAACTGGTTCCGCAGTGCTGGCTTGCACCTTGTACAGGATACTGTCATATGCCTTTTTTCTCCTTTGCGTGCAGTTTTAGCACTTTTATCTACTGCAAAGAGAGAGTGAAGTCACCTTGATATAGACAGCCTGACAATACACACCCCAAAAGCTGCGTGTGCAACAACAGCAGAGATCTGTTGAGCAGCTCAAAGAGCACAGAAGTAGGAAGCTTTGCAGCAGCTGTAAGCATTGCTGCAGCCATGAGGAAGAGTTGGTGTTACACACACCAGGGGACTGAGCCATTCACTCGTTTCTGTTGGAGAGGGGCATAAGGCAGAACCACAGCCTTGGAGTCAGGGGGTGAGCGTTCTGTCACGTTCCCTACGGAAAGCTTAAAAAGAAAATACCATTTTGATGGGATGAAAGATGAAACACCCAGTTGCACTGTAAACGCGAGGCGGCACAGTCGTACCCAAGCCAGGACAGGATGGTGTGACGGGTGGCTTTGCAGAGGGCCGGAGTGGATGCGTGATCGTCTTAACGACTGTTCAAGTCCATTTCAGTTACCAGCAAACTCCCCTCTGTGCTTTCGAAGGATAAGCAAGGCTCCTCGCTAGGGCACCTGGCAAATGGCAACAGGCATGGCAATTCCTGGCTGACCCTGTTATTGGTGCCTGGGAAACGCACAGCGATACTTACCATTCTTTCGCTGCAGAGGGGCTCCCAGCTGTCTCCCTGCGGGTCATACTGATGCTGGCTCCTGTCACCAGCAACTCCCCCAGCCGTGCGCCGCTGCCCAAAGTGCCCGTGCAAACCACGTTGCCAAGGGCAGGCGGCTCTGCCGCGGGTTGAGATGGGGCACAGAGCTGCTCTCAGGCGATACCGCAGGGCGGTGGAAAGCCAAAGGACCTCCACGGCCAACATCAGGAGCCAGTTTCCCTGGTTTTACAAAATAAGGTACCAAGCTGCAAACACTTTTATGTGTTTTAATTTGTTACCAAGGCAATGAGTCAGGCTCAGATGGCAAGTCAGGAATAGAAGAGCAGGATTTCTCAGCGTGCGTGTTCACCTGCTAAGTATCGTGGTCAGCGAGGAGGCTGAAAGTCTGAGAGTCCTCCTCTTCTTGCAGAGTTTCTCCACTGGTGGCTGGCCACCGTCCCCGGGTCCACAGAGTTGGTCATTGGCCTGAGTTTGTAATTTTCCCCTCCAGAGGGAAGAGAGAGGAGGAGGCATGTTCACATGCAGCTCTGCTGGTGCACCAGGGCTAGAGCTAAAAAACATCCTGAGAGAGGTGATGCTGGATCTTGGCAGGGAGAAGACCCATTCACTGCTGCTGTCTAAACCTTGTCTTGCTGTCCTTTACCTCACCTCTGCCCTTCTCACAAGGAAAACTGCAGTGCTTGCTCTTAAACGCTGGACTTTGTTCTGCTGTTACTAATTTTCAGGCATTCAAACTCCATTCAGCATCAGGACTCCACTGTGCAAGGCACTGTGCAAACAAGTAAAGAACCATCACCTTTTTTTTTAAGAAAAAATTTTCCTTACGAGTTTGTAAGTGGATATTTGAGTTTACCCTGATGTGGGGAACCTCCATTTCATTTTGATGCCAGGACAGGGGACACAATTTAGGAGGCAGTTTTTAAGAGACAAACGTGTCCTTTGGCAATCGGACCCCTTTAAGAGGGTTTCCTTTGGGCCCCCAACAACTGATGGGCCCAGAATTTCTCACTGGCTTTGCAGGGAGGAAAGAGCAAGCCTCGCCTGTTGGGAAACCGCATCGGCCTGCATCTTGCATAACTGGGCTACAGTCAGTCGATCTCCCCTAGGAAATGGAAATACAGGAAGAGGAGAGCAGCTCCTTTCTCCAGCCCCAGGTCTGGGCAAGATGAGGACGCCCAAGGCCAGGCAGACAGTGACCTCCCTGGTCTTGGCCTACAGCTGAGGCAAGGCCCAGCTGTCACTTCACAACAGTTATTAATTTACCATCAAAATGGCTGCTAAGCAGAGGTGGCAGTCTAATGTAGAGATGTACCGTCACTAATTAAGCACTTCCCTGAAATAACATGAAAACTAAATCCTGGGTCGTTGGGCAATCAGAAGGCGCAGGGCCCTGGCAGCTTTGAACGGTGGCAGGGACACAGCACAGACACCCACCTTCCGCAGGCCTGCTGCCCGCGGGGGTGGCCAGCGCCGTCCCTCACCTCCCTCCTGCTGCCAGCGCCGTCCCGGCTTGCAGAGCACCCGGCCCCCCGTGCCTGCAGGCAGCGGCGGCACCGCTGCCCAGACCTGGCAGGGCTGGGTGACGGGCTGCGTCAGCGCGCTCCCTTTCCCAGCACAGGGAGGGCACTCAGTCAGCAGGGAGAGGGCTCGGGAGCCGCAGGAGGAGGGAGCGGGACGCAGGTTTCTTCCCTGCACGGTAAACAGCCACTTCTGAGAACTGCGGTGCTGAGGCAGAACGTCATGACCGGGCACGCCGAGGGCTGACAGAGTTTGTTTTCCGTGCGGCTTAAAACCATGACACACAACTTAACCACTGCCTGAGATTGCTGACTGCAGCAGAGACAAGAACATCTGATAGCAGCAACCGTGAGTGGAAGAGGCATGAAAAGGTTTCGTGCAGACACCGCAGCTCGCACACGCCGGTCCCTGGTCCCCGGCGTCACTCTGCTGTGCCCCGCACCAGCCGCTGCCAGCCTCCCCTCTTTCATCTCACAGAACGGCTTTTCAGGCCTGTCCCTGCTCTGCCTGCGCCCGTGCAACTCTGCCTGCACCAACTCTGCCCGTAGAGCGGGCGTCTACGAAGCAAAGCCATGCTCAGGTCCAACTCCTGCTTTGCATGTGCCTTGGCACTCCTCCTGCCCACCTAAATCTCTCTTGTGGTTTCACACAGGCAAAGTAAAGCCTGATCCGGCACTGTCCTCCTCCGGAGCCATGGGGACGTTACCGACACGCAGACAGGCACTCCCCTCGGGGCTGGGCGCCTGCAGCGGTGCCTCAGCCGTCTGTGGTGCAGCATCCACTCAGCCTCTCCATGATAAAAGCTGCTCTGTATTTTCTTTAATCATTTTCCCCATTTTCCATTTCACCTCTGCATTACAAAGCCAGAGTGATAATAGGCAAAGTTCAGAAGTGATGTAAGCCTCGATGCGGTGGCATATCAAAGGGGTGTTTGTTAGCAGATGGTATAAGTGCTCCCATTCACCACTGCCATCGCCCTGCCAGCAGCCACGGATGCGCAGATGTAGCAGCACAGAAACCAGCCCCAGCAGTCCCAGCGACAGGCTCTAATACCTGCTTCTGCAGACTCCTTCGGTTGCTTTTCATCTCTTCAGTCTGCAAATCACACCCACTTACACCTGTAACTTAAGATGATGTTTTCCATACCCAGCTAAATCCATACAATTTGCATCTCCAGCTTCCCCTGTGAAGGCCTGCTGGCACGCGGTGCAGGGCAGCCGCCAGCTTTAGCTACGACCAGCACTGGCCTTGCGTCCCCGCGAACCCAAGAGGGAATTGGGCAGATCTGGTGAGCTCCAGTACCGACATGAGCAGGAGGGGACTGACTTTGTTCTCCCTGGTGCACACAGTCTGCTTGTGCTTGGAAGATGGGAGCAATCGCTCCTCAGGGGAGAAATAATGCAGAAACCACCCAACTGTCTGAATCCTCAGAATATAATTATATGAAGAGATTGAAATGACAAGTTCACTTTTGATGGTTTTGTTCTCTGTGACAAGGCTGAAGTTATCTCCCCTGTGTTGAAAAGCAGAAAAACAGAATTGTAATGGCAATTAATTTACATTCAAATAGCTCTTTTCATCCAACTGGATCCTAAAAAGCCCTGAAACTGCCTAGCTGAGCACACAAAGGAGATGAAGTGGGGCTCATTCATCCCATCGAGATGCGGACAGTTGGTGGCAGGATGCTGAAGGCGGCTTGCAGAAAGTTAGTAATCAAAATGGACAGTAGTTGTTATTGATTATCTCACTTTATGAAAAGCCAGCATGTCCTCTGGCGTCAGTATGTAGATAATAACCAGCTCTCCATGCATGGTGTGTAAATCACTGCTCATCAGGAGCGTGGCCTGCATTGTGCTCTCAGATCTGTCCTGGAGTCACTGTCTGCCTCTGTCATTCACACTCCCCCTGGTACTATCCCCACGGGTAAAGCAGGGATAGTATTTCCACCATCGCCCCATCCTTCATCTGCGCAGTCTCTTTAGATCGCCTGCTCTCCAGGGCAGGAATTGCTGCTGTGTTTGTACAGCGCCCAGCACAGCAGCAGCCTCCGGTAACACGTACCATCCCTGAGAGCGGGGACCGCTGGCCATCTTGCCCTCACCACCCTCACCACCTGCACGGTGGGGTCAGGACACAAGCTTTCCATTTCCTACAGACATCGGATAGTCTGGGTATTTCCATGTGTGCTGTGGAACAGCGGGTCCCTGCGCTGTGGAGGTCCCTACACTGAAGATGCAGGTCACCCTGGGGCACAGTCGAGAGTGAAGACACTATAACATTTCTTCAGCCACCCTGGTACTCCTCTAGTGCTCACGTGTGGATCTTGGGCAATGAAATGTGCCCTCACCTACTGCATACCATCTCTTCACATCATGCAGTTCTTTAAAGAAAAGGAGATAGGGTTGGTAGGAAAAGCTTCCTCCATCCTTTGGTATTGACCCTTCTTTGCTCCGCAGTGGCAGCTTTCTGGGTGGGGGGTTCTTTCGAGCACCTCAGTATAGTTTAATATTTAGGCTGTACTTGGGCTCCTGCTACCTAGGTGTAGAGCCGGCACAACGGAGTTAGAGGTTTGCAGGATCCAATTTGATGTTTCCCTGAAGAGCAAGTCCTGGCGAATCGTGGCTCCGGCACCCCTGATGCCGCCCCGTGCAGCACACCTGTGTGCCAGTCCCCTCTGACCGATGCCAGTCCTGCTCCAAATGGCTCCAAAATAAAAAATAATCAAAAAACACTTGTAAACTGAACCCTCAGTACCTAGTGGGAGAAAAATCAAACTGGAAGACATCCAGGACTGGATTTCTCTTCTTCCTGGCACTATCCTAGAAATAAATTGTTCCTCCCAAGGAGGCTGTTATGTGTTACAGAAATCGTGTATCTACAGAAATATCGCTGCCTCTGCACAGCACGGATATTTATCTCTTCTGCACAAATAATGCAGTGCCAGGGGGCGGGAGAGGAAGGCACAGCTCGCACAGAGCAAGGGGCTGCACTGCCTCCCACATGGGCCCTGCAGACCATGCACCAAGGATGACCACGTCTCCCCTCAGCACCATCTCCATCCCCTCAGACTTTCCAGGTGACACGGCTGGGGCTGGCCTGGCTTGTCACAGCTCATTTGCAGTGTCCTGGGTCTGTTTCTGGTCCGTCGGCTTCTTCCAGGGTGGGACAGCCCTGGCAGTACCGCCACCGCTCCAGCTCGGGGGGCCGGGACTTACGCACAAGGGACATCCCACGTCTGAGCTGGTTCTCCTGCGCAAGGTCCTGAGGAGTGACTGCCTCCCTGCACGTGGGGCGACACCCATGAAACCCAGATCAGGATCAGGCCCTTGGTATTTACTGCAAAGACATTCAGCCGGTATGGGAGGAGACTGCATGCTTGGGGTGGCTGTCTGCCTTCGAGGGACAAGGCGCAGCGAAGAGCAACTCCAGGGCATTCCCTGTGCGGAGTTATGAAAATCAGAGCTGGGAAACCACACGGGTGCAGGTCCAAACCCGTCTGAGGCCATTCCTGATCCATCTGCCAGCAGCCTCCTCAGCCCCACGGGTCTGCCTCCACTGTTGGAGTTAGCAGGGTGCCCGCTGAGGTTTAGGGGGGCCAGGCCCAATGCTGCTGTTGGGCAGTGGTGCAGGGACGGGGATGTCCACAGCAGGCAGCGTTCCTGGGGCTCACTCCTGCCAAAACAGCTCCTGCTGTCCTCCCTTTGGCTTGCAGTAAATCAGAAGGAAGCACCCCTGGACATCAACAGCAATAAGCTACTCCAAGGCTTAATTTGTCACTCATCCCACGTGTTCATCTATGCAGTCGTGGACGTTGGTGAAGTCAGAGCGTCTGGGAAACAGGAGGATCCCATCTGACATCGTTAGCTGTGTCTCGCTGAAGCTGTTTGCAGTGAGGCTTGCTTGGAAATGGGTGAAGGAGTAAATGAGTCCCAAGTGCAGGGACGTCCCAAGACAGCCTCGTCCTCACGCTCACTCTAGGGTATCGCAGGCAGCGGTTCAGTCTGCTTGTGCAGAGATGTTGTCACCGCGGGGCCGTGCTGCTCCTCAGGCTGGCTTTAAGTGGAGCTGCCTGGGACAAGGTTTACAGGTGTTCACAGCCTCCATCAGAAATCTCTCCTCTTCGCTGCACTCCCTGGCTTGGCTTTCCTCCTTTCCTGACAATTTTTAATGTCTCTCCCTGGTGACCGCCCAGCACAGCCGGCCTCACACACTTTTTCTTGTCTTTTTTTTTTTTTAAATACCAGTGCTGTGAGTGTGTGGTCTTACATTAATCCACTGACAATAACAAGGAAGTTATAACTAGCTCATTTAAGATAATTATAGTGCGCATTTCTCCCAGCTATGAAGAGATGCTTTGAATTGCTTCCTCACACACATGTACATATTTTTAATTTGCTTCTTTGTTTTGTACGGAGGGAGACTCAGATGTATTGGATGGCTGCCCTAGCACAGCTAATGCCAAATGCCAAAAAAATTTACAAAAAAAAAAAAAAAAAAAAATCTTTTCTCCCCTGCCGGCCTCGTATCCACTAAGAACGGGGACACGGCATTGAGGTGCATCTGCCACGACCATCCCTACTGGCAGAGTGGCCAAGGAGAGAAAAGTATCTCACCCAGAGACCGTGCACCACGTTGCACTGATGCAAGAGGGAGTTTCTGGTTCCACACCCCAGAGTTTACCCGCTGCGTTTTCTCACCTGGGCTCTCCCAACAGCTCTGCAGGCAGCTCCGCAGGGCACACGCCAGCCCCGCGGCAAGGGGGACGCACCTTGGTCTCCAGCCACTTGGAGAGCCTGCCATACCTCCTGGGGGGCACGGTGATAGCAGGGTCACGTCTCACTCAGGCACGACGGAGAAGAAAACGGAGGCGGGGAAAAATCGGAAAAAACGAGGCAGCGTTGAAAAAAGTTACAACCACCCAGAAAACAGAGAGAGGGGGAAAGGCTTCTCTGGGAGAGGCAGCGTGCTCTGCAGCAGTCAAAGGCACCGCAGGCATTTCCTCAGCACCGAAACCCACACGGGTTTGGGCTCATGATCTCTGGCTGCCCTTGGCCCAAAGGTCCTGGCAAACCATCCCGTTGGTCTCTGTCTGCTTCACAGCCTGAAAAGTGTCAGCAGGCAATGTACTACAGGATTCCCTTCTTCTACCCAGCTTCCCACTAACTTTAGAGGCTTTCACATAGGAGAACATGAAAGACTCACTTCTCTTTCATTTATTTAATTTAGCACTACTACTGTAGCTGCAGTATTGCATGGCATCACAGGGAAGAAAGCCTTTTCCGTTCACCAGTGGTGTTTCTTCTTTGTAGTTGCTGCCTCTCTGCTACCGGGCAGCAAATACTCTACACCAATTTTCAACAACCTTTAGTCAAGTTTTTCCACAGAGCTTCTCGTAGTGTTTTTCCAACTGAATTTAAAGACAGATGCTGAACCCTGCAGCTAGGGACCGTGCCAATATTTGCAATGTTTGGCTGAACATTTTGCTGCCACTACCACCCCACTAAAATAAAATGCTGCCTTGGATTAACAAAAAGCAATTAGACATGCTAACGGGAGAAAAAAAATCCATCAAAACAAACCAGGTCCCTCCTCACCCCGTGCCCAGGACCGCGTCCTCACCTGGGAAAGCCTCTCCCTCTGCCCTCAGCCCAGAGCGAGCTACCTCCAGGCACACCTTGTCTTTATCGCCGGGTTTAATTAGCACCCCAGTTTCTGCCATTGCAATTAACCTACTTTAAATAAAGCCAAACAGATGCCTTGCAGAGGATCTTATACATCCAAGAGTGGACAGAAACCAGCTAAAGCCTGAGAAAGAAATCAGATTTGAGATACGCCCGCAGCTGCCTGTGCTTTAGCACCAGGAGGAACGATAAGCACCGAGATCAGCTGCCCGTAGAGGGTTTCTGCTGGCTTCCCCCAGCCTCAGCGGGGTGGTTTGTTGCGGGGCGCTTCAGTTGCTTTTCTTTGTCTTTCCTACGTCTTATGAACATGTTAAAAAACGGTGACCCTGATGTACGTCTTTCTGAAAACTTCAGCTTGAAGATGTATTTTGTGAAAGGCCTGCAAAGCAGGAAAGCACCCTGTACAGCAAAAACCACATTGGTTGCTCCGTGTGGGTAGATAAAGGCTTGGTTTATGTCCTAAATAAAGTTGGGAAATCAATGGGATAATTTTGGCTCAGTATCTGAACAGGCAGACAAAATTTTAAAAAAAAGCAACAAAGACAGACTTTGGAAAAAACTGACTTGGGCCTTAAAAAATTACATGAATGATTTTTTTTGATGAAGTAAAGATCTTGAAAAACTTAATTTCAAGTTAATTTCAGTTGGTTGCAAAACAAAATTCTTTGTATTGCTATGGGGTTTTTTAATCCTTCTCCTCTTTGTTTAAATTACATTGGTTTTTGCTGTTAACAGACTATTAAAATATTAGAAAAAATCTTTTGGCAGTTACAAAGTACATGTGATTTTGAAAACATTGGGCATCAAGTGCTGAAACAGTCCAGCGTGATTACGGTTTTTCCTTGTCACGCAACCAGAAACGCGCATCCAGTCCAACGTCTCTTCGTACCACCACCCGTCCCTTTGAAGCACTTAATTCTGAGGTGGTTTTAATTGAGGCTTGTGGAAAACAAGGACCGCTCTCCTTGCCCTCGTCCCTTCCCGGGGGAGGCGGGAGGCATGGGGGTCCTGTGCCCCGTGCTGACCCCGAGCCTGCACCCGCGCTGGAGGCTCCCGGCCCCCCCCGCTCCCCACCCCCCGGACCGGGGGGACCCGGGGCGGCCGAGGG
>NW_008796044.1:19351413-19356411 GCF_000699145.1 Aptenodytes forsteri
CCCGGAGCCTGCCCCCGCGCTGGAGGCTCCCGGCTTCCCCCGTTCCCCACCCCGCGAGTACGGGGCCGCAGAGCCTGCAGAGCGCTTCCCTGGGGTACAGGGAGCTTTAGCAGGGAATAAGTGGTGCAGATCAAAGGACCACCAACATTATAATAATCCCTTGACAAAATGTCCGTGAAGGAATACACCAATGTTACCTTGTGAGAGTTCAAAATTATTAGCAAGTCCCAAAAGACCAAAATTCTGAACATTTTTTGGATGCTAAAGAAGCATGTAAGCATTAATATTAATTCTTATTCACGTAGATCCACAAAAGTTTTGCAACAAATTTCAGTGAGTGAATACAAGTGCTCTGCTCTATGAAGTGAGGGGTGAGATTATGTCGATGGCCGCTGCAAGCTCCAGGACACAGCAATGGGAAAGAACACCAGGCTTAGAGGGAAACGTGAAAACAGAATGGGCTGAGAGATTTGAAAGTGCATGGAAGTGGGAGGAAAGGGTTAAAGGGGAGGTGAAGAAATGAAGGTTGTGACCATGGTTAGAGGAAGAAACAGCCCACCCATCCAAGTGCGGAGGGGTGAGTTTCAGGCAGCCCTAATGTCACAAACACGCCTATCCTACCTAGTTTTCAGTTATTTATTCCGGCCTGCCCTCCTGTCTCATCCTTTTTCTTGCTGAAGAAAGAATACTCCAGACTCTCAGCGCCCCATTGCTTGTTCACTTTTCCCAGTTAGTAATAGGCATGCATTTCATTTCAGAGTTTCTCTTATTTTTAACACATTTCCATAACTCGTTCCTGATGCCTTTTAAGTTTTGCTTTATTTTGCTGTACAACCATTCTCTCATCATCCCCCTACGTTTGTGTTCCTCCTTTACAAGCCCTGTTTTCGCAGTTTGCGTGAGTCCTGTTTGTTTTCTGGTCGCTCCTGAGGCAATCAAAGGTCTCTCTCTGTGCTCCTTGTCCTTGTTGAAGACCAGAGAGTCTGTCACTGAGTCTTTCTGAAGGAGAACTGGCTCTCCCGTAATCCCCTGTTCCCGCAGTCTGTTTTTCTGCATGCGTACGTCCAGGCACGCGTTTGCAGTGAGAGTTTCTGTGGTCCTGGCACTGACACGGTCCCTATTTCCCGTATGAGCTCGGGGGACTGATGGAGAGCAAAGCTGGCCTGAGTCTCACTTTCATTATTTTCTTTTTTTCCAGCAATGTACTTTCAGTGTCACTAAGCTAAGTGCATGTGTTCACTATTAGCACAAATTAACAGACAAAATGAGTTAATTAGAACTAAACATTAAACTAATTACTTCCCCTTTCAAATGCTTTGAAGTAAACACAGTACATAAAATTTTTCTCTTCTTGGTTCCTTTTTCCTACCAAGCATCAGTGTTTGGGAGTGCTGGAAGGTGTTCTCTTCCCAAAACCTAAATCATTTCCATGGAAAATCTTTTCCGCACTTCAGGAAACTAATGTCAAGTTTCTCTCTTCCACCCTCCTGACCTCCAAAAAGTGGCTGATGGGGGTAAACTCTGCAGAAATCCTGCCTGAGCCCTAGGCACCGACACGGGCAGATCTGGGGAAATGGGTTTATCTCCTTCCACAGAAAAAGGCAGGAAAAGCCTGAATGGGTCAGTGGTACAAAAGTGCCGTCTCCCATGAGGTCGGCAGGGATTTGGTGACTATGGCTTGGAAAAACTGCAATGCAGGGTCCTACAAGGCCACAGCACTCGGCAGCCAACAGACAAAAATCCACATTTTGTCCACGGGAGGTGCAGAGCCAGCAGCTCTAAATCCCATTGCCCCACCAGCATGCTTCCCTTCGCACCGGCGTGGCCGAGCTCTCGTGGGATGGGACCCTGCTCCCCGTGGTGGTCCACGCATCTTGGCCAGCAGACCAGAGTTAAAGACGTGCTGGGTTTGAAGCACTCAGCCGTGGATGGAGCTCCTCTGCCCGCCGCAAAGGTTTTTCCTGCAGTTCCTACACATGACATTACAAATCCTAAAAAGTGGAGAAGGACAATCTAGATCTGCAGAGACTGGCATAGGAGAAGCTGAAAAGCCTCTTGTCCCTGGCTGTCCCAGGCACCAGCACCTCTGCTTAAAACTGATCAAGGCTCTAGAGCTGGGGACAATCCTGGCTTCCCCTTTTCTCAGCATGTATCTCATGCAGCTGCGCTACCAGAAATGGAGCTCAGCATTTGGTTTTTCCCCCCCTTAAAATTTAGGGCTGTGTTGTGTCTGGGAGACATCACTGCGGGTGAGGACAGGCAGCCCTACGGCAGAGCACAGACTCCCACACTGCAGAGGCACAGAGCTGTGGCTTGCCTCCATTGGAGGTGCCCAGGAGTCACTCGTTGGGGTTTTTATCTCATCTACCAGCACAGAAGGGGCAGGCAGGACCCTTAAACTACTTTCCCATCCCAAATTCAAAGATACCCCTCTTGGTCCAACGAGTCCTTTGAAGGAGACACTGCCATGTCTCGGAAAGCAGACAGAAACCAGAGAATTGATCTGTTCCTTATTTCCAGATTCCTACCAATTGCAGTAAAGCTCCTACAGCCAGAAACAGCAGAACAGTTAATCAAAAGGCATTAAAGAAAATGAACCACAATGCAAGATATTATTGAAGCCGAGAATCTGGTACGATTCAAGGAAAGAGCAATATCTGCAGCTCTAACAGTTCAGATAATAGTTTAGAATATATACGGCTGTCTTACTTTATGCCAAAAACAATCACTGTTTGCCTCAAGCAAAGAAGAAATCTCTCCCAGAGGCGCACTGTTGCAGCAGAGCTGAGCACTTCGTGTTGGTCACTGTTTCCAGTTGGATGTTAGGCTGGATGGACCGCTCATCCAGTACGGGATGGAAACGCTGCGTGCTGACAAGAGCCTGGGCTAGAACGGCATCATTAAGTGATGAGCCTTCACAAACACACACAAGGATATTTGTTCTTACAACTTTTATTTCTAACTTGTCTGCAGAGATGATGGAACAAGGGGTCTGCTGGCAGCCCGTCCTGTGAAGGCAGCACACCTTCTCACAGCATTCAAACACACGGAATAGAATAGAATATAGAACAGAATAGAAATTTCAGTTGGAAGGGACCTACAATGATCATCTGGTTCAACTGCCTGACCGCTTCAGGGCTGACCAAAAGTTAAAGGAGCAGCATTCGTTTCCAGCCGAAGGGCCAGCAGAAGGACAGAGCTTAACACTCAGTGTTTTGCATTTCATATACAACCGTGATGTTGCAAATGGCAATAAACATAAACAGAGATTGCTTATTCATTCTAGAATGCACTTGTGTGGGACGCAGTACTCTAGTCCAACAAATGTGCTGGAGGTATCTCCATCTTGTCTTTAACACAAGTATGTAAAGATTGAGCCTTTCAGTATTGCTGATTTCCAATGTATGGGACCCCCCCAAATGCATATCTACAACAGCTACATAGATCGCAAAAAAATTCAGCATATCTGCACTCCTCCCAAGAAAAACACCCCCCAGGCTGCCCTCAAGTTGTACCGTGTGGGTTCACAGCACCGAGGCCAGGGACAGCTCTGGGTTTATTCAGCTGTCTAAATGATCTGTTGCATTGTGTATTAAATTGAGTTTTCTAGTATAGATAAGGGTCAGTAAAGCGGTTATTTTAGGTGAACTTTGTGGTTTCATTTTGATGAGAGTCAAGATGGTGAAGTTCTCTTATCTCTTCTCATTTTGGTATATCTCTTATTTCTCATATTATACTGCAACAACAATAACATTAAGAAGCCTCTCTTCCTGTAACCCAGATTAAAGACTGAAATAAGATCATGGTCACACGATGTTAAAGGAGGGGGATAACCACAGGAGAGCAGTAACCTGCACTCACCTTGCTCTTGTTGCGTTGTCCTAGACATGCACAGTTGGCCACTGCAGGTGACAGCTGCCACGTCAGCTGGACGATGGCTGAGACCTCTGGTCATTCTGGGTTCATTAAAATAGACATTGTATTAGAGGAGACCTTATAGCAGGCAATAAGATCCCATGGGAAGACTAGTTTAAGGCATTAATTGTTTCTTAATATTCTTAAACAAGTTCAGCCTGCTTTTCATCTTGATACAAATTTAGCATAAGTATTTTGGAGCTTGTCTTCGTTAGAAAAAGACATCAAGAAAGGATGTGGGTAGTTAATCCCAATAAATGCATGCTTAAGCCTTAGACTCTAAATTTTTCTTAGTAATTACGCATGCTTTTGGGGAATTCTGTCTATGTTAAGCATCGCTGTCACAGATGAACTGCAAGGGCTGTTTCTTGTCCCACAGGTCCCACGAGCCAAGGCCCTGTACACCTACCGAGGGCACAACCCCGGGGAGCTGAGGTTCAATAAGGGGGACATCATCGTGCTGCTCCGACAGCTGGATGAGAACTGGTATTTGGGGGAGGTCAACGGGATCAGCGGCGTTTTCCCAGCCAGCTCCGTGCAAGTCATCAAGCACCTGCCCCTGGCACCACCCCTCGGCAGAGCACTCTACAGCTTTGACCTGAGGAGCAGGGATAAGACCGAAAACAAGGACTGCCTGACGTTTCATAAGGTAACACCACCCCGCAGCAGCCAGGGGCTGGGCGACACGGGCTGGGCTGTTTTCTTCTTTAGACTGTATGGTGTTCTGCTACTCCCCAACTCCATAGGAGTTCCCTTTTGGAAATCACTAAGGTTCCCAAGCCCCCCTGTCATGGTTTAACCTCAGTCAGCAACTGAGCACCACGCAGCCGCTCGCTCAGTCCCCACCTCCCCGGTGGGATGGGGGAGAGAATTGGAAGAGTAGAAGTGAGAAAACTCGTGGGTTGAGATAAAAAACAGTTTAATAACTGAAATAGAATAAAATAATAATAATAATACAAATAATACACAAAGCAAGTGATGCACAGTGCAATTGTTCACCACCCGCCGACCGATGCCCAGCCAGTCCCCGAGCAGCGGCCCCCCCGGCCAGCTTTCCCCAGTTTATGTACTGAGCATGACGTC
>NW_008796044.1:19356444-19360996 GCF_000699145.1 Aptenodytes forsteri
GCTGTGCCCCCTCCCAGCTTCTTGTGCAAAGTCCTTGACTAGTGTAAACACTACCTAGCAACAACTAAAACATCGGTGTGTTATCAACATTATTCTCATCCTAAATCCAAAACACAGCACTGTACCAGCTACTAGGAAGGAAATTAACTCTATCCCTGCCAAAACCAGGACACCCTGAGACACTGCCACCAGCAGTGTACCACTGCCCCGTGGGCACACACAGGTACGTGCAGGATGAGGGCCATCCAGAGAGGGATGCAAGTGCCCGCCACGAGCAGCGATTGCAGTCCCTCAGCTCAGCTTCTTGCCTATGCTGCTGTCGTTGATGAGGAGTGGCCGATGGTGCTAGTCTGCTCTCAGGACCAAAACACTCCAAGGAGATTTCTATAAGACACCTACTGACATGGTAAAGGAAATTGCTTCCAGGTCTGGAGGTACATCATTTATGTAGGTTGAACATACCCAGCCTACTGGAGGCATGCATTTGCAGAGCAATACCTGAACTTTTACTGTATTTCCCTTTATTCCCCAAAGGCTACAGAGCTTGTGTTTACTCTGTTAGAGGACACGCTCTTCTGAGTAACTGCACCTCCAGCAAAGTCAGCTGTCCCTGTAGTGTCAAAATGAGGTGAGGCATGGCAGAGCAGAACAGAAAGCGCTGCCCAGAGGCATCAGTGTCCTCCAAGAGAAGTCACCTCTTTCTCCGGCCAGCTGGCAGCACAGATGCGATGCTGTCCTCGCTCTCATGGGTGTGAAGAGGAGGCAAGAGAAGGAGGCTGTGGTCCAGGCCAGGTGACCCCAGGGAGTTGGAGCTGGATGTGGGGTGGCTTGCAGGGGGCAAGTGAAATCAAACAGCCAAGAGCCAGCAGTGGTTTCTGACTAAGGGGAGGAACTAAAAGAGAAAAATCAGTTCAGAGCAGTGTCACACATCACCAGCTGCTATATAAGATGTGGGCTTTCAGCTTGCTAGTGCATATGCAGAGAGGCTGGGCAGCCAGCAATCCTCCCTTTGTCATTAGGATTCACTTATTAGCAGGAGGCGCCTTCCTCGGCTTTCTGCCATCTGTGTTTGTTTTTTCTCTTTCACTCTATTTGCCTTTGTTTCACAGCTTACTCATTCTGTTTATTTGCGTTAGGAGGCTGCACTCATCTCCAGTCCAACAGCAAAGTTCACACATGGGGAGTTAGCACACATCTAAAACAGATGCTTCTGCAAAGTGGCGAGAGCATCCCCCGGTCCCCCAGCTTTGTGACAGCGGCCGGTTGTTACCGTACGAAATGACAAAGATTGGAGCAGTCACTTCAGTAACTCCCTTCTGCAGCAACCTCGAGGCAGTGCCGGTGCCAGTGCCGTGTCCTCCTCCAGCTGGGCGTAGCACGAGGTGACTGGCCAGCCGAGGCGGGTAACTGGAGAGTGCCATCTCTCTGCAAACCACCACGAAGAGATGATTTATTCCTCCAGGAGCCCTAGCAGGCAGGGGAACCTCAACACAGGGATGCGGGAGCCTCGGGTGGGTGACACAGGAGTTGCATTTGTCCAGCACAGCCTGGCTTTAGACCAAAGCTCTACTGCAGGCAGCTTGATCTAGTTTTTTCAAAAATACAAGCTGGCTGTAAAAAAAAAAAAAAACAAAAACCAAAACCCAACAAAACAAAAAAAACCCCACAGCTGCCCGCTCTCACAGGAGTGCTGCACGCTGCAGCTGGCTTCACAAGCAGCTTCTCTCCCTCACCGGCTCTCACATCTGGACGGGATACCCCCACCTTTCTGCTTCGCATTCGGCTTCACCCCACCACCACATGCCCTTGCCCTCCCTTGGGAGAAGGTGACAGTAATTTGGCAACAAGCCCCCCTGGAAATTTGTGCAGACATTAAAGTGCAATACCACATAGCAATCTCTCCTTATTCTTCAAGGCAGTAGCCAGCAGATAACGTTCAGACACACAAATGAAAGCTAAGAGTCACTTACTGCAAGATTAATACAAAATTTCCACCAATTCAGATGGAAACTTTATGCACGTACTCTGCACAGGTGTAAATGTTCTGGCCGGCGGGAACCAGCCTTCTCTGACCCCTTCAACCTTGGAGTCATTAAAATTTTAGCCCCAAACTTTGTGCATTAGTTCAGAAGAGAGAAAAACATAAATTTGTTTCTGTAAAATTCTCCTTATTTCCCCCCACACACGTGGCCTTAAAAAGATGAAATCAAAACATCTTAAAAGTTAACAAGATTTAATTCTGTTGGGTTGCTCAGAAACGTAGGTCCTTCCAAAGACATGTAGCTACCAGTCAATACAAACTAGCTTTTTTCCTCCGGAGTATTTCAAATACCTGCACTCCAGCAACGTCAGGTTATTTCAGCTCCTGAAATAGCGATCTGAGCTTCTCGGCACTGTGACACCAATTACCTCGACACTTACAGAGGGGTTTTTCACTTGGTTCGTGGCTAAAATGCCATTTTCATCATTAGTTGTGTGTGTGGCAATTACAGAGGCATTTCCACGTGATGGAAACCATCCAGCAAGTCAAAGGCTTTTCATGTCCTCGCCGTCAGACTCGTGTCCACGGTCCCGATTCAGCCACGCTCGCACCTTTAATTTAAAAACAAGTTTGAGCGTCGTGCTGAGTAAGGCTAGACAAGCTGGCGTTTCAGAATACATACATACCAGAAGCTGTCCTAGAGGACTTGGCGGGGTCGCACCACCGAAGCTGTTTAACGAGGCTGCTCTCCGAAATGGCAGGGCGAGCCCGTCCTCACCCCTGCGACCCACCTCTCCCGCAAGAGAGGGCTGGTGACACCGTGCTCCTGCCCTTCACAGTGACAGCATCACCGTCCTCGGCAGAGCTGATGAGAACAGAGGGCAAGTTAGGCGACAAAGCAGGGACCTTCCCCACCTTGTGTGTGGAGGGGGGGACAGCCCGTTCTCCGCCATGCCCACCCAACGCCACGCCGGGCAGCGGCGCGTGCCAGCGCCGGGGGGCAGAGGCCTCCTCCCGGCCCGGCATGGCTCACCGCTGCCTCTCAGCCCTGCAGACAGTGAGCAAACAACTTTCCCTCTCCCTCACCGGAATGAAGCCTCCTCAACAAGGAAAAAATTGGGGGCAAAAATGCAAAATTCAGGCAAAATATCAAAATTGCGTTTTTAACGGGTTCTGTTGTAATCGGCTCTCGTGTAGCTCTGTTTGGTGGGGGATCTGTCCCGTGAGCCCCCCAGCTGCTTTCCTGGGGCTGCAGGGGGGCTGGCTGGTCACGGGTGGCCCCCAGCCCGCACTCAACCCGCCAGCTCAGCGCGTCGCAGATGGCGTTCCCGGCGCTGCGGAGACCTTTAAGCCGCCCGCTCCCTGACAGTCTTTTGTTAGCACTGGTCTAGACATTAATTGTATTCCTGCAGTTTAGCTTGAGATGCAGGGTGTAAATGGCACCAACAAGAATTCCTGGAAATAAAATTAATACTTGTAATCATCCTAATTACAGCAAGCACCTCTTTGTGGCTATTTTACAAAAAGGACACTAGTAAAATACCTTATTTGAAGCTCTAATATATTTTGTAAAATGTCTTTTCATTTAATGAAATCATTTTAGCTTCAGTAATTACTTATTTAAGTCTGGCGTTAACAGAAATAAGTTAGTTAGGGCACATAAGGCCACCAAGGAATTAGAAATTAATTATGGAGAAGGCAGAGGTAGGTCTGCTTTGGGAGATGCAAGGCTTTTCTTGGCTTTGACACTTAGGTTTGTGTCCCATTTTATCATGTCCCCCGGTGTTTAGAGAAGGCAGAAAAATGTTTCCTGTTTAGGCTAAAGTTTAATTACATACAGAAATGCCAGTATTGCCATCTTATATGTGCACATATGCACACACTATGGTTTGTAAACTTTACTTTAAGGAGTGAGGAGGAGGGAAATGTGAAGACAATCCCTGCTTTAAAATGATAATGCTTGAGAGACACCTGTACCTCTCCTACGTTAGAGTCATCCTTGTTCATCCCAGGAGCCAGGCACATTGCCTCACATGAGTGGGTGAGAATCTCAAAGTTTTGTAATTCGTTAATGTCAGCAGTAAATCATGATTAATTCCTCTGGCAGTCATCGTGGTAAAAAACATTGTCACCACATGCCCTTTGCTATTAATACTGTGCAATCAGCCGTTTCCAAGAAATACTGTTTGAACATTGCCCGTATGCAAACTCAGGGCCTGGCTCTTCCCTCATTAAACCCAGTGGTTAAAAAGCTGGGCTTTTTTCAATGGAAGCAGAATCAAGCCATGAATGTTTTGGGCAAAGAGAGGTAATTGGGTGGATCTAACTCTGCTTGGAAAGCCACCATCAGTGACGGCTTCTCCGAGCTCATGCCCTAGAGTCAGCTGCAGGGATTTGATGTCCTGCTGCGAGGCGCACCCAAGCATGCCAGCACGAAGTGAAAAAGGGAGATATGCCCAAACATCCCTTCTAATTTAGAGTTAAATTTAGCATAATGCTGCTAGAGCTGCAGCTCTCCTTACACCTCTGCAAGCCAAAGGCCTTGACAAGAAACGAAACTTTCTTTAAAGT
>NW_008796044.1:19361267-19367597 GCF_000699145.1 Aptenodytes forsteri
TGAGGAAACTTTTGTGCAAAGGTTTTTTTGGGGGGGGGGGAGCACTCAGTCTCAGTAACGTGTTGTCTAAGCAACAAGTTTTTCAAACCAATTTTAATTTTGCTGTCAGCTTTGCATCAGTAATTTTGCATCCAGGATTTGTCACTGAAAACATACCAGGGAAATGACTGAGCCACAAGTTTTTAAAGATCACCTGTAACGTCATCCAAAATCCGCCTGCAGCTCTGCTGCCAGATAGGAAAAGAGAAGAAAAAGGGAAAACTGAGCAGTCACTAGACGTAACTTCTGAAACATGCCATCGCGTTTCCCTTTGTCTCTTTCAGCCAAACACCACTGCAAGGCAACTCCTGCAGACCAGCAAAAGCCACTGGTCCCCGCAGTTTAAGTGTGCGTCCCTACGAACGGCGTCTCCCAAAGCAAAGGGCGCGGATTCGCCGGCTTTCCCCAAGGTGCCCGACTCCAGGCGGAAGAGCCTGCGGCAGTTCTCCATCACCACCGCCCTGAACACCCTCAACCGGATGGTCCACGCGCCCGCCGAGCGGCAGGCGCTGGAGATCAGCTCCCCTGTGCTCATCAGCTCCAGCAACCCCACCGTAGCCACCCAGAGCAGCGAGAAAGCGGAGTTTCCCTACGGCACCCCTCTCCAGGTAAGGAAGCGGCGGTGTGCATGCTGTAGGAGCAGTATGAGTCCAAAGTGCAAATCCTGGATAGAAACACTTGATGCGCAGGCAGCAATTTGAAAAGCTAAAGCGCAAACGTGCAAAGACAAAGCACCCATGCTAATAGCGTCAGTAAGATGTGTCATCCACATCAGGCTGCCTGGGATTTTTTTCCTCTCCTTTTGAATTGGAAAGGTCTGTCTTCAGAGTTCAGGGACCCAAGGGAATTCATAAAAAGAGAAATTAAGTTATCAGAGTAACTAAATGTGGCTAAAGCACATTCCCATCCTGATTTCTGCCCTACTGCAGTGAACTCCAGGTGTAGAACAGAAAACAGAGAGCTTAACTTGCAAAATAAAACATTTTTCATTTTAGAAAGTAGTATGGAACATGAATCCCCAAGGGACCTAACTGAGCCTCAGCTCATTCACAGACATGTATGTGTGCGTGTGTGCCTGAATTCACACTGCAGGCAAACATCTGGTTTGCCATATAACAATGTAGATCAAAGATAGGTAGTTCTCAACATTTGGAAAATTAAACCTAAAACCAGTCATTGGGCCACCCTCACCTGCGTTACTTTGATGATGAGCCTTTCTGAGCTCCTCGCACAGAATTAAGTTGCACCAGCACGGTAGGACCTGCAGAATCAGCCCCTGAATTATGAGCAAATAAAAGCCCAGTGAGAAAGCTGCATTGTACTGAGCAGGTCTGTACTGCCAGTGATTGCTTTAACGGCCTTTTCATCTAACCCCCATGCTTAAAAGGAAAGTAGAAACCTGCTCTGTTTAATAATTGGTATTTCAATTTTTCTGGTAAGTCTCACGCATACAAGGAGTCCCCAGCATCCCCAGTGCTCATCCTCAATGATAAGCATTGGGCTTAATCAAAAAACTTGATTAAGCCCAAAATCTCAGTGCAGAAGATCACATGTTTTGGTATCTCTAAACATAACCTTTACTCTGCCCGCCGGGGCACACGCAGGCATTGCGGAAGCACGGAGCTCCATTACCGTGCCCAATCCACAAAGTTTTCTCCAAAGGCAAACTGCCTACAGGACAGGTTTCCTCACAAAACACCAATTCAGCAGTGTTAATAATGAAGAAGCCTCCTGCTTCTTCTAAGCAGGGCTGTCAGCCCTTCTGAAAAGCAATCGGGGTCTTTGCCCTACCGTAAATCAGTCCTCTGCCTGCATCTATCCACGTCCAGACGAATGGTTTCTGCAGGGGAGGGCAATTACCGGGAGTCCTTGTCAGTCTGCAATCTAAACCTGGGACTATGCTGAGAGAAGCCGAATTTGGGGCTGAGATAATAAACATAGACTGACCTTTTGGACTATATCCGCTCTTTATTTTAGGAGGCAAAAGAGTCTCATTCCTTCTTCACACACTAACTAAAGACAGAATCTTCACAGATCATCTGAAATGGGAGAAAAAAGGTTTTTGTTTAGATTTATATGACATCTTTCATATTCAAGGTTGCTTTAACATTTTACAAAGCAATAAGCCAGCCCCTGGTAGTTCGGTGCCTGTGCAATAAAACCCAGCAGGCATTTTGTACTTAGCAATAGCCTGCAAAGAGCCTTGGATGTTAGATGCTGTTTTATGTGAGAGGAAATGAAGCCTTAACAATAGAGCTATAATTCAATTGAAATGGTATCATGTCTCGCAAACCCAATATAATTTTACCAAAAATGTCTCAGTGTAAACTATTGTCAACAGCAGAAGCAATAGAGGGAACGTGTTAACGTTTTGCCTTAGAAGGGCCGGAATTTCCTTTCTTCTAAACAACAGTTTTGCTCCCAGAGGTTTGCAGGAGGATCTGTGTTGTTCACAGGGCCACACGGGTTGCAGCTTTTTGTTTTTCCATCTCTGGATTTGGGTTGCAATGACTAACCTGCAAAGTTGAGATTCTTTTGCAAGCCCAGATATGCACTGCCAGGCTGGACCATGTTGGCCATATCCCACTGAGGTCGCTCGTCCTTTTTCCTAGTATTAATCAGATGGAAAAGCTGCAGGGGTGAATTTGTTGATAGGGCAGCCCTCATGATCAGAACAAAGTTGCAGGATTGAGGAGTAATGGGAGAGATGAGAGCTGATGCTGATCCCAAGGGTTGGTCTACCCTGCTCAGCAGCTTCTGGTGGAAGCTCAGCTTCGATAGTAAGTGCTGAGACTTTGAAAAAACAGCAGCGCATCTCCAAAAGTGTGGTGGTTCCATAGCAATTAATTTTATATACACATTACCTGGAAGGAAGAGATCTGTGTTTCTTGGGTTTAAACTACTCCAGATAAAATAGAAGTTCGGAAGTAATGAACAGTTGTGTGCCTACTGCCAGCCCTGAAAACTCAGCCCCAGAGTACAAGTGTCAAGCTGGGGTCTTCCACTATTAGCAATATAGTAAAGAAAAGAGTGGGTTGAATCACATCCTTAATTGCTTCCGTGCGTTTTCGTGTTCCCTAGTAAGTCTGCAGAGGTTGAGTAGCCTGGATCTTTGTGGGTGGCCACAAATATGGTGCAGCAGATGGAGCCGAGTCTACAGCTCAGCTCAGCCTTCCCGACTCCGGGCTGAAATCCTCACCAGGGTTCACCCAGGTGCCGAGCCTGTGCTCACACACGGCTGTGCTGTGTAAGGAGCAGCAATGGCAGCTCTCGAACCGCCCAGGAGCCAGCCCCAAACGGCACAGCCTCTCAGGAGGAGTTTCTAAGACCTGGTGGGCAAAACTGAGCAATTTTTGAGAATGAAGTAGGTGAGGATTTAACCGGTTGTTAAGTGGGAATTGTCCCAGGAGACAAAGCCCAGGGTTGGATAACTTTAGCTGGCAGGCAGAGGTAAGGTATATGGGGTAGGCTGGTCAAGGGGGAGGGGGACGGAAGGTGCCCCCTTGCCCAGCCCCTGGCCGCCAGCGCTGATGCCCTCCTCCGCCAAGCAGAGGGATGGCGCGGGAGAAGAGCAGGCATCTGCCTAAGATGGCGAGCGGCGGGCGAAGCCGTGGAGGCTGCGTGGGGCTAGCGGGTGAATCACTGGCAGGAGGAATGCGCACCGCAGCATCCGCCCTCCCTGGGAGCCAGGGAAAGTCCGCCTCCCCATCCAGGTCTCTCTGCGGAGCCCAAAGAAGTCAGAGCAGCCACGGCCCCCGGGCTCCACACCCAAACACCAGAGCTTTTCTCCCTCTGTGAAAGGAACTGCGCCATCAGCAGCTCCCCAGCCCTTCGCTCGCCTCCACGCGCTAGGCAGGCGCTCGCTTGCCAGGAGCACGCCCTCCACAGAGCGCTCAGAGGTGCTTTTGTCCTTTCAGACAATGACCCAGTTTCATTCCCTGCCTGAGATAAGGATGTAAGGCCCCGTGAGACCAGCTGGAAGGAAAGGAGCTGTGCTGCAACTGGGTTTGACACTAGCAAGGGTTAGGATCACAGGAGGTGGGGTCCTAGCATCAGCCCTCACTCAGGGATGGGGCAGCAGAGCAACCTTAGTGATCAAACTGGAAACCAAGTGACCCTGTTACTATCCAAGGTTTTAAATCCCTCTCCTCTGCAAGGACAGGCTTCCAGACAGATATTGAATATACATTTGGATCTAGTAATTTTAAAAAAAAAAATCTATGCATTTTGAACAGATGTGTTCATTGCTTTCCTTGGGGTGAGGGTCAAAAAAGTGGGAATTTTCCAGTAGCTTGTAGTTCCATGACACTTGCCCCAAGCTATGAGACTACATACGTTTGAGGGAAACAAAGAGGAGCATTAGTATCCCCCTGAAGCACCCTGTGTGTGACATGTCCCCCCGTCGGAATCACGTCTCCAGCAGTGCTGGCGCTTGGCAGGGGGAGAGGGAGCAGGAGGGGCTGCACAGTGGGTACACGCAGCAACAAAGCACGGCTTAAGAAGCAAAGCTGAAGAGGCTGTGCTGCGTGTTTGTAGGGCTTTCCTAAACACAGTGTGCCTGCCTGCCTGGCATTTCCACCAACAAGGATCAGGTTGGACTCATTTCGACCCATAAAAGGGAATAACCGGCAGCGGCTGGCACTGCTGCCAGCCCTCCTCCTGCTCTTCCTTCCCCTTTGTGGTGCCAAGCCGGGCTCAGGCAGGAGCCAGAACCAGTTTGCAGGGCTTATGGCGCACCATGTCTGTGCCTGTGCCTGTTGTGCAAGCGGGCTGGCTGCGGGGCGAGGGGAGCGCGGCAGCGCTGAACTGTGCCCTCCCTCTCCGCCTCCTGCGGAAAGCGCCAGCAGCTGCAGGATTCTCTTCCCAGTCACAACTGAGCTTATTCCCCTGGGCCTGGTAGTACCTGGGTCAGGAAACATCTGGCTAGGAGCTGCTGCTACCCTTTGCCGCTCGTTAAAGCAAGCTGATAAACCTGACATCTGCCATCTAGTACATTTGGCTTTTCTATGTAATAAATGAGCTGAAACTTGCAGGACCCAACGTTTAGTAGCACCAAGAGCACCAACTGCCCTGCGATGGAACGGGGAAAATCTCCCTCCCCACACAGTATCTCATGAACACTCTCGACAGGGAATTGCCTGTGTCAGCAGGGCACTGCAGAGAGGAGCCAAGCTAGAAATCACGTTGGCGACAAGCTAGATTGGGAGATGGAGTAAGAGAGGGATTTAAGGAGAGGTGGAAAGTGAAACTCTTTGTACTTATAAGGGCTTGCAAGGTACTCAAAGGAGATCAGCAAAAGTGAATGCTGAAATCACTTATACCTGGCTGGAAAATATTTCATTCAATCTTTTTTCTCTCTGTTGAAAATACAAAACCAGCTTTGATGCAGGCTCTGGAAGGATCTCTGCTTCCATGCAGAGTGGGAACAGAGGGAGATGAAAAACATTAAGCTTTCCATCCAGAAGTGGACATTTCAACACAGTTCCATCAGGAAAACCAGCAAAAGGTTGTAATTTTGCTCCAGTGCAGGAAAAAGAAACTCCAAATCCCCAAATTTCAAAGGTTTTGATTATCAAGATTATTAAAACAGAAGTATAATTTTCAATCAACTTCATTTATATGAGAGGCTGGTCTGACCCTACCTGAACTAGAAAATGAGGAATGCAAAGATGGTTTGAAGCTTTACCTACCACTCCAGGTGGAGAGACAGAAGCTATAGTTGCTGGGGTTTTTTAATTAACTTAATTTACTGGAGAGCAACAGAGCTGGTGAGTCACTTTTTTTCCTCTAGGTCCTTGCTAAGCCAGTGCCCCCGCACAGTGTTACAGACATGGCCACTAGAAGTTAGATTTGAAATGAATAGGAGATTAAAGCCCTGACAACTTGCATCATTAAAGATCCTGTGGTCTTTGCTGGAGAACATGACTGCCAGCCACATCCCAGCCCGGTGACTTTCTGCTGGCCTGAGATTCCCCAGGGATGCTGCTGCAGCCGCCCTGCCTTGCTGGGAACTTTGTTTTCACCTCCCGGCAGCAGCCGTGCTCCTGCAGTGGTGCAACATGGCTAACGCCTTTCAGCGTGCACCGCGCTGAATTTCAAATGGGGATGAACTGCTTGCTCACAGCAGTTCACCCCGGGATATGTTTTTGTGCTTTAGAATCATAGAATCATTGAGGTTGGAAAAGACCTCTAAGATCATCGAGTCCAACCATCGACCCAACACCACCATGCCCACTAAACCATGTCCCTCAGTGCCTCATCTACACGTCTTTTAAATACCTCCAGGGATGG
>NW_008796044.1:19368485-19431284 GCF_000699145.1 Aptenodytes forsteri
TGAGGGTGCACTCGATCCCCTCATCCAGATCATTGATAAAGATATTGAACAAGACCAGCCCCAGTACTGAGCCCTGGGGAACACCGCTCATGACCGGCCGCCAACTGGATGTAACTCCATTCACCACAAGTGAAGAAGGGACAGATCAGCAGAAGAGAGCATCCTGGGGATGCCAGATTGAACGCTGCCATCCTTTCCTCCAAGCCCGCGGGCTCAGCCTGTGCAGATAGGCCAGTACACTGCTGAGTGCCCTCCCTCATCACCTCCCGGCCCCGAGGTTTGCTGTACTGCCAGCACAGTGACAGGCAGAAAAGCAAAGTTCAGGGGTAGAAACCAAACGGACGAGGAGGAGCATGCACGGTTGGCACAGACCAGCAGGTTCGGTAACCGGGACCTTCCTAGGCCGGGCTCAGCAGCACTGCTTGTTCTCACCATTTTCAGAAACAAACGTTGCCGGTGAAAGGTGGCAGACGGATACCCCCGAGGACATCGTCCCAGCCCCCAGAGCCGTGCAGTGCCAGGTGTGGCAGCGCTGCTCCCTCCATCCCTGCGACAGACCTCGGCCCTCCTGCCTGTGAAGTGGAGATAACAAACCCTCCCTGCATCCACGGGGCTGGAGGGACCTCGCTATCTCCTAATGCTTGCAGAGCCCTTGGAGAGCCTCCAAAGCAAGGCGATACAGAAGCACAGGGTATTATTGCCATGGCTGCAGCACCCCACCGGGAGGGACCACCTCCGGAGGAGAGAGATGATGTCCTTGCTCTAGCTAATCCTCTGCCTCGCTGCTGGGCATGTAAACAAGGTGGCCAGCTAGGACTGGTCAAAAGAGTTCAGCTTAAATTGTTTTGCTTTTGCCATTTGAAAGATAGCTGGGCTTTCACGTGAAAGGGAAGGGTCTACCTTCCCTAGAAAAGTCTCAGTTTTCATTGGAAGACCTTGCACCCTGATTGCTACATAAGTTTGCAACCAGCAAAGAAAATATTTCCTTTAAAGCATGCTGTCACGCAGCTCCCAGCAGGATCTAGCCCAGCGCCTTCCTTTTCTGGTATGGCAGGAATTCCCTGAACAGATAACCCTCCCGCACTGCAAGTCTCCTGACCAAGGGGGAAGACGCCAATACGTGGTCCAGGAGACGTGCCTCCAATAGAGGGGGAAAGAGCGCAAGAGGCACTTAGACCTACGCCTCCGCCAAGCACTTCAGTAGCATTTCTTAGTGGAAGTACTTTGTATAGTTGGCCAGTACACTTTAGAGGTTTTATCTGCATGTTCTTCAGATGTTTTTGGGAAAGGATTAACATTTCCCATATCTAATAGCTCTAGTACTGATTTTTTTACCACTCAGCCAGCCAGCTATGAAACGCTAACCCACTTTGCACTGGCAACCAAGTGAAACATCTCCACAGCTTGTTCTTGGCACCTGGAAGGTCCCTCCAGCCTGCAGAGTACGCTGGAGATGGAGGTGCAGAGTTTATCAGCCTCAGAGAGGTTATCCTATTTACTTCTCCATCTGCAGGGCACGCGAGCAGGACTGCTTTTACTTGAGAATCTGGCATTTGTAGAAATTTCTTCTATTCTTTCTACTGGATGGCCTTCACCCTTTGAACAAAAGCCCTGTCTCCTTGCAGTCCCCTCATGGAGGTGAAGAATCTGCAGAGATCAGTGCCATGCGAGGGGGGGGACAGCTACCCATGGTGGGACCACGCCAGAGCCCAGCGAGCACAAAGGACACGTAACCGAAACCAAACTCAGAAGAAGAACAGAAACACCCCGCAGGCAGGTTCTGGGGTCAAGGGCTAACGGCTAGACGCTCAGCAGGACACCAGGCAGAGGACGGTCACCTCAGAAACCCCTCTGGGGTCGAGGGCTAACGGCTAGACGCTCAGCAGGACACCAGGCAGAGGACGGTCACCTCAGAAACCCCCTAAGTGGGTGGATGTCACTCAACCTGTGAGACGTGGAGGGACAGGGGAACAGGAACAGCCCAGCACACTGCCCACGTCCTCACCGGGACAACAGGGAGGTCCAAGGAGTCATCTTCTCGCCTTCAGTGGGCAGCAGCAGGGACAGGCACTCGCCCACTGCAGCAGCGTGTTCAAGGCACAGAATTACCTTGACAGCAGAAACGGGGCTGAGGTTCCTCCCTGGAACATGAAAGACCCCTACGAGAGGACAGAGGGGGGATTATGGTGGCTGGTACCTCTCCGTAGATGCAAAATAACAGTGGGGAAAGGGCCACCTCAAACCAAAGGCAAACCCGAGCGAGGCGCCTCTGCCCGTGCTCTCGCGCTGCCCGCAGTGCAGCAGACAGCTACTCCCCTTACCCGGCACGGTCTGCACTGAGTGTACGCACGGGTCTGTGGAGCTCCTCAGGACATCACAGACGTGGTAAATAGCTTTAATAATAGTTATTAAAAGATCACTGGGGCAAGGACTGTATTATTTAGGGTTTAGACAATGCCAATACTCCCAGCTGGAGCTAAATAAATAACAAGCAAAACAGCAATGATTACACCAGTCCTCACCTGGCAGATGCAACGGTCTCCTCCTGGTTAGCAAAGTCTGGGCTTCAAATGCTGTTTTCCCAAACTCCTTTTCCTTCCTGAAATAGGCACCAGAGACAGCGAGTGAATCAAAGGTACTCACCTTGTTCAGAGCCAAGCGAAAAGGGGTGAGAAAACACTGAGCGCAAGGAGAGAGGCGAAGGAGTGTTTCCCCACTGGAGCGGATCTCGTATACATGAGATTAGCAACAATTACAGGTTTAGGGCTCAAACTCAACACTTGGAAGTCATGGCTGTTAGTTTACATTTATCCTGTTTCACCGTCGTTCTGAGAGCCTCCTCACACACCAGGTTACCCATCCCAACAGGTTCCTTATTTACAGGACAGGATAAGCACCATCAGTCCAACCAAGCCATACCCTGGAGAGCGTCTGGGTGTTGAAGTGGAAGGACCATGAGTCTTCCTCTTAATGCCTGGTCTTCTTTTTTTTGTCAAATGTTCCAAACTCTTCTTTCTCCTGAAATGTCTTTGGGTTGTTGGGTTTTTTTTTGAAGGACGGGTGAAGCCTGTCAAATGTTTTTAGCTGCTCTTCCAGTGGCTAGAATAAGTCTATATTCAGATTAATTTATTGTTTTCTTTCTCCCTGTAGGTCAGTGCATCTTACTATCCCGCGTCAGGATCATTGGGGCACTCAGCAGCCATTGTCACTCTTCCCCATCTGCAGCACCACATATCAGCTTACATGTACGTAAGGAAACTGAAATACGTTGCGGGGGTCGTGTGATTTTCTGTACCTTCACCTGAGGCTTCTCCAGCCAACGGTTCTTGCGAGCTGGGAGGTAGAGGCAGACCAGAGGGCAGCTCCCGTGTGTTCGGATCCAAATGCAGATCCACGTAGGAATGTACTTGGCTGGTCTAAGCAGGGGGACACAGAGACTTATCACAGGTGAACTCAAAGATTAAATTTAGGAAAATCAAGGGATATAGAAGAATGTGGGTACACTACCGGAAACATTTGAGATAGATTCTGATCATTCCCTCATCCAAATTACTGTGCTCATCTTTTTAAATTATATTCCCAGCAGGTGAACCATACTTGCACCTTATTACCTCACTTAACTATTTATATATTTCTGCCCATTTATCAACAGTACATTTTAAATTTTTAAGTATAAAGAAACTAATTACTCCTTAAGTGCCTCTAGTTTATTTTAAGTAAGACAGTGATGGTCACTGGTGTTTTGAATGATCCAGTCTTTTAAAACTTTCCCGGAGTTAAAATTTGCAGATAATACATTGTGATGATTTTCCTCTAGATAAGATTCATCAGCCTGGCACTGTAGTAAGCTACCCAATAACAACAAAATAGCAACAAGCTGTCTACATGGTAATTAGCACCTCCACAGTATCGAGTCAGACCTGTGGAAACAGTACTACACGTGAGCAATATCTATAAATCTGTACTACGCTCATGACGTTTGCTACTTTCAGGCATTGGCATATGTCACCCACGACTATTGCACACACCTAATCCTAAGCACAAGAAAACTCCTAAGACCTTAAAATAATTTGCAGAATGAGGACTGTACTGAAGTGTCCGATCAGCTGCCTATTTTGCACAGCTCCTTTTTCAACCCTACGATATCAAACCAGTATCTGCATGTCCTGCCCTTCAGGATGAATCCTGTATAAAGTGATAAACCACTGCAGAATTAGAACACCCTTACACTGAACCTCGCCTGGTCTGTGCAAGTAACAGAAGGAGAAGTCACTTTATAGACAGGCGTTTCAAGTCAAACTTTCAAGTGATTGTTCGGAACAACAGGGAGAGAGAAACCTTTTTAAAAGTTATGGGATAGTCCTTGACTATCTAGAAAACTAGTCTGTTGTTTCTGTTTTTTAAATAATATCTGATAATTGCTGTATTTGTCTAACTCATTAATATTTGGGAGCAGATCACATTCCCCTTGGAAAAAAAACAACAACAATGCAATTAAATTAAATGTGTTAGACTGGAGACAAATTAAAGTTCTTTAAAGAACAAATAGGGGAAAGTTTTGAAAAATACGCTATTTTCTTTTGCTCCTGTTTTGCTGTGTGGTCACACATGGTTCACTGTGGAGAACAAAGCTTCATCACCTAGTCGTAGTCCCAGAATCACGACAGAGAGGTCTAGAGGGGATCGCAAATTAATTTCTAGTCTGGTTTCCTCGCTAGCCCAGAGCAGAGCCATGTACCTCCTCTTTTGTCCACTTTATTCTCAAAGGCCCCCAGTGGCAGCGACTGAAGTCCCAGTGTTAGTCTCTGCAGGGGTCCGGTCACAGGAGCACGAGGAAAGGGAGGGAGATGGGGTTAACACGCACATTGCTGTACGAGCAGTGCTCCTCCCCGTGCCTCCGAACACCTGCAGATGATGCTCAGGGCAAGCAGATGCAAGGCCTCTAGCTCACCACGTACTTCAAAGCCAGAATGTATTCTTGATGCTATCGATCGGACAGAGCATCGTACCTGCACTCTTTCATGCTGCTTTCCCTTCGGACAGGTACACATTAGCCCTTAATCGGTTATTTCAATGGAGCACTCACCGTGTGAGGTGGAGAACAGCAGCTTTCTCCTCCCTAACGCTTGTCTTGTCGCCCTTGGCTGGCCCTTCTGGGACAGAAACCATTGATGGGATCTGCTTTGTTCTCCATTCCTGTTGGCTCTTCTTTTATTCACATCCCCTTTGGCCTGAAGTTACAGGCAGTTTCTTCCCTGCGAGTTCTCTCCACAATAATGGCAGCACCCAAATATTTGATGCGAGTGCTGGTTGAAGAGGCTTCAGGCAAACAGCCGCCACTCACCCAAAGCCAGCAGCATCAGTTCTTCAGCACAGTTAAACCCAGGAGCTTCAGGATTCGCTCCAGCCATCCTGCATGGGGGCAGTTACCGCCCCGCAGGCTGCCTTCCCTCCCCCTCACACCCCCTTTCTCCCCAGGTGCGTGGCTCTCCATTCCTACATGGCTCACGGACCAGACGAGCTGGAGCTGCAGAAGGGAGAAGGGGTCCGCGTCTTTGGGAAAGACCACAACGGCTGGCTGCGGGGCATGTCCCTCGTCACGGGGAGAGTGGGGATCTTCCCCAGCAACTACGTCGCTCCCCTCTTCAGGTCTGGTTTTTCTTATGCGAAAAAAACATGCGGAGGGGGGAGCGGGTAACACGTAGGATTTAGGGTCTTCTCATTCCCGCAGAGAAATCACTGCAAGAGATTCCTGCAGTACTAACAAGGGCCAGGGGTTCCTCACCTGGGCGGGATGACACCTGGCAGCTCTCACTCCTTTTATTTCTCCGTGTACCGACTCGGCTGCACGCACAACGTGGCAATCGCATCTCCCTCCAACAGCCGGCTGCCACGGCAGGGAGAAGTCAGGGAGCGGAGGGGGCCAGCAGTGTTCCCCTCGGAGGGGGCACACAGGCCAGACGAGTGAACAGCGCAACATCAGCCTTCGTTCACTTGTTTTAAACCTGGGATGTCGACAGAGACATCAGCAGCTTCTCCCACAGCTGTTTAATTCAGTCCAGGAGCTTTGGCAGAGACCTGTAGGTGACACAGCCAGCACATTTTGATGAGTTAGTCTGGGAGCCAGGATGAACGGCAGCGTCTGTGCTCGGACTCGCCTTTATTCCTTTTGGATGACTCCAGTCTTTTTTTTTTCCTGCCAGAAGGGAAACCACAAGCTGAAGGCTCTTTTAGAGTCAAAATATTGTCTTTAGAGCAGGCATTTAAGCACTGGACACCATTGATCTAACTAGACAAACAGGCATTAGAAAGAGCAATAATTAAAATATACAATTTAGGAGAGAAAAAAAGATTGCTGTGCCCTTAGTTCCCCTGAGATACTCTCAGGTTAGGCAGAGAAACGAAGAACAGCTTAGAAATGTAGTGCTCTGCTTCTGCAAATAGAAAGTGGGGATAAGTCAGGACACCTCTCCCAGGACTGCGATTTCATTAATTGGAGCAGGGTTTCCATGGCTGGAAACTCACTGCGATGGTCCAGCCCCGTCTGCGGGAGCGGGGACAGGGGCAGATGGGCGCAGGGAGCTCTGCTCGGGGGGGCAGCTGCGGCCCGCGGGGATCGCCTCCACGCACACCCACCTGCCCGTGCCTCTGCGCAGGGTTAAAGGACTGCACCAAGGGAAGATCAGGGGCACCTCAGCCTCTGCTTCCCTGAAAGTCTTCTAGCAGCACATCAAAAATTCACCTTACGCTCCCAGATACTCCCGCTGCCATTTGGTTTCTCCCCCCCTCACTTCTCTTTCCCTGCTTATGCTTTATTCTGCCAAATTGCTCGGTTCAGACCAGAGGTCCCAGTGCTGCTTTCACCCCAGCACTGCCCCCCCTGCACCCTCCCCGCCTTCAAAAGCGCTGGTGATTAGTCTTTGTCTCTCCAGCTCATTTCTTCACCATATAGCCTCCGATGACACCATGGCCCCACCTCACCGATAAACAGAGCAAAGAAATAATCGAGAGCACAGCCCAGTCACCCTAAATAGCCTCATAAAGCACTTCAACCATAAGCGCTGGTTTTGGAGTTGCTATTCTATCCTCCTTAGGAAATTTCTTTATAATAAATTGATGCCCAAGTTATTTGATGAATCACTGCTCAGTTATTAAACCATGAATCATTCCTCCACACACACCCCCAAAAAGGTAAAGAAGAATCAGAGGAATGGGGTTTCCTTCCGTTAAGGAGTTAGCAAAAGGACCTCATCGTGGCCCACTCTCTCAAGGAATTTGGAGCGATATTTGGCTAGTGTGCTGGTGGGGAAGGTTGACAGGGCTTTGGCAATTTAGTGGCTTCAGGTGAAAACACGAAGATGACCTCCCTAGGGAAGGCAGGGGGGGAGGATAATCCAAAGTAGGTGCTGTGCACCAGAGACCAAACAGTGGAGGGGAAGCTAGACCCAGACGACAGGAGCACAAATACTGCCTCTGCCCGGTCCTTACGGACCTGCCCTGCCCCTGCGCTGAGAGATGCCTCTTACAGCTCAGGCTGAAGGTGCCGTCCAGCAGGGAAGGGGTAGGATAGGGGCAAATTACGGAGGGAGGGCTGGTGTCTGGAGGTCCCTTTTGAAATGCCATGGGTTACTGTAATGAATCCTAACGCTATTTGGGAATAATTTCTTATAAATCAGGTGCAAAAAGATGAAATCCTTCATTATAATGGAATCAGAAACCTGAACTAGCTGTATTGTCCATAGTGTTTCCTACCAAAGCCCTGACTTGGGAGCAGTGCAGGCGCATTAAAACCATCGAGTTTCCTCCTGGGCAAACTCCTGCCTTCCTTACAAAACCCCAAGTCTAGTCTGAGCTTATTTTCTTTTCCTTTTCAAACAGGAAATCTAGTCTCTCTGACTCGAAGATGCCTTCCCTGTACACCTCATGGACGCTGTCGACCTCCTCACTCTCCTCTCAAGGAAGCATCTCAGAAAACAGCCCGAGACAAAGCAGACCTTTGAAACCGGCACTGCTGCCCGTGCCTGTCACCTCAGCCGTGAGGACCACGGCCGCGGCGGCCCCGGGACAGGCATCGTTGCGGCGCGGACGCGGCAGCACAAGGAAGAGTAAGTGCTTAGGGGGGGTCTCTGGGAGGGAGAAGCCAGACGCATCTCCCCCAAACCATACTGGCTGCCTGCAGTCGGCACCATCCCCCCCCCACCAATGTGGGGTCCCGGAAGTGGCCCCAGGGACAATAAAAAAAAAAAAAAAAAAAAAAAGAGAAATGCACTGCACCAAGAGGCTAAGCACAACGCGAGCAGAGACCGGCCGTTCCCCGGGGCACTCACAGCATCTCCTCTCACCCACGGGCGAGCTGGGGGGCGGGCAGGCATCCCCGGCTGACACACCAGGTTTGCAGACATGGAGTGACCACGCTGTCGTGCAGCTGCATCCCCCTTGTGAAACGGGCTCTTGAGAAGGGTCTTTCCAAGGGGTCTCGTTACAGTCAGGCTGCAGCGCTGAGGACAGGCAGCATTATCCTGCCGCTGGGCAAGGGGCTGCACACGAAGGAAAATGTAGTTTGCTAGGTTGAGTGTAGCAAAGCCTGCCCCAGCCTCTGTGGATTAACCCTCCAGGCTGGCAGGGGAGGGGGGTGAAATGCCCAGGGCGGTTAATCCCCTGCAAAGGCAGAAATGCAGGGCTGGGGGCAATGCCAGCTGGCTCACCCATACCAACCGGCGCCGTGCCAGAGAGTGGCACAGCTCGCTTCTGGGGGAGCAGCTGATGACCGTGTCCTCAACAGGCACGTGAACGTGGCTCAAAAACCAAAAACATTTCAACAATAGAGTAAGGGAGGCCATTAGACATAAGAGTGTCCTTATGTGGCAAACAAAGAAAATGAAATACAAACTCCAGCAAGATAAACGTGAACTGTACCAAGACAATATTATCAGTCTCTAAAAGGGACTTCTGTAGTGATCTTGGAAAATGTAAATCAGCAAATCCAACCTTTGAAATCCACAACACCCAGCAACAGGGCGCTAAAACAGTAGCTGAAACGTCAATACACAGATACAGGGAGAAATAATCCCTAATTATACACGCACAACCTTGGGCCCTAAATTAGCTTTTGTCACCCTGGAGATAGATTTTGGAATTGTCACAGACGGCCTTGAGAGCTCCAACTCCATACTCAGAAGCAATTTTAAAAAGAGTTAATTTAGAGTATTATTAGGAATTATTAAGAAAGGAACTCAGAACAAGAGAGTAAAACTCAGCTGTGCCATTGGGGGAGTTTTGGCAAACTCATATCCTGAACACTTCATGTATTTCTGGTAACTCAAAAAGAATATAGTAAAATCAGGAAAAATATGCAGGAGGATGATCAAGAGAATAGAATAACTTCTATTTCAGGAGAAAAAAAATTCAGCTTGGAAATATCTGAGATGTATAAAATCATGAATAACCTAAAGGTGAGAAAGGATGCTACACAAAAAAAAAAAGAAGCAGGAGTTACCCAGTGAAATTGTGAAGTCAAAAGCCTTGATGTAGCAGAGAGCTAGAGGGAAAAAGCCTTCATATCAGCTCTATTTTTCTTCTCCTCCTTCGCAAAGATCCAATACGTGCTTCTCACTTGCACATCCCCGGGGCTGTAGGAAATACCCCTCCCAAGGATGGAGGGCAGGGAGAGGGAGCCTTAGTGAACACCTCCCAGGCAGAGGAGCCCGGGGTCCCACACCACTGGCTGTCCTCAGCTGTGATTATTTTGGTAATTTTAGTTTTTTGACTCCGCACAGAAAAACTCTTTGTGAAGGCTTAGCAGATCTCAGTTGGTTATACTCTTTCCAACGAGGCTGGCAAGGTTTATCTTCAGCCCATACATGCTGCTTTGGAGTACATTTCCAAGTGTATTTGGGCAACTAAGTGGTGTATTCTCCCATGCTTGCAGGCGGAGCTGCTGCTGGAGGCAGGCACTGCCCCTGGCAGGGGGGAGGCGCGTTTGCAAGGGCCACTGTCAGTGTTTTTAGACTCGAAATTGGATTTATCTTAAGAGAGTTGTTTTACTGTAAACGACTCATTCCCCTGTGGTGGCTCTGTTTAAAAAAAAAAAAACCATCTTGTGAATAGCAAGAAACTGCAGAAACTGCAGAAGAAATAAAGTGTGTGACTTCCCGCACCACAGGCAGGAAAGCAGCTACGGGATGGAGCAGCCAAAAAGGAACAACAAACAGCACAGGACGGCGAGGGCTGGAGGGAGGGCTCAGGAGCAGGGCTCCTGCTGGCGGTTCGTACCTTCAGCAAAGAAACCATGGGGAGGGAGAAAAGAGCACCCCGGGCCCCGTGAGGACCCCATCACGGGAGGTGTTCCCCAGGGTCTCTCTTGGGAGGTTTCTGCTCAGGGGGGTGATTTCTGCTCCCCAGCAGCGTCTGGTCCTACTCGCTCATCATGGTGCTTCCCCCACGCAGCCCCGCTGCCACCACTCCTTGCCACGGGAGCAGGGCAGGAAAATCCAACCACGTCGTGCTGACGCTGTGCAACCTGGTGTTACGGGTTAACGCACCAAGCGTTTGCACCAAGAGCATTTGCAGTCCAGGAGAAGGCAGGGCAAGCTCTCAGAAACCAGATCGGTCCTATCCAAGACAGAAAAATTTCTGTGGCATGAGTTGTGCAAATACATGGGGATTGAGGGTTTTGGTTTGTTGGCCTTGCCAGTGTCCAGCAGAGCGGCTGCCTGCCGAGGCAAGGCTATGGAGGCAGACGGCTTTACTGCACACCACTCCCAGTGCACGGAGGTAGGTGCGTGGCAATCCCTGGGAGCTACAACCCCACAGCATCCCTGCGAATGGGGCTGTTAGTGCAGGGCTGTAACCACTGCTCACTTCTGCCTCTCTGCTTTGTCTGTACCATTTTGGATTCCTGCTGACTTACCTCCTTCCAATGGTTCTTGCTCCCCAGATGGATCCCTGCAGAGGCCGGGGCAGGCGGGGACCCCCGTGCAGGTTGCCGGCTCCCTCAGGCGTCCTCCCACGGCTGCAGCACGACCTCAGCAGTTTCAGCTTTATCAGAACATCAGCCCCCAGCCGCACAGCATCCCTCCTGGAGCTGGCACGGCCGAGGCAGGAACAAGGCCAAACTTCTCCCACGATGCTTCACCGGCGCTTGTGGTCAGAGGAGGGGAAAGCAGAACTCCCTCTGTGTGCAGCTCGGTGATCCTGGATGCCAAAGACCCTCCAGCAAAGAGCGAGGCAGCTCCAAAGCCACCTGCATCAGCCCCGCCATCCATTCTGGTGAAACCAGACACCTCCCGCAACAGCACCGAAAAGGTACGGCCAGCGGTTACCTGCTGCTTCAGAGGGTCCCCCCAATCCTCTTGGGACTGGCATTCAGCGTCAGCCCAATACTGACCGGGGCCAAATCCCTTGAGGGCTTCACTCCACTCTCGACAGGTTTTCTTCTGATAGAAATCACTGGGATTGGTACCTGCATTAAGAAATCAGATATTTGTGTTGCAGAGTCTGCTGTTCAGATTAAGCCCTTTAGAAAGGCAAGATGCTGCATGGACTCTTTCAGTATAAACCAATGTTCAGTCATGATCAAATCTTGAGACTTTTCTGAGGTCTTAAATCAGGCAAGAATCCCACTGAGGTCCTTGAGAATTTGGGAGCGAATGAGCAAATGCCACAGACCTGGCTGTTAGACCGTATGTCAGGCTGGTCTCTACAGAGCTTCCCCCATCTCCCCTGCATTGCTTTGGCTGAGCCATTTGGAAAGGAAATTCCTTTCCCCTCTGGCAGCCAGAGGGGAATTTCATAAAGATAAAATAATTCTGCAAATTGTCCTAGTAATGACTTTTCCTTCCTGTGGCACCCAAAGAGTAAATTGCTCCATGAGTCCCAGAAAGCCCAACCAACCTTGGAGTTCCCAGGAGGAACATCATCAGCTGGAGAGAAACCACAGGCTCTCCGTGAGGGGTATGGCAGGACAGGCCACCATCTGTCCTCGTGTCGTGCTGCCACCTGCTCCTCCCCTCCGCTCTCTCCCACTAACTCGGGTGATGGCTCTCTGGACCGACTCTCCTAGGTCTCTGTGATAGCTGATGGCACTGCCAGCTGCACCACGCTGTGCCATTCCCTGGTGCTCTCTTCCACCTGCTATAAGCTGCACATCACACTGGGCTTCTCCACAGGCATCCTCTGCCCCTGGGAAGGAGCCAGCCGCCCCCTCAGCTCACCCTCCCGGTTCTCCAGGGCAGATCCCAGCAAGGAGGGCGGGTGGCTGCTCTTCCCACTGTGACTCTGGTCCCCTTCTCATTGCAGCAAGTGAAGACAGTGAGGTTCCAGAACCACAGCCCCCCGCCCCCCAAGCGGCACAGCCTGCAGCCCTCCCCGAGCCTGCCACGCAGCAAGACGGAGCCGGCGGCTGCGGTGGAGGCTCTCCTGCCAGAAGCCAGCCTGCCGGGCCCCGAGCTGGCGGTGCTCTACTCGCCCAGGACCAGCTCCAGCCCCCTGCACCAGCGACGGGCGCTGCACCCGAAGGCGCTGTCGCTGGACCTCTCCAGGCAGCTGACCTTCCCTGTCAAGAAGAACTACAGCAGCATTTCTGCAAACTGACAGGGTAACTCCTCCGCTTGCTTTCCCTCACGCGCCTGCTCCTCTCCTCCCTCCTGCGAGGGGCGAGCACCCCAGACCCCACACCAGCCTGCTGCCTCCACCGCTCTCCCTCCCGTGGCAAGGGGCAGGTATTCCCCATGTCCCTGCACCTCCACGCCGCCAGCACCCTCAGGACCTGCAAGTCTGAGGCTTGCAGAGAACAGGGGGAGATCCCAAAGGAGCAGGATGGGACAGGACAACATCTGTCCTGGCACAGGAGAGGCCTGGCCTGGCCCCTGCTGTGCCGAGCACGACTGGAGAAGCCCCACTGCCCCGGGGCTGCTGTGAGAGACGTGAACGGTGTTTGTGGCATCCACAAAACTGATGTTCTTTGGTGTCGTGTAAGGCTGCCTGTAAGGTACCGGAGAAGGAGCGGGAGGGGGAAGAAAGCGTGCAGGTATCAGAATTAGTTAAGCTTGTTTTGATCTCCTCACTGCTGCAGGAAAGCCCACAGAGATCAAAACACTGGTTCATTACCTTCCTGCTTCTGCCAGATAAAGAAACCATAAATCAAAATCAGTCAGTTCCTAGCTGATGGTTCATGTTGCCTTTTGAGGGGGATTCACTCAGATTTTTTGTTAGGTTGGTTGCTTGCTTGCTTTTCTGTTTTGTTTTAGTCCAGGAGTTTTAACACAGAATACAGTTTAAAAGGTGGTTTGGAGAGGAAAGAGACAATGGAAAGGGATGTGCCATTGCCACAGTCACTTAGACTCTGCAGACAGGGGTACTGAATCTTGCTTCTCCTCATTGCTTGGTTTCCTCTAATTACCTGTCAGGTACCTCCTAGCGGTCCACGAGCTCACTCCAACTCCTTCCCACCACCCACCCATTCAGATATTGCTTTTGTAAATATCCTAAGTGGAATTCATGGGTTTAAGTCTACATTAAGATGCATGAAACATTGCCTACATAATAGAAAGCAGAATTCAGCATTCACCATGCCACAGACCACCCCTCTGCCACAGCAGCACCAGCTCCAGTTTTCAGCTGACCCCATTTCAAGTATCCTCCTGTGCATCCACAGAAAAGCAGGCACAGCCAGAGAGCTGTGCCCAGTTCACCAGCTGGGACTGCTCTCCAGCAAACCCGTGCACAACAGCTTTTGTTTTTCATACTTTGTTTTTGTTGCTTGTTTATAGACCAGCAATTCCCATCCTAGCCACAACCACCGACCGCTAGATCTCCTAACAGTGGTAGCTGTGCTTCATCCAAAACTGCTGTAAAATCACATCCTTGGTTAATTGCATACAAAACCCATAAAATTAACTCCACTGGTCAACGGAAACTCTCCGAGGTACTGGCACAGCCTCAGAGAAGGACGTTTTCTTCTGGAACTAAGAAAAGGGAATGGATAAAATCATTTACTAGTCTACAGCACCTGTTCTTTTACTCTTTCAGACTTTTTCTGTTTGTGGAGCAGGAAGCTGGCATCTGCCTGCAGGGATTTTCAGTAGCACAGAAACCACCAATGGCACAGATAAGTTCTTCACCTTGTGCTCTCTGTCACTAAGCTCCTGTAGAAAAATCCTGACAAACTGAAAACGTGCAGTTTTCCCAGGTATAAAAGGTGGCGCAAGCTGCAAATAAGAGGGTGAACATGACTCTCAGCAATGCCACCTCAAAGACAGTTGAACATCTCAGAGAAGACATGGCAGTTCTTTGCTGAAGACTCCTCTCATCCCTTTAAAACTAAACCAGAAAACCTCATAAGCTGACTCTATAACCAAGAACACCTCCGCTTCTCCCAAGCACATTCAGAAATAAATAGAATTGCATTAGGTATGCCCAGGACCAGCTCAGGTAGTAATTTATAAGTGTTGGTTTGGATGGGAAGGAGGGGCTGCCTGCTCACGCCTGGCTCCAGATGTGATCACTTACTGCATGCTAATGAGAGGATAGACAGCTTGGTATGACCTGATCTGTAATCTGCTGACGAAGCATCTAATGCATTTCAACAGCTGACCTCCCATGAGACTCACAGAAGACGGTGGCATGGGTGGTTGGAGCTACACGAGAATTAATTATGCAGATGGAAATGCTGGCAGAGGAGGAGGAGTAGGAAACGTGAAGCCCAGTTGAATACTTGGCAGGGATGGTGTGTGTAGGTGTTGTGGTTTAACCCCGGCCAGCAACTAAGCCCCACACAGCCGCTCGCTCACTCCCCCCCGGTGAGATGGGGGAGAGAATCGGATGAGTAAAAGTGAGAAATCTCGTGGGTTGAGATAAAGACAGGTTAACAGGTAAAGCAAAAGCCGCACGCACAAGCAAAGCAAAACAAGGGATCAATTCACTCCTTCCCATCGGCAGGCAGGTGTTCAGCCATCTCCAGGACAGCAGGGCTCCATCACGCATAACGGTGACTTGGGAAGACAAAACACCACCACTCCGAACGTCCCCCCTTCCTCCTTCTTCCCCCAGCTTTATATGCTGAGCATGATGCCATATGGTGTGGGATATCCCTTGGGTCAGTTGGGGTCAGCTGTCCCGGCCGTGTCCCCTCCCAACTTCTTGTGCCCCCCAGCCCACTTGCTGGTGGGGTGGGGTGAGGAGCAGAAAAGGCCTTGACTCTGTGTAAGCGCTGCTCAGCAGTAACGAAAACATCCCTGTATTTGTCAACGCGTTTCCAGCACAAATCCAAAACATCGCCTCATACTAGCTACTATGGAGAAAATTAACTCTACCCCAGTAGGGAAGGAAGGGGAACTTCTGCATTTTACTGGCCCCCAAAACCAGTGTCCTCATCTCATGCCAATATAACAGAGCCAAGGTCTAACGGGGCTGCCTTGGTCGTAGTGTTTCCCGAGCAGGGTGACGCGGCTGGGAGCAGGCTGGGCTGTGCTCTGGGAAGGGGGACAGGCCGATCCCTGCGCACGCACCGCCGCTGATGCAGATCCCAAGGTTTTACACTCTACAGCGAGGGGCAGCCGCGAGCCCCCCGGCTCCAGCAGAGCTCAGTGTCCCCAGAGAGCCGGGAACGAGATGATGAACCAGGGACTCTGCAGTGGTGCCGATCGAAGATCTTCCCTTGTTATCGGCAATTAACCCTGCCCTGCAAGACCCCAGTGCCTGTTGAGTCAGGAGCTCAGAAGGAGCATTCCTCGAGACCAGGGAGCACATCAATAACTGCTGATGCTCAGGAGGGAGCTCACTGCCATCTGCATGCAGAGAGGCATTTGAAGATGAGGGGCAAAAAGAAAACAACGAACCATAACTCACCGGGGGCTTCAGACAGATGTACATTGAAGTCAGTCACCTTGTAAATTTAATCTACAAGTGGGGCAGGTTTTCCCACGAGAGGCAGGCGTGCAAGGCCAGGCAGCAAGGAAGAATTTGAAGTTCAGTTTGGGGCTGCAGAATGAAAAGCTCAGAGCAACAGACAGAAGTGACTGCAGCTCTGTTTCTCACGCCTCAGTCCTGCCACCAAAGCCCAGATACGAGGAAAGACAGCACCTCCTTTGGCCCGATTTATCAGATGCACTAAGTTTCAGGGGACACCAAGAGCATCAAGAAAAGCCAGAGGTGCTCAGCATGCCTTAAGACTTAACAAGCCATAAAGTCTTTCTGCACATCTGGGCTCACAACAGCCAGATACCACTCACATTATCAGTTCAGAATATTGCCTTTCATGGAACAAAACCACCCTTTTATATCAAGATAAACAGCAATAAGGTTTCACAGCAGTCATGCACACAGGGAAGTCTGCAAAAGCATTCAGCCCATTACATGATATTGAAGTCAGACAAATACACTAAAAAGCACCACAAATCTCTCCTGGACTTGGCCCTTAACCCGCTGCGTTATGACAACAAGTGACAGCATTGGGCTGATGGGGACAGAGAAAGCTCTGACACTCGTGCATACACACGCACAGTCACGGGCAGCGGCAAGGAAAGGAAGCACTGACAGCGAAATTGGTGCTTTGGTAAAAGAGCAGGCAGCTATTTTGGGATAGATCTCTCAGTTTCTTGCATAGGATATTTCAGTGCTTTGATGCTATGGTGATAAGTGCCCTAAATATATTCAAAACATGTAGGGAGAGAGAACTGAAAACAAGACATTTTAAAGCAACAGCTCTAATAAGCATCTTGTTCCCGTAGACATACCTGCCCACTGGTTTCATACTGCAACCCACTGGGCAAAATTGCCAAGTCCTCCTCACCTTCTCCACTCCTCCCCTGGCAACACCTAGGAGGAAGCATCTGGAATGCATTATTTTACTGAGGAACATCCCAAGGAAGAGGGACTAGAACTCAGACCTTTTTCTTCCAAAAGCCCAGGCTAAAGCAGAACCACCTGGAGCTTTGTCACGAGCCCTGAGCCAGGCAGTGCCCAACAAGTGGCCCTCGTCTACACGGAGAAGCCAATCATGCTGGGGAAGACATCGACTGGGTCTGTCGGGGAGCAATTCTCTAAGTGCACCAGACTAAAAACATCTGTTCCGGAGCAGTTACTCCAACCACCTTTACTCTGCAAGCAGAATCACCACACTGGGTTCTTGGAGCATGAGTAAACTTCACATTTTTTATTTCAGCTTTGGGCTGCTGACCTGAAGCACACTGCATCTTCCATGAGGATCTGCGCCAAACCCCTGTCTCTCTCTGGCTGCTGTCATCCTATTTTTATTTTTTTTAATTGGTTAGCAATGAAAAGGGAGGCATCACAGGTTGGCAGGAGGGTGGTAGCTTTACGTGGAGGTGGGTGAGCTCTTCGAGGGTTTCTGTTCTTTTTTTATATATACATATTTAACTTCCCTCCTGTCTTCCCACCCTCCAGACTCTCTTCAGCCCATGTCCCCAGTGAAGAGAGGTTAGACATCAGCAGTGGGACCCCGTTTTGTCATTCCCGAGTTGGCCAGGAGGGCTCACGGGGGAAGGCCACCCCATTCCCCCCCAAGCCATGTCCCCCCTCTGCAGCACTCTCAATGGTACGGAGAGGCTGGTCCGCGCCCTGGCCCTGCTGAACCACCAACTCTGCAGTCTTCTATTTTACCACAAACCACTACATGAAGCACAGAGTGCAAAGAAAACAACATTAGGAAAAGTAAAATACAATTGCAGGTGTACTGCAGTGTAATGTATTTCTATAATGAAAATATATTGTTCTCTGCTTACCCAGCTGAAGGCGCAGGCTGATCCGGGCTCTGACCACCCAGAGCACTGCGTTTGTCAGCAGAGCGCAGGAAAGGAGCTCTGGAGAAGCGCATAAAGCAGCACACAGGGACAGAGGGACCATTAACGTACCTCTCGCAAGTTCTTGAATTGGGCTTATTTTCTATCTGCTCGTTTCTTATGATTAGTTAATGAATTGGAGCCCAAATCAGATCATTCATCAGCTCAGCTTTAATTGCCTGCCTAGCCTGGCAGAAACCTTGGAGTGCTTCAGTAAGTAACCTACCCCCCGAGCTTGAACTGCAGTCATGTTTCCTGATAAATTACAAGCAGAGGCAGCAGAGGTAAAAAAACATAACATTAACTAATTCTCTCCATGTCCTTGATGCGGAGGACACCTCCCTGCTCCAGCCAGAAGCAACTTGTCTCAGACACAAAGGGGGATGCAGAGGAGCCTCCCATCCCCGTCCATCCGAGTGCTGGAGTGTTGGGCCCAAAGGGGACTCTCCCACTGCTTGCCACGAGGAAGGTCAAAGTGATGATGTTCAGTCTCAGGAGGGAATTCTGCAAGGCTATTTCAGATGGAATCTGGCTGCTGCATCGCTAGCAGACTACTCTCCTAGGAGCTTGAGAACCATAGCTAGGCTGGGGTCCATAGAAAGTCCCCCAGGATCAGTCCCTGCTCTGTGGTAAAGAGGATCTAATGATCCCTTGGTCAGAGAACAAGTCATACAAGAGGATGCTGCGGTCACGCAAAGCATTTAGGATCACGTCTGGTTGGGTGCCACCAGAAACTGCATTGCCCACAGCAGGGGACGGCCAGGCTTGAGGCTTCACAGGCTGGATTCGGGCATGGGCAGCTCCAGACACCCACAAAGACGACGGGTGCCAGGGGTAGCTCAGTGACCACGAGAGAGGCCCTGCCTGGCTGTGATTTCTGTTCATCTTCCAGTTGCTGAGCCTTTGACAGTCGCTCTCAAGAGTTTTTTTCCTACAGCCACGAGGGCTCCTGAAGAGCCCCCCCACCCCTGCAGCTCCTCCACAGCTCGCAGCCAGCCAGCTTCGCCGCCGCAGAGCCTCCGAGCCCTCCCTCGGCCGCAGCACAGCCCGGGAGCGGCAGGAGGGGTGGCCCATCACCCGTCCCTCCTCCGTGCCTAGCGCTAGGAAAGAGGAATGCAAACACTGGCCCCAAAACAGTTAAGCTGGGCACTGAGCAGCCCAGGAATGTGTAAGTTCATGTGTACATTTATCATTATTTTAGCAGGTTTATTCATTGCCCAATAGTTATTGCAGTTCATTTGCACAACTACAAGTTTTAAGTGTAACAATAGCTATAGACTTTAAGTTTTTCAGGTTTTATGCCTTAAGTCTCAGTATCTCCCCTGTTTAAAAAGTAACATTTCAAAATACTCATAAAATCAGTGTTTAGAACCCAAAACCGTCCAGGTGAAGCAATGGGGACTTACCAGTGAGGTCAGTGGGAGCTTGCACAAGCTGATCACTCTGTACCCATTTCAAATGGAAAGTTGTGAACGGGATCAGAAACCACTCTGTGGGCTGGCACACAAGATACCTAACGGCGGTCAGGCTGGTGAAGACTATACGTGTAATGAAAGTAGAAAAAAGATCTATTTATACCAAAGTTCCAACCGAAATAAATTTTAAAGGCAGTAGGGATCAACAAAAGGTAATTTACCTCGATCCCCTGCATAACAGACCAGGGAATTTTGTCGTTGTCTTTTTGCACTGAGCCCAGGAAGCATTATCATGAAATGTTACAGCCACGTTACTATAAACGAGAAAACCGAAATGACGATTTTTACATGTGTATGTTTAGAAACAGTAGGATATATAATCTTCTCTTATTTGGTGATGGGTGGGAGGAATAAATAAAATACATACATTTAGTTTATTGTTTAGAGACACTTGTACAAATTCAGTCATGCTTAATATTTTTTCCATGATGTGAAGTTCATTTTTTTAAAAAGGTTTTTTCAATTTAACATACTATTAGGGAGAAGAAAGAACTCAATAAACAAGAAGATACCCATTTTCTGTTTTGTATTAATCTTCAAGATATTTATTTTGTATTTCTATAACTGAAAAACAATTGTTTAAAAACATTTTAAGTTTTCAGAAGTTTATTTGTCTAAGTTTATAGCACTAATGTTTAGATCTGTAGCCTGTAGATTAATTAAATTAACTGGAGCCAAACGGATTATGGCACCTTATACACTGGAAGTGTAAGTGGCAGAACTGACTTGCAGCATGCGTGCACTACCAAATTAGCTGGCTAGCCTGGTGGGGGTCATCAAGTGGGAAACACAGGTCTTGGTAAAGCTTTCAGCGTCCGACGCGTGCGGTATTCCGTCCCGTGGAAGCAACTGTGTTACCATTAAAACTTTTTGCATGAAAAAACAGGAATGTTTACTTTCACGTTCTTATTTTGGGTTGCTGTTTTGCCAGTTGGGAACAAATGGCAAGGAAGAGGAGGGTTACCTGGCGCTGAGGTTGGGAACAAGGGCTTTGCTCTCCGGCTCACCAGCCAGGTTCCAGCTTGAGCTCAGTTTCAGCTGGTCTGAGCTCAAGTTCCTGCTTTCTATTTTTGACACTCTTTGCCCCCAGCAGGAACCTACAAGCAAATAAAACGATAGTATTTAGCATTACTTGACTTCTCCCCCCCCCCCTTTTTAAAGTGCTTTGAAATCTCTGGCCAAGAGGAGAACACAGCGCTTTACTCCATTTTATGTGGTTAGAAGCGAGTCCCAGGAGGCGGGGACAGTCAGAGCGCAGGGACGGGACCCTGGTCCTGCTTCCAGTCTCGTCCCTTGCCGATGCACCGTGGCACCACCCCTTTGCTATAAACTCTTCAGCTGCAGAAGGAGTGGGTCACTGCTGCTCTCCCAAGAACAACAAATAAATCTGCACTACGTTTTCAGATCACAAGTCCCAGCTGAAGACGGCAATTTAGGTTCACACTCTCAAAGCCACTGTTGGATCAGGAAACTGCTGTAATACGATGGTCTGGCAGAAGGAGCGGGTTATTGGGCATTATATCCAGGTTTAACACACTGGGGTTATTGGGCATTATATCCAGGTTTAACATACTGAAGGGGACGAGAAGCAGCAGAGAGAGAGACTGCTGTAAAATACTCACGCATTTTATTTTTAAAAACAAGGCATTTTGCATGGTGGGTGGTGAGGGAGAAGGACTGGATGGATAGAGGGAATCATGACTCAGGCTCCCTCGCTGGGAGGTTTTTTAATTAGGATACCCTCAGCTAAGCAGCAGCATTCCTGCAGGGTCTGGTGGCAGCCCACCGCTCCAGCTCTCGGGCCGCATGACCGGCAGCAGGCGGCCAGCAGCCGGGAGTGCTGCCCAGTCTCCACCGAGGGTGCCCTGGAAGGAGCGAGCAGGGTTTACACAACGACCAAGGACCAGCTTCTCCACCTCATCCTGCACGTCCTACTGAAATCACTCCACAGCAAGAGTGAACTCAAGGGCCAGATCTAGACCAGATCCAGTGAATTACCCTGCGCTTGGGTGCTGGGGTAGCTCATTTCAGCCCATGACCTGGAATCCTCTGCTCGGCACACCTTCAACACAGGGAAGACAGATTTTGAGGGGTGCTGGACACCTACAAGTTTCACTAAAAGCAGGACATGAGGATGTTCAGTAGGCACAAGCCCTTGGCTGCGTCTCCCCCTTGGCTTGAAAGGGCTCCTTGTTCCCTGCCACCGTGGTTACACGGCAACGTATATTGTACAGCATCAGCTCTGGGCTATGTAATTCTACAGCAGCTGCACAGACACACACAATCCTGCTCTTACAAAGTACTTTAAAAACATGAGTAGTTGCTTGGAGTTCCATTATAAAACAAATGCTGCTTTTGCCTCCGCGCAGGAGACAGGGCGATTCCTAAGATTTAATGCATTAGTTCTGCTTTGAAAATGCATCAAGGTAACAGAACAGATTCAGATCAAAAAGGAATTTGGCTGCAGGACCCTGCACACGCCGGTGCAAACAGCATGGGGGGCGGCAGTGGGTGGGATCCAGCTTCTCCGGGACTGAGCCCCAAATGAATTTTTCATGTTTGCATCATTTTAAACAAGATCACTATTAAGCGCTGCGCTCCGGGACGTTGATCCTGGCTGCGGGCATCGAGCCGCCGCAGCGCCTCTGGGGAAGGGGGCACCTGCTGGTGAGGGGTGCCCCAACCGAACCCCCCACCCCCACGAGGGAAGAGCTCTCCCCACGCAGAGACTGACCCGTGTTTGGCACCTCTCCCTGGCTCAGCCCGCAGGGCAGCGGGGGAGGCACTGGCACTGCCCGTGGCACCGGGCCGGGCTGCATCCCAGGCACGGACCACCCAGGGCACCGCCAGCACCCACAGCCGAGGCAGGGCTGTGCAGCGCAGCCCAGCTCCAACAGCGGGGCAAGCGCATTTGGGTAATAAATCTGCACAGTTGCAATTTTTAAGGCTGCTAGACAAGAAAAATCTCAGCTAAAGTTCTCAGATTCCCAACAGATTTACACCAGAGGAAAACAGGGATGTTTTCTAACTGCTAAACCTTGCTTCAGTTCCAACAATTTCCCTCTATTTGTGGCAAATGCTATCTCCAGCACTGGATTGAGTCCCACCACACCTGGGGTGCAGGTGTCATCTCCTCTGCCAGGTGAACTGGTGCCGTTAACTGGAAGAATGAAAACCCTCTGCTAGCTGTATCCCCAACAGCAGTGAAGACAGACTTCAAAGTCTGTGAAACATTGTTCCAGCAGAAACAAAGGAGAAACAAGTATGAACCGCATCATCCTCGGAGTACCCAGGAGGGCAGTGCTGATTCCCATTCCGGTATTTATCTTTCTCTCTCACTGCTATTGCCTGAAGTAAATTCAATAGTGCTTTGCTATCCAGCCTCTTGCAATTCATTTGCATTGCCTTTTGTTTGCAATTCAGGAGTAAATACATCCAGCACAACACTCCATCTCCAGCAGAACCGAAGCTCTCGGACCTTTGCTATGGAACCACATTGTTTAAACCTGTTTTATAACAGTAACAGTACTTTAAACAATGTACCATTATAACAATATAATGCTTCCTGTCCTGTTAACTCATCGGTAAGTCCCTGTTTATGAAACCCCTGCAGTATTTGAGCGAGTTCTTTAAAAATGCCAAAAGCTGGGAAATAAGAGGGCCTCAGCCCCCCCACCACTCTGTGATGAGGAGGCTGCCTGGATTTGTACCTGTGAGAGCAGCTGGCACAGCAAGAGAATCAAAACCCACTGAAGGAGGATACTTTGGGTCATACAAGAAGAATATTTTAGGTTGTACAGAGCAGAGGTTTGGAGGTCAGAGCTGTGCCCCCAGTTTTAAGTAATTAGCACTTGTAGCACATTCTTATGACCCAGTTGATCCAGCCAAAAATGGAAACCAAAAAAGCATCATCTGGAAAAAACTGATCAAAAGCCTGGTTTTGCCTTCTCTACCCAAGATTCTGGAGCAGGGAAAGGTGCGAGGCAGGAACTGCCGCCCGGAGCAGGGCCCGAGGTCCCCAGCACGGCTGGGATCCCTGCGGACACTCCAGCCCCAGCGCCGCCACCGCCCCAGCCTGGGCTGCTTCGCCCCCTCAGTTGTTTGAGGTCCAGCAGACACCTGCAAACCCCAGCTCCCGTGTATTCAGCCAAGGAGCATCATAAAACCCCCTCCATCAAATAAGCAGCCCAGCTATTAGAATGGTGTCAGAACAAAACCCGAAGAACTATTTTCAGAAAGCACTGCTGAAATGCTCCGTGACTTTGAATCTAACTCACATCCTTAATGCAAATTAGCAGTGATGATTTTCTCCTCCTCGCACATTATGAAAGACATAAAAGAAACCTGGAGGAAAGTAATGTGACCCCCGCCCAAGTAAAGAGAAAAAAGGACAAAAAAAACCCAATCTGCTACTAAAGAAATAAAACATCAAAAGAAATAAAAATTCTTCCTATTAGACACGTATCTCTGCTTAATAGATCAGAAATTACTCTAACAGCCACAGCTTAAAGATCAGAGGAGCAACAACTGAACCCCCTCTATGCCACAGATAAAACGCAGATTTACCTCCTTGCAGCTTTTAGCGGTGCTCGGGTACCCGGCCAGGGCGCCTGCATTGCGGGCAGCTGTGCTTCGCTGCCAGAGCCCCTGCCCACAGGCGGGGGCAGCGGGGGGCATTGCAGACCCCCGAAACACACGGGGCCACCGCTGATGGTTTGCAGGGAGGCGGTGGCGGTCACTGCCCAGCCCCTCCTGGGTCACCCTGTGCAGCAGCTGGTGACTGGGCACCACGAGTGGGACAGGCAACAGGAACGGGTTCAAGCTTGCTGTTTTCTCAGTGTTTCTTTGCTGCGGGAACTACAGAGGCATTTAGGGCATAACAAGAAGCCACGCAAACTCCCACAAATCGCCTTGTTGCGGCAGACATCAAAGAGGCCGGTGGTCCAGTCCCTGCAGCTGCGGTGATGGCAGCGGTGAAGGCCACACTGGCTGGCTCCTCACGGGCTCCCCTGGTGCTCTGCTGTGCATCGGAGAAAGGAACAAGAACACACAAAATTAAAAGATCCTGTCTATTTTTAATCACACGCACACTACAGAGTTGGAGTGACCTTGTGGGGGAGGAAAGAAGATTCATAGGATTAGTGCTACCGTTTTGCTTTATTTTATACCAGCTCCCTTTCAAGGATTCACTTGCTCCTGCGTCTCCTTGCCACTGAGCTCCACACCAATCTCCACCACCCTCCACATCTACGGTGAGCCACAAGTGCTTCCAGAGCAAATTAGGATACCCATACGGACTTCAGTATCTCACAGCCGTATCACCACAAATTACCTCTTGGATGCTAAAAGCTGTGCTGCGATCAGATCTCCGGCTCTCCAGCCCTTCTGGTAACGTAACAAACCAGTCACGATTATCACTGGAAGGGGCTTCAAGGGCCAATACTGATCTTTCCAGGGTGGAAGGTTTTGGTCGGGTGCTGGTGGTGCCGTGCTCTCACTGGGCTCCTGAGCCCCAGCAGCCCAGTGCACCACCCGTGTGACAGGACAGGGGGGCAGCGGGGGCCGCACGGGGATGGGGTGAAGGCTGAGGACACCTCCAGTCCCTTCACGTTAACCAGATGGAGCCAGCAGCCCAGCTCTGCAACAGCATTAAGGTTTACCACTGCCACACAGGCAGTTCAAGAACTGGTCGATAAGAATGGTGACCCTGGAAAGTACAGTACAAATATTAGAAAAGACCATTCTAAACCAACCTCAGCGGTAGCTGTTCCTGGGCAGCTCTCCCCAGCGCAGCAGCTGATGTGCATCTCCAGCTCTTGCATGATGATTTCTGCTGCTCCCCACTTCAGCGGAAAATAATTCACCAAAGGTCACGCAATCCTTCTGACACAATAAGGCACTGTTGAAGAATAACTGTTTCTGCTTTAAACAAAATATAGATTCTGGATACTTTGCTGGTGCCACAGAATCAATAATTCTCTCTTCTGCCAGCAAAGCCTGGAGGGATTAATAAACTGCTTTGAACTGAATTCCTGAGTAAGAGAAGCCCTACCCAAGTCTCACTGCAGGGAGATATTTTACAGCATAATATGCAACAGTGAGCTTTCATTTCTCATCCGCTATATGGTTTGTATATAGGGGGGTTTTTTTTTGTAATATATATACCAGATTATATCTGATGTTAACAAAGGATGGGGCTCCTAACTTTACTCCTTACTTGAGACCAGAAAGAAAAGAAGTCCCATCTTCAGGCATTACCCAGGAAAAAATAGAGGGCAACGGGACCTCAGAGACATTCATCCTGTCAGCAGAGCAATGACTTCCAGCCAGGCGTGGAAACAGATGCCTCGGCACTTGGGAACAGCCCCAGCACACAGAACAGATGACATCACCACACTCCACACCCTGATGTCATACCAGTTCCCCACTGCAGGCACCGCTCCTCACCCCTCTCTTCCCCACCACCCAGGCGGCAGGAGGCTCTCAAATTAAAGCATTCAATTTAATCAGGTTTGAAGGACCGAGCCAAATCCAGCGGACAAGTTAAGTGCAGCTTTAGCACATCTGCAAGACAGCCAAGAGCACGTTCCTCCCGTAGAGCTTTCCTTGCTAAAACATACCAAACCCAAACCCCGCCAGTGGGTGAAAAGCAGGCCCAGCACTTTGCTAGTGCCAAGGGAGATCTAACTCACTAGGGGCTGTGTGTTTTGTTTTTAAAGTGAGACAAATTTATCAAGTACCTGCAGAACAGGCACATGGAAGGAACAGGTTTCACAGTGCCTTGGTCACCCATTGCTGCCTCCTTCACGACGTGAACGACTCCTGGCTGGATGCCTAGAGGAGACAACTTGATCTAAACCTGCCGCTTCTCTTGGACGTGCCGGGACGGGCAGCAGAGCAGCATCACGGAGATGTACTCCTTCCACTCTGGGAAACATCTGCAGAGAGGAAGAGTCTGCTTTCTGTCTCGAGCTGATTTTTCCTACTGCTGACATCGCTGTGCGGTGCCAAGCTCTGTCCAAGCTTGGCATGGCATCAGGCGATGCAGCGGGTGGCACTTGCTGTTCCTCTGATCTTTTCCAAATATTTTAACTTCCTTCTGTAAGAAACGTTATTTATGCCTCGCAACATTTTGGAGAAAAGTGTCCGTGTGTTCTCCCAAATTGCAGAAAACTGAAGGGCTCAAAGCCAAGGAAATATCCTATGGTGCTACAGCAGGAAACTGGAAGAGCTGGGAAATAACAGCAATAACCCTGTTCTGCACGGCTGTGCATTTGTATACGTCAAAAACTGGCTCAGTTAAAAAGAAGAAAAAGGTTCCCTTTCCAGATTTCTCTAACCAAAATCGTAACATGAAGACTACTACGTAAGGCCAGGATTACGGCTGTGCTTGTATACGTCAAAAACTGGCTCAGTTAAAAAGAAGAAAAAGGTTCCCTTTCCAGATTTCTCTAACCAAAATCGTAACATGAAGACTACTACGTAAGGCCAGGATTTTGTTAATAATGTGGGAAATCTAATACCAAGAAAGCTGCTTTATCCTGTTACTAGCTTTTATTGGGAAAAATGCATAAGGACCAGCATAGCAGTGACATCTCCTGGAAGCCAACAAACCATCATAGAAAAAAAACCAGGTTTTTAGCTCTATCTTGCTCATTAACAATCAGTTTGGCTGATTCACTTGAACACTGAGACTATAAGAAATACCACCGTTGTTTAACTTGCCCCTCATGGGGGGGGGGACCAAACACAAACCACACACACACACACACACTTTACAAACCAGCTCCCCCAAACATCTGTGGGAAAGTCTTTGCTCTCTGGACAGCTGCTGAAGGGACAAAAACCCCATAGATTATAAAAGAGTAAGGAAGCAATAATTATTGTTCTAAAATTCTGAACTAATTTTTATCTGCTCGGATTATCTAGCTGCTGCTTTGTCAATACATTAGATTTTTATTGCCGTAATCCCTGCTTCTTGAAACTAATAAAGCTGCTTTTGTACAAGGAAATTAAGGAAGCCTTTCTGATCAGCTCACTTCGCCCGATCCTCAGCTGCTCTTTGTGGAGCACTGGTTATCAAAACGCACATACGTGGGAAGAGCATCCATTGACAAGTTACAAGGGGCAGTACAAGAGTTCCAGTTCCACAACACATCGCCTCTGCTGTCACGTATCCAGTGTCAGCCTTCCCATCCGGAGACCACAGAGTAAATCTTGCATCCGCCTCAGCCTATTTAGAAACCCCAAATCCTTTTTCTTGTCTTCTGTAAGAGCCTTCTGCTCGCAGCCTTCGAGCCAAACTTGCTCAAAGGGAGCCAGCCAAACAAGACCCTGTTTTTGTGAGCACATCGACCCATCGCCACTTGGAATCTTTGTCAGACTTTTTTAAACCCCTCTCCCCACGCTGACCAGAGGCACTGTGTCACGCTGTCACAGAGCTTACACGCTTACCCACAACAGAGTTGGGTATGAAATACCCTCTGTGCTGGGAGACTTTCAACTTTCCACCCTGGTGGCTGCAATTCCTCCTCCGGTAAGTGCAGAGTTCGGGTCAGGTTCCTGTTCCTGCGATGACAGACACTCAGGAGGCTCCGCAATCGCAAAGCTGAAATACCTCATTTTCAGACCGCCACGCTGCTGTTAGGGAGATGCTGGGGCATCCTGGCTGGCTGGAGGGAAAGGGGTCCCAGCACTGGAGCAACGAGGGGACCTCTCTCACTTTCAACCCTTTGCACTGGAAAGCAACTGTTAGAGAGCAAGAAATCCAGAGATGATATCTGGGTGTGAAACAGCCACGTACTGAACAGAAAAATGGAGTTCTCAAAAGGCATGTACGAGAGCAGCACTAGCACAGGCATCTCACCACCATGCTCTGAAAACGAGCTCCAAACACCTAATGAAAACAGCCACATGAGAGAGGTGGCACTGGACATGTGTGCTGGGGTTCATTTTTCTAGTTTGGAAGGGAATTCACCCAGACTACACAAAAGTAAACCTTTAGCAAAGAACCAGTTCCCAGCTGGAGTGAAGGGATGCGGCCAGGACACTGCTGCAGCCGGGTCCCCGCAGCCACGCTGCGGCCAGGGCTCTTCTCTCCCAGAAGCTGCACCGTCAGCTGCCCACCAGTCCAGTGCACCGAGGGACAAGCTCACCTGAACCAGCAAGCAGACACCTCTGCCCACCACGTACATTCCTCTGGCCCGTTGTATTCCAGCAACTTAAAAGGCCCATCAGGGTTAGGGCTGGCAAAGTTTTTCGCCCAAGACCCTGCAGGGAGGAGTATTTAGCCTCGACCCTTCCACCTGCCGATCCCCAGCGCCCAGGGACTGCCTTAGACCACGGAATCACCTTTTTTCTCTTGACAAGCAAACCTTTTCAGAGAACCACATGAGTATTTGCTTAGCGGGACTGGGGAGAAGCAATAGCAAAGGAAAGCTCCTATTGCGTCTGTATAACCACAAACAAAACCTGCCTTTTCAAAGGGATAATAAAGGGAGGGGCAGAAAACGGCACACTCGGCAGTGCTTGGCGCTCTTGGTACGGCAGTCTTGGGCTCTTGCGCTGCTCTTTCCTCCCACACTGTAACGTGTTATTAGAGGAAGTTCAAATGTTAAGCCATATGGAGCATCAAGAATTGTGAAACTGCCGAAGAGCAATGGTGCAGAACAAAGCATGCTGTTTGTCACCAGCCACCTTCATGAATTTGCAGACAGAAGTCCTGAAGCTGTATGTGATGATTCATAACTCAAGGGAAAAAGCAGCCTGCAATAGCCCCGAAATTACCAGAAACATCACAATTTAAAATCTATGAAAAGAACACTTAACCCTTCTACTTAAAATAGATTTATGAATAGTTTTATGAAACAAAAAGAAAGGAAAAGTCACAGTCTTTAACAGTGTTTGCTAAAGGCACTCCCGTTTTAAGAGCTGAGAAGCATGGAAACTTTCATATTTAACTCCTGCTTAAGAGTTCTTCAGCATCAAATTAATTCTGAACTGCTAGTTTGTGTAAAAGTGTCCTCATGGTGTTCAGACACCTGGGTCATCGAAAAGTACAATACAGAAGTGTGCAAGCAACTTTTTCCCCTCTATTACAGGAGATTTACAACCAACTTCTCTACCCAGACCCTAGCCTATTTAGGAAAGAGAGGAATTCTGAGTGTGGTACTCTAGTTTGCTTCTGAAAACACTGGCCACAGCTGAAAAGGAAGATTCGCCATGTTAACATTCAGGATAACTGTTTCTTTTCAAGAAAAGCCAAAGGGCCAGAGGAAAATAGTTTTATTATATCCACGTTTAAAAGAGTAGGGGTGAACTTGCATGCAAAATTAGGTTGGTTTGGGTGGGCTTTTTTTTTTTTTAATAGAACAAATTCTCATCTTTGTTCATTACAGATGCTTTCAAAGTCACTCTATAAACTTTCTCACTGCCAGGGATCAAGCCAGGTACACGCCAGTTTAATGAACTAGATAAACAATTGTGTCACCAATGTCCTTTGTCAGGCCATTCTCAGTAACGCGAACATGTTTCTTGTCCAGGTCAATGTGGAAGACGGCTTGCTCCAAAATAGGCGTTTTCTCTGCTTCTTCTTTGCCAAGGACTGGAACACGGCGTGGCCCAAGCACAGGATCATCAAACCTCATCAGCTTCACTTTAGAGAGATCTGCAGTAGAGAGACTGGCTAGTTAGGCTACAGGATCTACACACAAGCTGATAAGCTAATATCAACTGAATTAATCAAAGCAATACTTAATACTCGGTACTTCTATATCTACTCCAAGGAAATACATTCTCTCGGGAATAACATTCATGTTAAGATTTACACCCACTACAAAGATGTCATTTAGTGGTTACACAGCAAGTTATCAGCAGAAATGGGGATAAACCACACAGAAATACCAACTCCCAACACCACACCCTAAGCACTAAATTTGCCTTATCTGGTTTTGGGACAGCTATGAGTAACTGAACAGTTATGGTATCATTTTCTGAGGAATTAATTTCAGAGACTGGGAGAAAGGGGAAGGTGAGAGTTGTTTTAAATACAATTCCCTATTAAAATGCACACTAATAGAAGACTGCTAAGCAGACCAAGAAAAATCTCTAGGAAGCCTGGGACCTTTCAGCCAAGCCTTCCTCCAAGTACAACCCCCTAGCCCTTGTGCACCAACAGAACAGTGACACCTTCTGGAAAAGACAGGGTGAGAAAGTCACTGTTTAATCTCACTTGTTTTCAATCATTTCAAAATATCCACCTAGCAGAAGGCTAGTAGATATGCGTACACATCTACTACGTATGCAGTGCATTTCCCCCACCTGTATTTTACTACATACTTTATCATATATTCCTCTGTGTGCACCATCATCAGTATGTAGTTGTCTTTCTTCTACAGATAAACATTTATATTAACACAAGTTGTTGAAAGATACAGAAAGAAAAAATTACTCTGCTGTCACAAGCTTTTGGATGAGGTCCAGTTTTCCTTTTTACACCCAGCTCACAGTGCTTCAGATTTGTTTGATTCTTAATTCCTGCATTCTTCAACAAAAACACAGCTGCTGTTCCTTTAAGAAAGCTATTTTCATTCATTACACTGTCCAGAAACTTAATGCTTGTTTCAACAGTGTCTGACACGAAATTTTATCATGCTATTCTGTGTTTTCCTAAAGTATCTTTCCAAGCAGGTGGGTAAGTGAGGAATACTAAAATTATCAACAAGTAGGCTAGAAAAAACATTGCTTATTTCCAAGAAAAATCAAGGAAAAGTACTCACCCTGAAATACTGCTACTTACAAAGGCCACCTTTAGACTGCCAAGATACCACAAACATTTAAACTGACCATAGCAGCACTCCTAAGAGGCAGCTTTTATTCCAACTGCAACAAGGCAAAAAACAGGAAAGGGGCCAAGGTTTTCTCAGTGCCACGTAACGAGACAGCGACAAAGATGAAAACAGCATCTCTCCTCTTCTGTCTTGTCAGTGCACATCACCTCAAGAACTTAGGTGGCAGCAGAAAAGCCCTGCATAAATTTACTAGACAGAAAAGTATCTAGAAAGCAAAGAAGCAAGAGGAGGCAAAGTAATTATTGGCAGCAATCAGGATTTTTGCCAAAAAAAAGGAACCTCCATAGAGTTGAATTTTTTTCCTATGATGGAATTCAGGTTCCTAAAGCACAGTACAACAGCCACTTCAGAGCACTCGACATGCTCTAAGTCAATATGCCATAGCAAAAGCAGCACCCCCAAGCTCTGCCTGGAGACCTTTATCGGAGCCATCGCTGCACCACCACTGAGGCACCAACTTCTGCTAAGCGAGCAGTGATGACGCTGTCAGACACAGCAGCAAGTTCTGGCTCCCCAGCTGCTCTCGCTTGGGTCTCCACTACTGGCAACCAGCTAACACCAGGGGATGGAACAGGCAGCGTTACAACAGCTTAAATGCAAAGTCAGGTTCACAGGTGACGAAATGCTTTTGTCTTAACGCTTTCACGCTGGAATCCACTATTGCCCATGGGCTGAGTGCTCTCAAAGAAATTCTTCCAGTACTTACTGTCTCTCTTATGACTGCAGAGTTCAATGTTTAACAGCTGAAATAAAGTATTAGTGCATAAAGAATACAAGAGTAGAGAGGAAAGAAATAGCTCAGAGGAGTCAAAAGGAGTATTAAACTAGTTCCCACAGAGGTTGCTAGTTTGAGTTTGGCATAAACAATGGTAATTGGTAGGCTATTGAGCAACTCTTCAGTAATCCCAGTTTTAAGTGAACAGATAGTTTTCCACTATGAACTGGGACAGAAATTATTAGGAGCCAATGTAGCAACTGTTAAATTAATTCACCTTAGGCTAAATAGAAAAAATAAATTAGCTAAATTTTTTTTCAGCCCTGGGCTCCAAAGTAGAAGTGACAGAAGCTGCCTATAACCAGTTATGGGACTAACCCTTTTTCTTGGAAATTCAAAATACAAGGGGAAATATCATCCATATTAATCTCTGGCTGAAACTAGGTTTCAGTGTACCAGTGGCAGAACAAAAGACTAATGAGGAAAACCCATAGAAAAGCCTGCCTATTTGCAGATTCTCTCTTTTCTTGTTCACTCAAACACAAAACTTCTTGCTCTTTTCTAAGCATCTATGACAGCAGCACAAACTTCAGCAGCTTTGTTTCCACTTCTCTCCTGGAAACATTAATCTAATCAGCATGTGATAGCTGTATGCCTGTGCTAGTATTTTACCTTTGATTCCTCTGTCCATCTTCATTAAGCGTCTGATCACTGTCTCTCTATTGTCTCCTTGCCTGATTTCAATTTTTGTAGAGAAGTGGCCATTTGATGGTTGAGGGTTCACCAAAAATACAGACACACTGGGCTGAAAGAAAGTTAATACAAACATTAAAGGAGAATCTGTATTTGTGATCCAAGCCTCAGAGGAAACATGAAACTATAACAAATAAACATCATCTACCAACAAATATTCTGGATGGATAAACTTCATGTAGAAACACTGACTGAAAGTGGCAGAATGCAAGCACTCCCACAACTCTTCTAAACATAAGCCACAGTATACACAAGTTTTTAGGACATATTCAGTGAAATCAATCAAATTTTTACTTTTGAAAAGTATTAGTTAGAAATATTCATACATGATACCACTGTTGCAGAGTTTCACTAATCTTACGTTACTCACTAATTCCTCCAAGACTCCATGACACAGCTGTAGGAATACTTTTGAAAGGTTCTATTTTTATGCAACTGAATGCCATTTATTAGCCCATTATAAAGCTAACAGATAAACATAGAAAGTATTAAAAAACACTTTAGGATTCAGCAAACAAGTAATACAAAGTTTCACATGGAAATTTATAATACCTTAAAACAAGTATAATAAGCAACACAACAATTTCTAAGTAACAGTTGTGAAGTGAAACTCAGCCATACTTGCACAAGGCCTTCTCAATTCTCTATTTTTGGCCTATGTTTTAACTAAAATACAATCTACCTTATCTGAAGGGCAGTAGTTGAGGCATATGGCGAACAAAACAAATACAAGAATATGCTAATGCTCAGGTCACCTGTTTTTAACAGTCTTCAGGTCAAATCATTAAACTCTGCTGACTGGAAGAGCCTTAAAGATAAGGTACAATCACAGTCACATTTACGGCTCTATACAGAGGAAGGAAAAAAGAAAATCGTAATTGCTTCAGGAGATGTTTCTTGTTTTGAAGGTGTGTTGGATCAAAGGCAAAAAAATCCAACGTTCACGTCTGATTAAAGTTTTTAAACAAAAGCAAATATGCCATTTATTTGTTTGTTTTTTTAATTACGTTTTCAGACTTCCAGTATCTGAATTTCTGATTTTACCTCAGTTCTGAATGTGGAAAATGGTTTTCCAGGACAGCAGTCTTCTTTTATTTTATCTTCTGCTTCAGAGGCAAACTTTACTTCAATGTGATCCAGCTGTTACAAAAAAAAAAAAAAGGTGGGGAGGAAAATAAACAGGAGTTTAATTGTTTTGGAGGGAACAACAGGAGTTACCAGGCCTATCAAACAACTGTTCACACAGCAAAGCGGAAAGTAAATGTGCATTGACATAAGGCAACAACAGCACACCCAAAATCAGAACATATTGTTTGGAAGGGACCTCTGAGGGTCACCTAATCTCTGCTCGAAGTGGGACTACTGCCCACACTGGACCAAGTCTGCCCCCGAGGACAGAGATCCCCCAGCCTCTCCAGGTAGCTAGTAACTAATACCACAGTACTGCCCTAGCAAAAAACCTCTCCTCATGGCCCGTCTCAGCCTCACAAGCTACAACTCCAGCAGTAACTCCCAGTTACTGTCCCTTGTTTGACTATCGGCCCACTACCAAGAAAGAGGTTGGCTTTATCATCTTCGTAACTCCCTAAGTAGCAGAAGATTCTCCGAGATCTTCCCCTCAGCCAATCTCAACAAGCCCACCTCCTTCAGCCTCTCGCTGGAGGTCACGCGCTCTAGGGTCCCCCCAGCCATCTCGACAGTCCTCTGCTCAATGGCCGCAAGTCCTCAACAGCCTTTTTAAACTGGGGGTGCGGAGTTGGGGAGGATGAGAGGGGGGCACAACACTGACACATACTCCGAATTCAGGCTCAGCAGAGCTGAGTGGAGATGGATGACTTCCCCTGACTTGCCAAATCACGTCCTATATAGGTAACTCCTCCTAATGTAGGTCAACACGCAGCGTGGCTCATTTGCAGTGACAGCACACTCCCATTAAGTTTTCAGTAATTTTGAAAAGTCCACAGTAACCCCAAAGTCCTTTGTAGCAGAGCTGATGGCCAGCCAGCCAGTTCCAACTTGTATAGAAATGTGGGGTAATTCTGCCCTGGTGCAGAACTTGACAATTGCTGTTGAACTTCGCAAGATTTCATAGCCCAGTTCTCAAGTTTCTTTAGATTATCCCACATGAAAGATCCACTGTTTAACAGATCCACTGTTAACTGGTCCCTCACCCAGTTCAGTGAGTTTTGCAGATTTACAGATATTTTAAAATAAAAGTTGTTGCTCGCTCTTGACTTCGCTCCGATATGGGACAAGTCCAATAAAACCACATTTATTTCATACTGTACAGGTTACAAGATGAAGTTTTGCAATATATATGTATTTTCTAATTCTTGAAACAGGTGGGGGGGGCTGAGGGGGTTGTTTTTTTGATTTGGGGGGGGTGTTGGGTTTTTGTGTGGGGTTTGTTGTTTTTTGTTTGTTTTTTTTTTTAAACACAAACCTGCCTAAGCTATCCCCTCATTAACATACTGCCTATTGAACTAAATTTTGGTTATCATATGAAGCAGCATAACTACTACTAGACTGGCATCCATTTTACTATATACCATAGTTTTAAAAGCCCTGCCCAGAACCTGCTTCTTGAAGAGGGCAGGGTAATCTGCTACAGTTAACGTGCCATTGTAAGAGTCCACAGTTACAAGGCTAAGGACTCTGATCATTCTTGCTAGTAATGCCTTGAAACATCTCCTTCTCACTTCTTCACCTGAAAAAATGTAAGATACTGGTTGGCTCAGAGAAAAACGTCTCTTCAAAAGTGTCACTGGACTTTACTATCACAGATACAACCAGCACTGCAGCAAAAAACACCTCTGTTTTGTGGGAACATGTTTGTATACTACACACCTACCACTGTGTCTCATGCCTATATTTAACAGATTTATACACCTACATTTGACAAATTTAAACAGCAAGATCAAAATACAGAAAGTTGATTAAAAAAAAAACTATTACTTGAGCAACGTACACCCAGAAGTTAATGTAAACAGGCTTAGAGCCTTAGGAAAGGCTGGTCCTCCAGCTATCCCAATAAAAAAAACGAGTAATGAATATGCCAAGTATATACAAACCTCCAGGGAATTTGTCAAATAGACAATATTCTCCATGAGCACTGCATGTTCATCAAATTCCAGTTCCAGATCAAGAACACGTGAACCGTTCTTCTCTAGATTTTCCTGTCAGAGGGGAAGAAAAAAAAAAAAAAAAAGGATTAAAACCCTCCAAACGCTGCAAGTAAAATGATGTTTCAAAATGGCAAACTATCTACATTAGTCATGAAAAGAATAGGCTTTTAAATATGAGAGCTCTCTGCTGGCACAACATGCTAACATAGGAGCAATAATTTTCTTGTAACAGGGTTTCTCCTACAGGGAGTCAGTGACACTGATGGGAGGAGTAAGAGCAATTAGAACACATTTTTAATATAGAATTGAAAAGGTGTTTGACATTCACAGTTATTTATAATCCCTACTTAATGTGCAGGTTGAGAATTCACAAAATAAGTCAGCATTTCAGCGGTATTTCACAGGAGGAAATTCAGTCTTATGACCTAGTTTAAAATAAAGGACAAGCATACAACAACTGGACATGTTCACAGCAGTTGTAAAACAAGTTCTCTGCAGGGAAATAACAACTACTTTATATGTTAACATAAAAGTAACTTAATTAGTCCAGAAAGCCAACAGCAACAGTCACAAGAGACGAAGTATTAAAGGCAATATAAAAACCACGTGAATTTTTTTTTTTTTTTACTAAAACAGAACTTCCTCTTCGGAATTTAATCTGTCCCTTTCCTGCTCTCATATGCTGAGCCAGCTGTTTGCTTTGAAGCTCTGCTTTGCCAGACTCAGCATGGCTGTGGTTTCCTTGTCAGTTTAACGTGAAAGACTCCCTATATTAACACTGAATTGCTTCCCTTTGTAAATCAAAGTTTCTTCTACATTTAAGCTCTCCTTTGACGAATAGGAAGCACAAGCAGAAATGCTCCTTGTACACTGAAATTGCTGAATAATTGGTTTCGGAGAAAAACAGACTGATGTAGGGAGTCTGAGCTCAGATGTTTTTATGTATTTATGTGAAATTGCTTACTGCTCTTTAAAAGTGAAAGGATCGATTATTCGGTAAGCCTCAGCATGCTAACCCATTCCCTGCGCGCGCAAGGATCACTAACTATTGCCAGACTAAGGACATCAAAAAACAGGGATGTTCCAGACCTAACACACTTGTAGGATTGAAAGCTTGTCTGACCTTTTCCAACTGTATCAGTTGATCTAACACATCACTACCTCTCTTTACAAACTTCACTTATACAGGAAGCTTCATAGCTGCTTTGTGCTCTCTGTTCCTCTGAAGGCTTCTGAGCTACCATGGAAAGGAATAATTAGAATAACCCTAGAGAGAGGGCAAAAGAGCACCTCCATTTATAAAATATGACAAAGCTTACAAATAGAAGACATTACATGCATTTTAAAAATCAAGCCAAAGCTTAAGGAGAAAGAGTAATACTTTTACGCTTATTAAGATTTTGTCCATTACTAATCCCTCTCAACTTCTACAGATCATGAGTAGAAGTCAAAATGGTTTTAAAAAGGGGGGGGCAGAGTAGCATTGTTTTTATTTAAAATTTTGCTTATTCTTCTCTTCTTGAACCTTCCTAGTTGCTGTACTGAATTTTTATCTGCAACAGCAAGCACAAAAAAAATTTATTTAAAAAAAAATGCAAGCCATGATTTTCATAGCCTTGCATGACTCTGGGAAAATAATAATGTTTTTATCACTGATATTTCATAAGAAGGATACACAAAATTCATAATTCCACGCAGGGCTCAGAACAGTCCCTTTTTCCCCTCCCTTAAATGTAGTGCAATCAATTATCTCTAGCCTTGTTCTCAACTTTCAAATGTTAAGCATTTTTATGTCTCCAGAGCAACACCTTATTCTCATTTCAGCATGAAAATCTGGAAAAGTCAAATACGATGCAATTCAGATGTAGAGGAACCCACTTGTATTTGAAGCAGAGATTGTATAACCTGCAAAATACACAAACTACCAAGCCTCAACTAGACCATTAGCTCACTTGGGCCAATTCATGTGGAGACATTTTTATTGTATCTTTCTTCCAGAGATGTCAAAGAAGTTTATAAACAAAAACATGAAGATGTCAAATAAGCAAGGGGCAGGACAGAGACTGAAGTCAAAAGTTCGTAGGAGATCCAGGAATGAAGTAAAGGAAACAACAATACCCGTGCACAAAGTTACAGATTATCGTTGCCTTTGTCTGACACGTTTCATTCACAAGAGCTTTTCCTATACAAGAACTATCCCTCTGACACTTACCTTAATCATAGCAACAAAAGGCATAACCTTCTTCATATACTTCTTCAGCTCTGGCAAGGTGTTAAGCTCACTGGCAATTACTTTATTATCTGGCAGTTGACCTCCACTGACCTAAGACATTGATGAACATCCATTAAAAAGTATAGGTGTCATTAAAAAACTTGCCCTTTAATATCATATTCCCTTCGTGCTTTCCCATAAATACCAGCAAGGTTTGTTGTCATCATTGATTCCACATATAGCAATTTTCTCATCCCTTTGAAACATTTTAAAAGTAAATTTTTAAAACTTTGACCAAAAAAAACCCCAGATAACTACTGCCATTCAGGCAACTCAGTATTATTCTGCATTTTTTTTATCCTTATTACATCCAAAATTTCAATATTTGCAACAATCCTATTTAGTGCATCAGACCAAACAGCAGATTTTAACACTGACGCAGAAAAAAAGCCTATAGAATGCCCAAAGTTTAATACCCCGAAAACAAATTTCACATGAGGAATATTGGTTTATCTCAATACCACAAGTTGGAAAAGTCACAACTCTATCAGCTACAATACTGATTTGTTCAAGCTGAGAAGGATGGTTCATCAAGATGCCAAAAGCCACTCTTAGCAGTTTCCCCATGTCAGAAGCACAGATTCTTCTGCTTTCAGAAAAGCTTATTTCTTCTACATATGACTGACGTATTCAATTTCAACATATTTATTGTAACATCACTGAATAATACACACCTATTCAAGGACCAAAACAACACTTCTAAGCCCACTTGCATAGCAAGGCAGCATTAATCTGTCAGTCAACAACGTTTCCTCAGAAATATACTTGGGAAGAATATTTTAAAAGCTATCCACTTGCAAATGAAAAAATAACAGAACATGGGCCACTTTTTACTCAGATTGTCAAAAACCAATGAAATCATACTGTCAGATCAATTACATTCCTTGGGACATTTTCATTAAGCACCAAAATTTATTGGGCAGTTGTAAAAGCATAAAGAAAATTAAAACTGTCTTGCTTTATATTTAAATAATTTGGTAACGAATTACAGCTTATAAGCTTTTTACAGATAGAAAAAAGGACCCCACAAAAAAGCAGGTAAGCAGCCCAAAGAAACATGAAAGGATGACCACCTGATAGTGCTTGCGCAGAACTGATAAGGTGGTGTGCTGCCAAGGTGGGTAGTTCTTTGCCACGTAGATGGTACAGTGAGAAGGCTTCTGTGAAGGTTCTTTAGTACTTTTCTAAGGAAACAAAGGAAAAAAAAATTAGGAAGGAGTCCTGAGGCAATACAGAATTATTAAGTACACACACTTATAAAGATGAACTAGTACACTTCACCTTTCCTTTCACAGGTGCCATGTAGTTCTTGAGACGGAGTCGGAGGTCATGAGCTGCTTCCATGAGGTACTGAGAGGAGCGAATTAATACCTCATCCACAGGACCTGCTGTCGGCCATGAGGCTCTCATGATGGAATCAGGCTTTGAAGAAAGGATGAAGTGACATGCACTGAGATGAAAACACATCGGTATCTGGTGGCTTTTCAACCCATTATAACTTGACTGGAAACTGGAGTTTAGACAGTTTGAACCTCAATGAGCACCCACCTCTAAGTAGGTTGTAAAGGAATAAGTATACAGCCAACAAGCATTTATTTTCAAGTGTGTTAAGGACTATACATACAGTTACACCTGCCATATAGCTACCTAACTTCATCTACAAGCACAAGGCACTTAAAGTTTCATGCATAAGTGTAGGAATATTGCATTATTTGGGTTAAATTTTAGATCACCTCTTTGTGAGCAGACAACCAAAGTGACTTGTATTAAAGTTGCATATATCATCACAGTAACAGGCTAACTCTGTATGTTCACTGTCCTATGGACAATAAGCTATTATGGCTCTTCATATTATAAGACACATGTTTCTTCTACTTCCATATGAAAGACATCCTTAAGTCTGATACAAGCCTTACTAAAAATCAGTAAAAGCTTAGATCCAAATCAAGTGACAAAACTGAAACATTAGTACCTTTCCCAGCAGTGACCAAATGTGCTCACACAAGTGGGGACAGATAGGAGCCAACAGCAGAGTCTGAACTTCAATAAACTGAAACACCAACTCTCTGTGCATTCCTTCTATTGCCAGCTCACGATATTTATCTTTTGCTGCCTGAAACACAGCCAATGCAACCATCATTAACACACTCCAACTGCCATGGAGAAACACTTAGAAGAAAACACACACAATTCTTTGCTCTAATATGCCTTTAGAATGTAAGCAGCTTAGAACTCAATAATGGATTATTACAAGAACTGTATTTTCCTGAAGCACCTGAGTGTGCATCTGTCAGTCGGCCATTTGACTTTTGCATTAATACGGTACTTTAAAAGTGTTTATTGGCACAGACATAAAAGACAAAAATATCCACAACTGTGTATCAGGTACTATCATCCCGAATAGCTTGCACAAAGATACTAGTAAGTACTAAGAAAAAGGCAATGAATATGATCTATCGTTATACATATAATTCAGCCTACTTAATCACATTCCTGAATACCATAAAGGAGCCACATAAAGGAGTCTCTGTAATTCATTAAGTGAAGTGGCATGGTTCAGCAGACACTCCGGAGACATGGTTTATTGAATATATCAAAAAGCACTCTGCTTCCAAACAATTTTGTTGACGTATTATCTGGATTTCTTATGCAGAGTTCCTTATTACAAAGGAGCTAAAGAAAGGAAACACTCTTTTTAATAGTGTCTTTTTTTAAGCAGCTTTTTGCTCATATTAGATATCAGGACTATTTGCAGCATCACAGTTGTCTTCCTCTAGGCCTTTATAAAAATGACACAAGCAGACCTTTATAATTTCAGATTTATTCCATTAAAGTACTCTTGTTTCTTGGCACAATTCTGATTCCAATTCAGCTGTATAATTAAGGATCAGAGACATCAGGATCAAAAGAAATCCACAAAGTAACAAATACAAAGTGTTAGTTTCTTACACCTAAAAAGATACCTCCTACCTGAAATTCAAAGAAGCCAGTTTTCAGAGCTTCCTTAAACATCATCTTCTCATAATTTTGGTCTGTCTTCATTATGCCTGCACTCATTTCACTAAGGAGGGAAGGGAAGTGAAATGAAAACATCAATATTGCATAGTCTACCCCACATAATGGCATCACTGTGTAAAACAACACTATCAATGTCATCAGTGCAGCACAATCACATAACCTATTCTGTAATGTGTTTTGGTTTATGGAATTCATTAATTTGTAGGAAAAAAAAAAATAGAGATGGTCCTTGCAAGAAAAAAAATGGACCAAACTGTATTATTAGCCTTTGTACAGTACCTGGCAAAGACTCTGTCATTGAAGGTGTTGGCAGGACCACTTCTTAGACTGCCTCTGTTTGCAATCATCTCCTTTACCCACTCCACCCATGTGTAGAGACGAAGAATACCAGCATCAGCCATGGCTTCCACAAAGTTGGCATCTTCAACAGTGTCTCCAGCATCAGCCAAGGCTAAACGCATGCCTGAAAGAAACTGGATCAGCTAACATGGCTGGCATGCAATTAGCTGGTAGATACAGATGCAGGAGGCATGGGACTCAAAATGAATTACAACTAACTTTTCATTAAGAGTTAATAACATGGAAAGTGAATTTACAAACTGCCTGGCCAACTAGAGAGAGATGTCTCAAAGGATGCGCTTTACCCAGGAGAGGTACACTGCCCTCCTTAGGAAGGAAACCAGAGAGACACCAAGAAACAGGAGACTAGTACAATCACTATCCAAAGAACAAGAGCATACAAGCAGGAACAAGGGCATGCATGTATCCACACAGTGTGCATCAACAGCATGTGCCTTATGATTTTTTTAAGTGAATGGGGAAGAATGAAATAGGCACCCTCTAGGAGGTCTCAACACCAGGAGCAGTTCTTGGTTGAAACAGGTGTTGTGCTAACATGCATCCCAATTTTCTAAATAGAGTTCAGCTTTTCAAACAAGAACAGGTGTAAGTGGTAGATTTATTGCAATTCATTACTGCAATAAACCCACTGCTCCTTTGAGAGCAAAATACTAATTTTAGTCATTTTGGCATAATTGAAAACCAGATGCAGGTCAGAACATACTTACCATCTGCAGAAAACTTGTCAACAGCTTGAGTTAGGGTAAGAAAGTTGCCTGTAGATTTAGACATCTGAAAGAAATAGAAGAGTCTTTGTTTTCTCACACATCCATTTTGTTGTTGGATAAGCAAGACAGATGCAACAAGGGTTTGGGCAAGCCATTGAGAAAGTATTTTCTCATGAATCACAGCAAAAGCAATTTAGTAGATCTGAACTAGGTCTCACAGTAAAAGCAGACTAAACTTCGCAAGCGCTCATCTAACTCCTGAATGTTGAACTTGTCCTGAGACTTGCACAAGTCGTTACTACTAAGGTCCATATACACCACAGCTGCAGGGAAACAGTAGCTGCCTTCTGCATCATTTGGGTTCCACCCCAGACTTTGCGAGGCTTTGAAAAACGGGACAACTGGTACCAAAATTTAAATTCCAGAAATTACCTAATTAAAACTTAAATACTACTTCAAAATTGGCATTTTCAGCTCATTCTGCATTGATTTTTCAAGAAGGACTCTGGTGGGGTTTTCTGCTTCATATTGGACAGTCTCCAAGGCCTAATTCCTAGGTTCAGGCACTTTTAAATTCAATTAAATTCAATTTCAGAACTTGCATACATTAGCAAGTTATTGGCACAAACTACTTCCTCTCACTACACCTACTCCAATGCTTAACAAAGGTAAAATTTAGTCAAAAAAAAAAAAAAGATTTACATTTTATATTACCCTAAAACTTAACAGAAATGCACTGAAATCTTTACTAAACTGGTGAAGCTATACAAGAGCTAACTTAAGAAAAAGTGTTAGATAGAATTGGAGGAAAGGCAGGTCTTTACCCTGATGAATGAAAAACTGGAAGGCACCAATGAAGAAACTAGAATTTTCACTATTTCATTATTTCCTCCTCTTAAATTACGAGAAGGATTTTTCCAGTCTGGCTGGCAAGTGCCTATTTTGACAACCACAAAAGCCATCTCATACATGAAGCCTCATTATACCTTTTCAGAATTGAGAAGGAGATGTCCATTTGCTCTCACAGCTACTGGCCATTTTTCTCTGTTTGAGGACAAGATACAAAGCATTTGGTAAAGTAAATACATTTTCTCTTTAAAAAAAAAAACCCACACACATTTTATGTTCCAGTTTGGGATGAACACCTTAAGTGGAATCTTCAAAAAAAAAAAACCTATGGGATGTCTTAAAAAAAAAAAAATCAAGGAGTGTCTTTGAAGACTGAAAGAACTACAATATAAGGGTTAGGGATTATCACTGCTGAAATGCAAAGCAGGGAGTATTGCACCTACAATTACATCCATTTACCTCACCTCCTTCTATTCAGCTGCATTTAAAGGCCAGTGATTGGCATTGCCCAACAGCACTTGATAGAGCTAAGTCCCACATATACCTACCACTGGAAGAAGCAGGTATCAAATTCCCCACAACCATCTTTAGTATACATGAGAAAACAGCTTTTCCTACATACAGTTTTATACAACTCTTAAATAGAAGTTCAAGGGAAAGCAAACATAGTATCTTAATGCACAGAACTACATCTTTCTAAAAACACCATGCGATCAGCAAAGATTCTCAACCTGTACTGCATAGTCCATGGGAATATGTATACACTGTTTTAACAATCCTTGAGAAGTAATTAAGAAAACTTAATGATAATAAAGTTACTTAAAATCTCAGTGCAGGAATACGATTCAATACTAGAAAATACACAGGAGGAGATATTTACAGAAGAATTTGACTTTTATAAAAGAGGCCAATGAAAGCTGAAGTTAAAATTTGTTCTCCACTTTTACACATTTGCTTTTTCATGTGGCTACCGAACTGAGCATTTCATGCCTCCATAGATAGCTAAAACAAATGAAAAATAGCATCAAATACCACAATTCCAACATCGGCTGCATTTGGATTTAGGTCTAGATGCTGCTACTCTTAGTATTGTCTCCACTCTCAAAGGAAGAAAAAGCCCTAAAGAGACACCAATGCTGTTTCAATGTTTTTTACACGTATCCTCTAAAGAAGCACCAAGCCAAGGTACTGTTCAGTTAGGACATATAAATCCTTAGGTTTGCTCCAGAGCTGATTGAAACTGCCAAGTCAATGCTAGAATTCCAGTGTTTAGAAGAAACAGATTTCAGCAAGTCAACCAGAAGTCATATTATGCAGTTAGATTTCAGTTTTGCTTTAAACAATGTTTTAGAATTTGTATGTAAGAATCTTGCATCCTAAAATCTTTAAAGGATTCTGGAAAAAATGGGAAATAATGGTAAAAAGCCTTCAATTTCAATAACATCTACTATAGACAACTGTAACAAAGCTGCAATCAGAATACATTTTTCAACCTAATTCTAGGCCAAAAAAGCCATTAGCAAACATACCAGAACCACAAACTCTCCAGCTTTATCTCCTGCACACCTGTTTTGCATTCTCTCCAAACTTACCTTTGATCTGACCACATAGCCACATGATTATAGAGGTAGTATGACAGATGATTTGGAACAAGATCTTTGCCAGAAACTCTGAGATCCACAGGATACCAAAATTCAAACTCCTCCTTTAGCTTGTCCAACTTTTCTTTTGGAATCTCTGTTTTAGGAAATGGAGCTGCCTTGAAGAAGACATAATCCCAAACTTCTTTGCTCATTTGATGTGCCCTGTACAGAATTAGTCCCATATTGAGATGGCAGTAAAAGTTCCTCTTACACTCCACAACATTTTGAATAAGACAGCTTAAAACTGTTGATTCATTCTCACAACATACTCCATGTGATAAGCAGAGCAAACGTGGACAAAGAGTGTACAGGTACTTTGTCTAGATCAGATGAGCGAGTCCAACATCAGAAACAAAATCAGAACTCAGAACTGCTCAAGCCATGCCCTTCTTAAAACACCCTTTGATACTTCCCAATAAAGCATGAAGACTCCCATAAAGAAAAAGTAGTTAATAATTAAAGCATAATCTTTAATGTCCTGGAAACCTCATTATTTCTTTTCCAAATGCCACCCCCCCACCCCCAGCACCACTTGTGACCTTAACTGAATACTGAAAACCTACTACCAGTACCTAAATTTCTCTGCCCTCCCTCGCACTGGGTCATATAGCCATTCCTTCTGGCTTCCACAAAAGTAAAAGAGCAGGAGTACAAGAGAATTGCTGTACAATTCAAGGTCGCCTCCTACACGGAAAAATTAGTGGTCTTTTCCCACTTTGAATGGAATTAATCCATTCAAAATTAACATTTACTGTAAGACACATTTAACAATTACTAGAGGTAGAATCCACAATTTTGAATGAAAACGCTGATGAGATGCAACTTAGACCCACAGTTCTGCAGCCACTGGCCTGCATTAAAAAAATATCCTTCTTGCTTCTACAGAGATTTTTATTCCTAGCTCCTTAGAATTTCATGGAGTCCACCAGATACTACCTGCATACGTTTCAGATTAAGTAATTTCAAATCAAAGTTTACTATTTGTTAACATCTACTAAGGTGCTTTGGCCTGTATTATGCAGAGAGGAGAAGCATTCTGGATCCAAAGTACCTCCAGGACATATTAAACAACTAGTTCAAACAATGGTCGATACCACCAGCCTAGAATAAAGTCTTACACGCACCAGTTTGCTGGTTTAGATCTGGTAGTTATTGTTCTATGCTTTAAATTACTGTTGTGTGCTCTGACTTAGCTTCCATGTCTGGTGCCAAAGATCGCTGTAACCAAATGGTGACTGACATGACGCACCATAAAACCCCTTTTACTTTACCCCACAGAGTAAGTCTTAGTAAAAAGTGTTTGCTAACACTGTAAGAAAGATGTTTATCTACTCATGTAAGAGTACACACTAACATATACACTTAATTACATCAAATCTATAATTCAGGGCTCAGGATGCTCACTTCAAAGTTTGTTTCCAGACATGACTAGTACATAGGTAGCCTCTCTGTAATTAGAGAGGTTTGAGCCAAAATTAAAACCTTGCCAAGACTTTCAGAACTATTTCTGTTTGTAAGAATCTTCACCTTGGAAATGGTTTTCAGACTAGTTATAGCATTGAATAAGGCAAGTTCCAGTTCTGATGTGTAAACTACTCCAGAAAAGAGTTCATAAAACATGCAGAATTAGAGCATAAGATTCAAGGCAAGATTGGCAGTGTTTTTTTCAATTCCAGGTGAGTTGTACTATCTCAACTCTGATCTCTATCACTGAAAGTTCACAACCACTCCAACCAAGAGGTCACAGAGCAGTCTTAGGAGGTATTTTGGTACAAATGCCTTCTCCCTCTTACTTTGAAGGTTTCCACATACGAGTTGTGCATAAAAGATGGTTCTAAGCTTCTAAGAGAGTTACCAACTTTTAATACAGTGACAAAAACTAAGTGCTAATCTTGCCCACTTTGTACACTGAAGCATACAATTTTTTATAGTTGCAAAGCAGTCTCAATAAGCAGAGACGCTTCAGCAGCCACTGAAACCAATCACTCAAAGACACCTGGCAAGGACCATTTCAAGGCAAGTCAAACAAGTATTAAAAAAAGTGATTTACTCTGCATACAGTTCTGCTTTCAGGGACATTCCTCCTCTCTCTCTGGCCACCATACTCCTTTTGCTTTCCTTATTTCCCTTCTGCAGATTTGCTGTAACTTAGCTAACAGCAGGTTAAGTTTTAACAACGATGCTTTTTAAACACAAAAGCAAAGAATCAGCCTGCTTGGCAAGTCCTTGTCAAAAATAATTCAGGAGATAAGCACACCAAATTAAACAAGAAAACTCAATGATTCACTCTCCTTACCTGATGTCTAGAGGAGATTCTCCTTGGCCCCTCAGGTTACCTCCCTGTAACAGATGAGCCACTGTGTAATAGGCCATGTAGATAGTCGAGTCAGAGAGAGACTCTATCAGCCACTGCTCATCCCAAGGTAATCGGGTACCTAGAAGAGATGCAAACCAGGTATCAGATACAGTCAGTATCATCCCTACTAACAAGCGCAACACTCAAGCATACATAAGCAGTTTATGACTTTCAGTGGAACATATATATATATACACACACACAGGCAAGTACTCATGCTTATGCTTTTAAAAATCCTTTTTTTAAAAATTCAACTTATGCATTTGAAAATTTTGTTGAAGAGAAAATACTTGCTATTTTTGTAGTCAGCTTCTCAGCACAACTGCCAAACAAATTTCAGCTCATGATCGTTTGCTGTGTATTATAATGCAGTTATAACAGTTGTCCCACGTCATAGGCTACACAAGATGAAGGCTAGTCAGAATTTAAGGAGAACACCCAAGAAATGGTATTAGTTCCTTCTTCTGAGGTCTCTTACAAATCAATGACCCAGGCAAAAAGCTACAGAGATGCTGCACAGAATCAGTGTAGTAATGCAAAAATAAAATTACCCCTGGCCACATGCGTTTTCAAGAAAGTGATCCCTTCTCTGGGATGCTGGGTCACGACGTAAATTGGATAAATCTGTTCTACACTTACCTATACTATTTTGGATTCTAGACAGCACTTAAGCCTTCCAAATGAAGTGATGAGTACCATCCTCATGAAGCACTGAGTGGGAAAAGGAGTGTTTTGCCTACCTAAGCCATATGTCCTGGAGCAGGCATGCTCTTGTAGCCAACCTAAAGTAGCTTCAAAATTTCTCCTAGTCTCTTCACAAAACCTGTAAGAAATAAGCTATTACTAATTACTCCTCTCAGCCCTCTTAGACCACCACCACCAGCAGCAAACAATCACTCCGCTTTTACATCTGCTTTTATAACTTACGTCTCTAGATGTTTCAAGCACTCTGATGCCTGTTTCTTCCAGTTCACTTCACCATAATCTAAATACCTACAGTCAGGAAAAGTTTATTGTAATAAAGCAGTCCAGAAGTAGGACATAATTTGGCAGTAACTTTATAACTACAGCTTTACTTCACTTACCACTGGTCACAAAGGGCCACGACACATTCGTCAGCAGACCTCGATATAACTTGTTTCTCAGGTTCCATATAAATCACGGCTTCATCCTAAGAGTTGAAAGGGCAATAAAAGCTAAGATTTAAGTACTTAGCAAAGTCTTGAAAATCCTCACATCTTACTAAAAAGCATCCTCTCCATCCTAATCTGTTTTACAGCATTTAGTGCATGGCTTTCATCACTGCACAGGCTCTCTGCCTCAGTATTCACTTTAAAATGAGGGCTTGACCATGTACTTCTGAGGTATCAGTTCACATAATTTTGTAAAGAGTGTCTCCATGCATGACGAAAAGGAGGACAGAAGCACAACATATTACTCATTGACTACACCCCTACTGATTAAAACAGCTACTAGAAAACTCTGGGGGACAGAGGGAGGAGGGAAGGTAAAGAAAAACAGAACGGTGAGCTTTAATTCTACCTTCACAAACCACATATTCTGATACAGGATGAAGTGTTATATTGTAATCTGAACATAACAATGCTGCAACAACAAGGCAATATTGACTAAATAACTGAAGCCTCTCCTGCTTCCAGTCCTCATCAGGAAAATCTTATTAGAGAGATGACATGATCATTGTTCACTTACTACTCTTCCTTCTCTGCATGATGAACCCCAGAAATGGGGTGTCTGCATGTCACAGACATCCTTTACTGGTAGGCTTGAAAAAGACCGACAATTCAGATCTTACACTTTCAGTATCTTCCCAACTGTATCAAAGATTAAATCAGACCACCAAAATATTTCGTAGACAAGGTGATGGGATGAAGCAGGGAATAAGAGGTCTCTAATTAAGCTATTCATCCCACTTAGTCCAAGAACACAAGGTTCTTCTTTTAGCAGTATTTCATCCTCTGTAGCGATCCAAAGCACCACTAAGAGGACTGCAGAACCGAAACAGAGAGGTCTCTTCAGCAACTCGGCTACTGTGAAAAAGACAAAATAGATAATTTAAAAGAAGCTGCGTGCATACTACCACATACATTATCCACCATCATCTTCTGAATATGTTTCTTGACATCTTGAACTTTTTGTCCTTTGAATCCATCCACCAACATTACCTGTAAGAGATGGGTCAAAGGAGTTGATTTTTTTTTCTTAAATTAACAAGGAATAGGTGCAATAGCTCTTTAGATCAACATAAAGAAGTAGCAGTTACTGCAATCTTTGACATGCAAAAAATAGGAATACAGATTTTTTTTCCATTAAATAGACAGTCATCTTTACCCAAAATGAGTTTGTATACATGTCAGCATACACATCAGCAATCGAACACAGCTAGTCAGAAATAAAAATTGTTGCCAGTTTATAAGAAAACAGCTGAGGAATACATCATAGTAAGCCATTACACAAGTAAAGACATAAAGGAGATTAAAAAAACACCCACACCACACACCAACACACTGCTCTCTTCATACCAGTTTCCAAATCAATACTTGTAACAAAATTGATCAACTCCCCAGAATGTGATCACTTGCTTGGAAACCAGATTATATGTCTCAGTTTGCAGTCCTATGTTCCTCCACTCTCTTTCTTCAATTCCACATAACTCCTCCAACTGCAGAACCTGACTGCAGCAGAACGCTAAATGAGAAGTGGTCTGGGGAAAAAAGAAAAAATCTCCCGCTTTCTTGCAGTCTTCTTTTTTTTTATTCTTCTTTATCTTTACCCGCTTTTTTTTCTCCTAATCAAACTCAGCAAGAAAACACTTATCAAAATCTTTTATTACTTACTCCCTCATAAAACCCTCTCAGGTACACTTTCTCCTTGGCCTCAGCAAGTTTCTCTCTGTCATTCTGGCTCTGGATTTTGAGCTCATCACAGACTGATGGAGCACAAAGGTTGCCATAGCCTGGGATTTCAATGATGGGCACCTGAGAATTAACAAAACAGTGTCAGATATTCAGTTCAAATTACCTCAAAATCTACACAAAGATCTGTTTCCTGGATTTCACAAGCTTCACTAGAAGCAATGCATTGAACAAAACAGAGACAAGTATGTTTTGCTTGGTTTGCAGTCCCTAGGCTGACATGGGAGTCTAAACCAGAGATTATGAAGGGGGAAAAAAGGCAGTCATTACTAGTTACCTGAAAGCATCTGTCCTGCGTGATCTCTTGGCCAAAAGCAATATTAACCAAAGAACCCTAATGGCAGCAGAAGCAGGTGCTAGGGCTATGTCAAATTTCTACTGTATTGTGCTACTCTGTGTGTAAATTTGCAGCATCTATTACTAATCAAGTTATGTAGAACTTAAAGTATTAGTGCAATTCCACTCATCCAATCAAAAATTCCTGGCAGTCCCCAGTGTGACTCCTGATCTGCCCTCCTACAAGCAATAACCCAGTTTTATCTCCTGACATGACACCAGTACCAAGCTGTACTGGTACTTAAGCTAGCATGTGGAAGCAAGGGTAATGCAGAATATTGGGATGGCTTTACCTGTAACTTATGTTTTCTACTGAAAATGGATCCAACCATGAGTCTGCATTAACAGTAAGGGACTTGGGCTCTTTGCATAGAACAGATAGAATAATAATCCAGCCATTAAGGCTGTACGTTTTAACCAACCAACAGGTTATCAGTGTAATGATGCAATCCATTCTCCAAAATAGTAACTCCCACAAAAATTAATACTTTTCTTTATCTCTGAAGTATAGCGTAGAATAACAAATCTTTGCTGCAACCCCTAACGGACCAAATATTACAACTACAGCAAAACATGAAAACTTTACTCTAAACTTTTCAGCTCTTTCAGCTGAGGAGGACTTCAAATAAAAATTCTGGAAAAAAGCATGCACAGTTCTTGGCACACTCCTCATCAGTGAATACAAAATAACATGTACTGCAGATGGACATATTAGGGTGTACTTACTGGTTCAAACGGTAGGACCATTTCATCTTTGATGCCATACTTCACCCTCAAAGCCTTTGAAAGTTAGAGGAAAAAAAATGCAATATGGTTAGAAGAAAAAAATGTTCTAGATTTAAAGGTTTTTATCAATTCATAGGGTCTTTCTTGTACATAGTATTTTATTATAAAGCAGACAAAGCCACTTCCCTGCCTTCTCACCACTTCTCACACTTGAGTTTAAGGCCCGTCTCATTTCCAGGCAATTCTCTGTCATAATTGTCTACATTTTTTAAGAGAGGAAAAACCACTATCGTTCTACCCTGAAAATGAGTGGGACAAAAATTCAATAGCCAGGGATAGCTGTTTAGACACTGATGTACTCTTGAAGCTGTAATAGCAACAGCTACTTTTAAGTCTCATCTGAGATTAAGAGCTCTCTATGAATTTCATCTCTGGAATTCATTTCCACAGCAGGAATTTATTTAAGTTTCACTGGCACTCTTCTATACCTTAACATGCAGCAGAAGTTACACGATTCTCATCCAAAACTCTTCTTGAAGTCTGAGAATAAACATCTGTCCCAGCCCAGCTGGTTTTAACTTCATTTATTTTGAATATATTTGATTTCAGGTTAGAGATAGCAAAACTCCAATTAAAGGGAGTTTCATTTTACCCACTGAATATCCGCTTTTGACCCTCCACACTATGGAAAGGAAACAGAAACAGAAGCAAATCAGTTAACAGACTGACCTGTTTTTTTTTCAAATCTCTCAGGGCTGCAATGTCATCCGGAGAATCAGAGGGAACACTTGTTACCACTCCAGTTCCTTGACAAAGAAAGAGATACAACAGATAAAAAGATTCGTCAACACGTATTGAATGCACAGTGTGCATCAAACAGGCTTTGGCAAGACACTGCTGTAAAGTTACCTTTATCTTCCTTGATCGTGAGCATGGGAAGAGCATATATAACTTTGTAGGCGGTGAGAGGCGCAGAAAGTGCAGCGCCAAGAATCTCCTATGCAGGACAAAGGAGTATCATTACAATAAATAGCACTTTATCAGCCTAGCTGAGTAAGCTCTCCTGGCTGATATTCTTTAAATTTGCTGGCATTCCTTACATATTACAAACAAATAAATTAAAATACATATATCTATGTAGTTAGACAAGGAGGAATTACATATGAAAAGCATGCATGTACCATTTGAGACAGTATATGGACTATTCACTGCTAGAAAAGTCAAATACTAGACAATATAGAGAAAAGCGAAACTACTGAAAGTTTAGAGTTGGAAAAAGATAGTAAGCAGGAGAACAGTTTGCCTCCAAATATCTGAAGCACATCAGCATCAAGACAGGAATGAATTACGAAGCCAGTGTCAAAAGCTAGATTAAACAAAGTCAGGAAAAGCATATTGTCAAGACCATTTATGCACTGACAGGAGGTAGTCTAGATGTTGCAGTTGTCTTCTACCTCTCTAACTTGCTTGAATTCACATCATGTCTACTAACAAAGAAACAAAAACTGTATTTTCTACTTCATCCTTCAAAGCAGAAGGAAGAAAGATGGTGACAAGTTTCAGTGAATGGAGATCAAGTGATGTAAACAGCAGGAGGATACTTTGTATTAAGATGAACAAATGCCACTAACTACATTTACTCAAAGCACAGAAGTTAAGGATAGTAAATACCAAACACACTAACGTTCAATTACTAAGCTAAGCAAGCTTCATTCACAAAGATGTACTGGAAATTTCAGCATCAACAGAAAGCCTTTTTCACATAACCCTTTCTAGCTATTACTTTTTTCCCCTCCCTTTCCATTCCCCGTAGAGAAGTCATCACTCTTCCCAGCGTGCAGAAAAATGTTACTTAAAATCATTCATTCATCAACTAGTGCTAAGGCAATAGTAACGCATTTGTCCACAGGTACATGCATCAGGTTGACCTCCCAGAAGTAGCTGTAGCTCAGCTGCCAAGGAAGCTGTCTTCTGCTTGCTTTTTTAGTCACTAAACCCTCCAAAATTTTTGTAATAGTTTCTATATTTTCTTTATAAGTAGAATTCTACCATCACCTTTGTAAGTATAAGCTTCACAGGAACAGATAAGCCTGACCAGCAAGCTGCAAGATGCTTACTTCTCCCATCAGCTCCTTGACAACAGGTACGACTCCATTATCTTTTGTAAAGCCCTGGTAGGACATGTTCCTGGCAGCTCTTTGGGTACAGATAAAAATATCCCCATTCACAGTTTCAAAGCCGATGTACTTCATATCTGGGCGAACCCAGCAGTTAGTCTGTCCAAACATGGTCTCTGGTCTGAGCGTAGCAGCCACCAAGAAGATATTTTTCCCTCTTAGGCCACTGGGGGGGAAAAAGTATTTTATAAGTCACCAAAATAAAAACATTCAGGGCAATACAGAACATGCTTTTAAGCTAATATGAACCTTTAAGAAACATTTCCTAAGGGATGAAAGTGGGTCATTAAGTTCTTTGTGGGTTTTTCATTCTTTTTTTTTTTTAAACTCCAATTTTGAGTTCCACACAGACCAGTGAATATAGCAGCTCAAAACAGAGACCAAGTCTTTGAAGTGACAGAAGTAACAGGGTGAAATTAAATTCTGCATTAGGCAAAACAGACTGTCTAATTTAATGGTCACTTCTGGCCATAAGATAGAACGAACCTATTTGCCATTATGAATTCAAGACCTACCTTAATTTTGCGGGATAAGGATCTAGCACCTTCATTTTTATTAGCGTATATTCTTGAGGCCCAACACCCTACAATTCACACAAACAATGCAGCAATCAATATATGACATTGACTTGAGCAGTAAAGAAACTAAATCCTATTCTGTAGTAACCTAACCCAAACGTTATTTAAGGTGCTGATGCTTTCTTCAAAGTAAATCGTATTTCCATCGATACAAATGGCTGTTTACTAAAACACAGACTGGAGAGAGAGGTTATACTTTATTCCTATGTCCAAAGATTTACTCGTGACAGCCACTATCTCAACAACACATAAGTTAATAACAGCTTATTTGTTTTGTTTCAACAGATAGATAATGAATGATATGATGTAGTGATGCTGCTGGCACAAATTGCCAAATAATCACAGAAAACAGCTACAATGGAAAATACTATCCATAGTTCAAGACAAATATTCTCAATAGATACGTTCATTTAATTTTCACATGTACTGACAACTGAGAACCGATTCCTCCGTATGTACAAAATATATTTTGCTCCAAGATACAATTTATTTTTCTATTCAGTATTTAAAATCATAAGCAATGCATAAAAATGTCAATTAAAAGTATTACCTCTCCTGTTTGCCTGTCATGATCCATGCAAGGCTGTCCATCTTTTGGAGAATAAATTGTGTATCTAGAAAAAGGTATGTTTCCATTTAGTGGCAAATACAGTAAGGCGTAGACCAAGAGAAAAAAAAAAAATAAAGATAGACCTTTATGAAAAAGGACCTCTTAACAGTATTTTCAAATTTTGCATCAATCTGTTTGCACCGATGTCAATGTTCAGTTTTTGCAAGAGCTTTCAGTATTGGCCCTATTTTGCTTTGAGTTGGTATCCATGGAAAAACTAAAACAGGAACACAATCTCACACACTTCGCTAGCACAATAAATACACTACTGTACCTAGTAGAGCATTTGAAATGAAAGGATTTTCGTTTAACGTGAGTTATAAGCATGTTCTAGAGACATGTCATAGGGTTCCACCTTCGGTAAAGCTGAGCTTATCCATAGTCACAATAAACTCAGAGTTGAGTGGCAGGCTTACCGTTTCCCAAACTTAATCTTATTTCTTTCCTTTAATGTAAGAAATTGCCATCGTACAAAAGAATCATAGTAAGGATTAACGTCTGTAGTAACGAAAGAACGCCTCCAATCCACCTGAAAATGCATAAGCGTCTCCGGTAAGTAAATCCAATAAAGAAATTCAAGGAACCTCACAATAGCAAAACTATTATCATAAAAATAAAGAGAAGTTTCTCTCCAAAAAGATAATGCAAGTACATATCACACAAAGCGTGCATGCTTAAAAACATAAGTATGCAGCCTGTATGTGCATGGTCTTTCAAAGCTGAGATGTCAAAGACTCAAGGCCCTGTATGCTGACTGAATTTGAGAGATTTTGTAGCAGTTTTAACCAATCGCTCCAGCTAAATTTCAGCACTACCTTGTTTCATAATCTCTATATGTCTTTATTTTTAAAAATCTGTTGTCAGCATGCAAGTATCTTTATTTAATATCACATCATCACTCTTCCTAAAACTACTGTCACCACTGACTACAGAACAGTTATCTAAATAGGGGAACAAGAAGTGCAAGTCGTAATTCCTTTATTCGATTCTTGTTTCCAGTTGTGATCATTGCATAGGGCATAAGCTCCATATAAGAAAGCACTTAATTATATTACCCAAGACTATTAAAAGGTTAAATGAATAATTCCAAAAATACCAGAAACATATCTAGAATAATGCTGGTATTATGCAGAAAATCTTCTTAAAGGAGAAGCAGCATATTCATAAAAATAAAGACCACACAAGTATGGCTGCTCGCACAATTGAATTTTAGATTTCATACAGTTACCTTCAATCCCATGCTTTTCAGATCCTGGACAGCAAGGGGAGGGAAATAATCCAGCCAATGCTCAGCTTCAGAAAAGCTGACTACTTCTTCATCAGAAAGACCCAAAGACTTCATGATTCCCCACTGGTATTTGGAAGAGCCAGTCTTGGCAGCAGCCTTACTCTGAAAGGACAACTGTGATTAATAAAAAGTACACGTTCCTGTATTCACAATAGCTTTATATGCTTGAGAGCATTTTTCTCTATTAATTTTTATTTCCAGATATACAGGTTAATACAAATATTCTAGCATCCTTTCTCTAGCAGTGAAGATTATTAATCAGAGTTTCTGATCTACACTATTTCCTAGCTTGTCTTCAACTGTACATACATTAACCCCCCTCTTTTCAACTGTTACATGCTTAGATCTGATACAGCTGCAGAAAGGGTGTGCCATGACAAACTGGCAAGAAATGACCAGTTCACTGAGGTGCTGGTCAAACAAATGGGTGTGTTTACCATGAAAAGGTAGAACAGTCCTGCACTATACCCTTGTATCAAAAACCTTTTCTGCTGTTACTTTGCACATATTACTTTTTCCAGCTATTGTCCTTCAAATATCTTGTTTCTCTACCCAACAGCAACTTACTACCTGCAAGAGTAGGCAAGATCACATCTTCTGTTGATGTACAGCAGACAGAATCCCCAACCTAATGCTTCCAGCATGACGATCTCTTTAGCATACACAAACAATATACATAAGAACATCTCGTAAGTTTTTCCTAGACTTGATTCTTTTCCTTGCTTTGTGATACTCCCAAAATCATAAGTCTCATTTAAATACCTGATAAGCCAAAATAGTTTGGATGATTTTACTTAGCATATCTAGCCAGAATAGGCCAGATACCAATTTACAAGAGAATAATCAGAATAGCAGGTGTATATATATATATCCCCTACCACTGAGAAAGGGGAGTTATTTCCTACAACTTGTTTGTGAAGGTTTTATGCGGGGAGGGGGGGGGGAAATCAGAGTATTACTCTGGATGATCTTATTTTTCCTCAGGAAACTATTAAACAGTGCACCAGCTCGCCATTAAGATTTCATGCATTAAAATGGTATCTCTGGAACCATACAGCTGATGCATTTTTTTCAAGTCTACCTTAAAAGTACCCAGCTAACTTGGAAAAAACAGTCTAAATATTTGTATCACAGGTTTCTGAGCAGTGTGAAAGAGGAAAAGCCCATAATGCATACTTTGAAGCTTTGAGAGCACAGCTACCAATCCACAAAGCCTTTGTTTAAAGTTTACCTTTTTGCCTTTTGCTTTGTCTTTGATGATAATTTCTTCTTCTTTTTTAGCAGAATTTTCTTCCTCTTCTTCCTCCTCATCAGGAAATTCAGGTGGGCAGCCATATAATTCCATTTCTCTTTTTAGCTTATCTGCACAAGCCTAAATAAAGTTATTGGTAGACTATCAGAACTTTTCTGTGGCAATTGCTTCAATCATAGGTAAGGAGTGCTTTTTACTGGTAACACTTTGCATTTCACTACAATGCTTTAAACTTTTTCTGGACATTGCATTAACTTCTAGGAGATCTTGCAACTTCAATAATGCATGCCACAGCAGGAAGAGGTTTACAGTGAGGATTTTCTTGCAAATGAAAAAATACAACAGGTAAACTTAATTTTAAAGCATTTTATTTTCTAGAAAGTCATAATGTATAGTTCAAGCTCAACACATCTTTACTACAAATTCAGGTTCCAAATCACACTATCTTGATGAATTTTTTAATAAATTATCATGATGTTCTGGATGGACAGTAAGCAATGCTCTAAGTAGTCTTAAGTACAAAAAACATTAAAAAAGCCCTCAGTAACTCAAACCATCTTACCTTTATAGGCATCCCAGTGCAGTGTAGACCAAATGGAAACAAGCAGTTCTTTCCCTTTAGCCTCTGGTACCCAACTGCAAACTATATAAAGTGGAAAAATGAAACAGATGAAACAAGAATGGCATAGGGCTAAATTAGCACCCTTCTCAAAAAGTAAGTGCAATTCCTTCTTTAACATGAAACTACTAAAAGATAGACGAAGGCAGTCAACAGCATCTAGGAAGCTAATTAAAGGAAAAGAAGGTGAAACTAAATTTTGGTATCAAGTCTGCCACTGCCTGGCTGCATAAGTACAAGCCTTCCTAATTTTCAGGGGGCTGTTTTTGACTAGAGAAGAATGGGTGCAAAGAAGAGATCGATTCTTTGGAATCCTATCCACTAGTACCTAAAGCCTGTTAACACACAGGTAATAGAGCACAGTATTCACAAACAAAAGAGACAGTAAGATTTCTTGTGAAGTTTGCACCATTTAGCAGCTAGACAAATGGTAGGAAGCAGCACCTCCTAAAAATCTCGGCAAGTCTGAAAGAATGAATAGAGGAAACACTTGTAGTCTAGTCTCCTAGAATTAAAAAAAGCGATCAGTGGCAGTTCTCTTCAACCAGCAATATTTCCACTGAAAACATGGGAAAAAAGGGAAGTTTGAATAAGTCATTATTGAATCTATAAAGTAATTAACAAGGCATTCTGTTAGCTCAAAATTTAACTACAAAATTAGCATTTGTTCTAGAGTAGTATTTAAAGGTATTAGCAAAGGAAAATTTTTACCTCACATTTAGATAAAGAAAACGTGTGTCCCAGGTGAAGGCGGCCGTTCATGTAGGGATAAGGAAATGTAACAAAGTACTTTCCTCTGCTGAGAAGAAATTCAAAGAATTAAAACATGTAATTAGCTTTTAAAACAGCCATCAGAAGATGAACAAGTGAAACAGTTAACTGATATGTTCACCTATTATCAGCCCACAGTGACATTAAAATATTTTCTCCACCAGCAACACGAGTCTTTGATTTTAAAGAACCGATACACTAACAGGTTTTATCGTCTTTAAAAAAAAAAACAACACACAAAAGAAAAAACCCACATAGGACCGACATCACAAAGAAACTGTGAAATAGATATAACATCTTCCCAAAGGTAACAAATTCTAATCCTGCTTCTGTAAATTAATTACTGCAAAGGCTTGAAGTTATTTATTTAATCTCCCACTGACTGAGTTCAGGTTTTTTAGTGGCACACTGTAAATAAGTACTCATTTCACAGGGATATACTGTTGCACAGTGTTTTCAATATGTATTATGTTGTCATAACCTGACCTCTCAAAGCAACTAAGATAATTTCTAGATCTTTAGGCCATTGTAAATTTCTACCTCCACCTTTGCGCTCTACTTCATCCCTTGTCTTTTCCCTGCAGACACTACCACTGATGTATAAACATGCATAAATAAAGGCCAAGTCATTTGTTTGCTTGCAAAATATTACAATTTAAGCAGCTGCCACCTGTTACACCACTTTCGTTATTATCTTGGTTTAATTTGACTTTCCCACACAACAAATAACTAACCTCATATTGCCGAGGTCACTGCTTTTTCACTCAGAGACCTACCCAACCGACTAATGCTGTTCCACAGAAGCCTCCCTCTACACTGTAAAAAGCATTGATCCCACTGAACCAAGAGGAACTGTGCTCCCAAGCATGCTAATCATTTCCAGAGGTTCTGTCTTAAACGAGTTTTTCAGGGTTACTCTGGGGCAGAAATAAAACTAAGAGCTAAACGGTCTTTCTTAATCCCGCAGTACGCTCCCTTCGCCCACGAAACACGCTTCCTCCCAGCAGCTCTGCTCCATCCCTTCCTCAGGCGGTCAGGAACGCATCTCACCACGTGCTGCCACCCTCACAGTCCTGAGCGAGCGGCGACCAAGGCAACTCAGAAGCTGTCCCCCCATCAGTTCACTCAAGCAGCACTGCGCCTACCACCAGGGAACCCCGTCGTGACAGATAAGGGATGGAACGTAACGTTAAAGCTCGGTAGCGGCTCAGGCACTACAGCAGAGTGTATCTGCCACGTGGAAAGCAAACGGAGTCCAAACCAGCACTGCACGTGCCTGCTATTTTAGAAGAACCAGTTTCAGAAAGCTGAGGACAGTTAGAAAACCAACCAGGTGGGAGAAGATTCAAGCAAAGAAATAAGCACCTTCTACAATCAACAGACAGCAGCTCAAGAATATTTTACCACAAGACCAGAAAGCCATTATCAAAGCAAAAAGTTACGTTGACCAAAACCAGCACAGATTAAAAGTAGAATGCTCTATTTTAAAAAAAAAAAAAATTGCCTTAACTAACAAATGAGAAAAACAAGGTAAAATTCACAGTAGTTCGAATGAATTAGAAGTGGCAAACAACAAAAAGGAAAGGAAAACCCCAGATGAACCTCAGTACAGATTCACGCACAGAGACGATGTCAACAAGAGGGTTTTTTCTTTTAATTTAACAAGATAAAAGAAATAAGGTAATCCTACCAATGGCATTATTACATGGAAACAGCAGAAAACAAGAAATGGTTCAGACACAGTCCCTCTAGAAACACAATGAAATTACATTAGCAGAGGAAGCTTCAAGCAAAGAAGCGGAAATACAACAAATGCAGTGACTGAAGCTGAAGTTAGAGAACTTCATAGTTAATAAAAAACTTTAGATAACAATGAAATAAAAAAAATCAGGAACATTGCTAGCCATTAAAACAACCTGAGAAGATCTGTGGTGGAATTCCATTCCTTTTAAATAAGGGTTAGATCTTTTCCTAGGGAATCTCCTCTAGTTCAAACAGGAATTGTATCAAAGAATTTATTAAGTCTGAGTTTTGGAAAAGGCCAACCACGTCATAAGTCATTTCTCCTGGCCCCAACTGTGATCTTTAATAATGAAACAGATATTCCTACTATCATTTCCTAGGATGGAGTTTTGCATGAACAGCAACAGATCTCTTACAGTAGTTCCATCTACTTCATAATAGAGCTTTACTAGCTCCACGCAAGAAAAAACACTGTAAGCAAAGCCTTTTCCTGGCACGGGATGAAATCCCACTGTGACTATATAAGGACTGATGGCAGAAATGTTCTGCCAGCATCATCTCTCTCTCCTCTAGGGTAGCTTTTAGTAGTATCAGCTATTTTATAAAAATAGAAGTTTAAGACAAAACTCTAAAATAAATACATGGCATTTTAACTAGAATTGTAAGAACATTAGTTTAGCAAAGCAGCTTTTTCTCTATTTATAAGGTGGTCACATGTTACCATAATGAACACTGAAATTTCACATTAAATTGCTCCATATTGTAAAACTGACCTACTACTTTCATTTTCAGTCAGAAACTAAGCATTAATTACAGCCTTAAATTTCAACCTGTAAGATAGTGAATACTTAAAGGTCAGACTGCATTTCTGTTAAGTAAAAGTGAGTTCTATAGTGTGAGCAACACAACCCCACGCAACAGTTTTTATTACACCTCCTAATTTAGCATTCAAATCTTCTGACCCATTTGGGTCCTTCACTCTTTACTCAGTCCTGGGACTAATTTTGCTGGAGCTGCAGATCACAACAGAAGTGCAAACTGAAGCTCTATGACTAACAAGGTAGTGGGACAAACCTCTGCAATACAGTTCATGTACGAAAAGAAATCGCAGCACGTCATCTGAGGAACAGTAATGATCACACGCCTGGCCCTCACCCACTTCTACACAAAGTAAAACAGGTTGGTCTACACCAGGACCCAAGATATTTGTTTAACAATTTTCTTTTCTCAGCGAAGCAGAGCAAGTACACACCTTCCTTCAGATAAAGGAGTGGTCCTTTCTAACTGGGGGAGTGAAAGCCCTCCATGTCAAGAGGTAGAAGTTACCAAAGAGAATCCGTTTTCAAAACCTCAGCGGGTATTGATACTACCAAGTAGTGAGGCGGCTTTTTTCATCCTACTGGAACTTGGCCAACAAATGTACACCACCGCTTCATGTTGCCAGCTACAGAAATGCCAACTTAATGCATAAGTAAGTACCTCCAGATGATCCAAAGAGGCTGCTTTTTTCCCTCCTGGGTTTTGAAGGAAAAAGGTTCCCTTGAAAAGACATTTCAAGCAGTTAAAGATAAAACCTGTAAAAAAAAAAATGTAACGATACCTCTTTTGGCTCTGCCTATCTGAAGCGTCAATCTCAAAGACTCGCTCATCATCCCACTTTTGCTGGATCTCTTTTTCAATTTTCTTCAGGAAATCGACTTTTGCTGTCCCTTTACGTTCCTGTTAAACAGAAAGAGGAAGAAAAGTCTGGCTGAATGGGTTAACAAATACAGAATTGTAATATATTACAGACACTCCTAAACTCCTTTCGTTACGGGCAAGCATTTCCCTGGACTCCATAACACTGCAGCATAATCTCACAACAGAGCATCGTTAACATGATCTATGACCAGGCTGTGTAAATCTGTATCCTTGAGATTCAGCCTTCCAAAACAAGATCTAAAATCTGTAAGGAAAGGGTTAACAACCTTTTTCTAAGGCAAAGGACTCTACAGTAGCCAACATCTTACACACACACGAGCAAACTGTTCATCTTACCAATAATAAACTCAGAGGTGTCTGAATTGGGGATAGGAGTGGATATAAATCTTAAGTGAAAAAAACCACAGAATTCTGTTTTTGTTCCAGACTCTTCATAAACCCCACGTAATGTTTCTTCATCTTGCTATGCATTAAGGGGGAGTAGTACTTCCTAGGCCAGGAGAAGAGTCCGGCGTACAAGTCTACTCTAATTGCAGTTCACAAAGAGAGTTCTTTTCGTAAAGGTTTTTAAACCAATTTAAATTCCCATCGGTGTTTAAACACCACCATTAAGCGTTAAATATTCCTTCTCCTTATTCATTTATCATACAACACACTGCAAGTGTTAAAGGATACACGCGCTACAGGTACCGCAGCCATAAGGCCTGACATACACAAAGTTTGAGGGTTTGGGATTCTTCCTCAGGATCAAGATATTTGGGGCAGAAGTCGTGTCTACCTTCACTCATATAAGCAAACAGAAACCTGATTAACAATGAAAGTACTACAGCAAACCTCAAAATACCTTTAAGGGAAAAGCAGAGATATTACGATAATGAAAGGTTCTAACTGGTGCCGAGAAGTTTAAGCGCTAGACTCTCGCTCCCCTTTGGTACCGAGTCATTCGCCTCGGGGCGGCTCTACCAGTTCCCCGCCCATTAAGCCCCCCGGGAACCCGCCGAACCAGCTGAAGGCAGTCCGGGCTTTCAGAGCGTTTACCGGCCGCGTAAGCTCCCCAGAACCACGGCCTACCGACACCGGCGGCTGGACGAACGCAGAAACACCCGAAGGCAGCCAAAGAGACCGCCGGGCCCCCCCCCCCACCC